>NC_091460.1:123078702-123438702 GCF_027789765.1 Dendropsophus ebraccatus | reverse complement strand
ACAGGCAGAATTTGAAGCAGCATCTATGGCGCGGGCTCCACTTAATATTCCACCACATTTGCTCAGTGTGAATGGCCCTTAATATAATACTGTCACAAGTAGTGCCCCTGTATATAATACTGCCATAAATTGTGCCCTCTGAATATACTATTGCCATATGCTTTACCCTCTGAATATAATGCTGGCACACTCTTGCCCCTTTGAATATATTGTTACATGCTGTGCCTCTAAATATAAACACCGTAATGAGAAATACTCTCTCAGCACTGTCTTGAGCAGGGTAAGAAACATCTGAGAATGTCCTCAGCTAATGACACACGGAGCCCAACCTATGTACTCCAGCCTTATGGCGAAGCTTAGGTGGTGCTCAACATATCCAACAGTGCATCCAAATGAAATTTGTAGAAAAGAAACTGTGGCACTCACCATGCGCTTAAAAAACTTTTCTTTATTCCAGTGCAATAGATGTGATGCGGAGGAATATGGGCTATTGGCGTTTTACGCGTACACTCCCGCGCTCCGTCTGGGGGCCCATATTCCTCCACATCACAATAATTGCACTGGAATAAAGAAAAGTTTTTAAGCACATGGTGAGTGCCCCAGTTTCTTTTCTACAAATTTCCTCTGAATATAAAAATGACATATGCTGTACCCTCTTAATATAACAATTTCACATACTGTGTCCTAATATATTGCTGTCATACACTGGCCTCTAAATATAACACTGTCACATGCTTTGCCTCATAAAAACAGCCCCACACACTGCCCCCTGAATAGGATATTGTCACATACTGTACTGCCTGAATACAATACAATGCGCCAAATCCCATCCCTGTCCCAAGATGAATGTGGGTCAGGAAAATTAGGTTCTGAGCTTCATTGATTACTGTGCAAGTGATGATGCATACTATACACTGCTACAGAAGTTTAGTCGCTAAGTAAAAATAAGTAAATTAAAAAAATTAGTAAAAAAAACAAAACTGAAAAGAAAGTAGGATATTAGACATCCTAAATGTTTTTACAACTCATGTTTCATTCTGAGTCCTTAACCAGATGTGAGTTTTTCCAGCATGAGACATTAACACTGAAATAGGAAAAGCACATCTTTAATAACTATATCTTATCATTTAGAATGTTTCCACTAGTAAAAATGACTGGAAGTGATAATTCCCTCATTAATCTACTGCAAGTCTGATCAGTGCAGTGCATAGTATTAACCAATATCTCCATGAACTTGATACAATTACTTTTCACTTTAACCAATTGCTTGTAATGTTTTCTTTTCAGTACATACAATACAATAAGAACAAGCATGAATTAAAAAAATAAAAAATAAAAAAAATAATATATATGTACATATCTCCAGAATCTCACAAAAGTGAGTATACCCCTTACAGTGTAGAGTTTGTATAACAGTATAAATTTGTTCTCAAAACAACTCAACACATGGCTATTAATGTCTAACCTTCTGGCAACAAAAGTGAGTACACCCCTAAGTGAAAATGACCAAATTGTGCCCATAGTGTCAATATTCTGCATTGCTACCATTATATTCCAGCACTACCTTACCTCTCTTGGGCATAGTGTTCACTAGGGCTTCGCAGGTTACCACTGAAATCCTCTTCCGCTCCTCCATGATGACATCACAAAGCTGGTGGATGTTAGAGACCTTGCGCTCCTCCAACGTCCGCTTGAGGGTGCCCCACAGATGCTTCATAGGCTTTAGGTCTGGGGGCATGCTTGGCCAGTCCAGCACCTTTATCCTCATTTTCTTTAGCAAGGAGGTGTCTTTGAGGTCATTATTATGTTGGAATACCACCCTGCATCCCAGTTTTTGAAAAAAAGGGATCATGCTCTGCTTAAGTATGTTGGCACTTATGGCTCTCTAAATGAACTGTAGCTCCCCACAGCTGTCAGCACCCAAGCAGCTCCAAACCATGACATTCCCACCACCATGGCTGTAGGCAAGACAAACTTATCTTTGTAGTCCTCACCTAGTTTCCGCCACACATGCTTGACACTATCTAAACCGAATGAGTATATCTTGGTCTCAACAAACCACAGGACATGGTTCCAGTAATCCATGTCTTCTTTACTTCAGAAAACATTTGTGTGATTTCTTGTGGATCATCTTTAGAAGAAACTTCCTTTTGGGATGACAGCCATGCAGACCAACTTGATGCAGTGTATGGTCTAAATCAGTGCTTCTCAATTCCAGTCCTCAGGCCTCACCAACAGGTCATGTTTTGAGGATTTCCCATACAAAGATCACCTGTGATAATACCTGATGCACTGAGTAGAATTATATCACCTGTGAAATACTAAGGAAATCCTCAAAACATGACCTGTTGGTGAGACCTGAGGACTGGAATTGAGAAGCACTGGTCTAAACCACACACTGACAGGCTAACCCCCACACCACCCCTTTAATCTCTGCAGCAATGTTGGCAGCACTCATTAGTCTGTTTTGAAAAGACAACCATTGGATATGAAGCTAGTGTGTTCACTGAACTTCTTTGATCAATCATGGCTAGGCCTGTTCTAAGTGGAGCTTGTCTTGTTAAACTGCTGTACCGTACTGCAGCTCAATTTTAGGGTATTAGCAATCTTCCTATAGCTTAGGCCATTTTAATGTAGAGCAACAATTCAGTTTTTCAGTTCCTCCTAGAGTTCTTTACCATGAGTTACCATTAGGAATTTCCAGTGAAGAGACTGTAAGAGCGATGACAGCAAATTTAACACACCTGCTCCCCATTCACACCTTAAACTTTGTAACCCTAACAAGTCACGTGACACCGAGGAGGAAAATTGGGTGCACTCACTTTTGTTGGCAGGGGCAGACATCAATGGCTATGTGTTGAGGCACAGAAAATTTATACAAGCTGTACACTAACTATTTTACATTGTATTAAAGTGTCTTCAGTGTTTTTCTATGAAAAGATTTAAAGGGGTACTCTGTGGGGGTTATTTTTGGGGTATGGCCGGGAAAGGGGTGGAAATAGAGGCTGACGGTCACTTACCTCCCTGGTTCCAGTGCCGGGTCCCGGATAGCGCTGTTCCTTTCTCCTGTCTGGCTGCCGCTTCCTGGTCTGAGCTGTGGCTTGAGACGTTACGTCTCAAGGCAGCTCAGCCATTCAGCAGTCGTAGTGGAGTCCCGCCTCGGCTGCTGATTAGCTGAGTTGCCTTGAGACGTCATGTCTCAACCCACAGCTCAGACCAGGAAACAGTGGCCAGTCGGGAGATCCAATGCTGGAAATGGGGAGGTAAGTGACTGGCGGCCTCTATTTCCGCCCCTTCCCCTGCCATACCCTAAACATAACCCCCACCCGGAGTACCCCTTTAATAAAATAATATGCATATCCATGCTGTCAGCTTCCCTTTAAAAAAGCACTCCTTTTATTTTTATTTGTATCCCTGTATACACACCCATGATGATTGGTGTGGCATCATTCCGGTGCTACGATGCCGTTCAAATGGCTCGATGGCTCCTACATGACCTTTTCTACAGCTGTCCCACAACTAAACAGGCTGGTGTCTAGAATGCATCTCTATGAGAGCTCTCTCATAGAGATGCATCAAAAAGTCAAAAAGCCTTGGGGAACGAAGAAGGATCAAAAGACTTATGATGTAGGTATAAGCAAGATATGAAAGGTGCCATGACGGTAGAAAGCGACCATCACCGGTGAGTATATGGGGAAACCTGTTGCTGGGGAACAAAAAAAAGCAGAGTGCTACTTTAAGACTTCAACTGTACTTATCCCCTCTCACTGTGTCAATAATCCCGCATGCCACCAAATTTCTTCTAGTTAGCAACTAGCAACATAGGCAAAAAATGCAGCTCTGACACATTTAGTAGTAATAAATATTTGTAAAAAACTATAAATGTTCTTGGCCCTTTAAAGGAATTCTTTGCTGCTAATACAAAATGGTCAAAATAGACATTTACATAATAAATAAAACATTTTGTGACTTGTTTTATGCATTTGTATATACTGTATTTTATCAAATTATAAGGAAAAGCGCTATGCGTGCCTTAAAGGCAATTTGGATGATTTTTTTTTTATGAAAGTACTATTTTGGCAGCATATTTTTTTGAGTTTGCTATATTTTAATGATGTAGGCATTCTGAGAAGACATTTCATTTTATTGGTAGCCTGAAACTATCAATTTTTATTTGTTATGTGCTTTAGATTTCGGTTTCCTATATTGGTTAGTTTCACTTATTTTAAAGCTGCTTGATCTCAGTGCTAATATATTTTCATTCCCACTTTACTTTCTCAGTAGAGAAAGTCATAGAAACTTTTAAATGTCTAACAAAGAAATGCATTTACCCCGTTGTTCTATATAGTATGCGCATGTTGTCTCAGAATAGTCTGTTACTTAATATGCATAATAAAAAGATGAGCCAACTGCAAATGAAAAAGTTTCTACCGTATCCAGTTGATTATTTCCTTTAGTATAATATTTAACAATACAAAATTTTTTATTGTACGTTCAATACTTTTGGGCAATTTACTCAACTACAAAGTATACTATTGTAGCTGAACAATATACACACCAATCAACTATTAAAAACACTACTGACAAGTAAAGTTAAACCCCATTGTGCTTACTGACCAATCCCGTGCGAGTTTTTAGACTCTCGCTGTTCTATGTGGCCCCATTACTTCATTCAAACTTTTCAAAATTTAGGACTGTTTACAAGATGGCGCTGACCGGCAAACTTCCAGCCTGCAATGTTCCTTATATTTCTGATTCTTTGCTGCGTGCCATTGGAGAGCGGGTTTATCGGGATATGGAGCTGGAGTAGGATATTTGGGGCCCAAAGTGTGTGATCTTTTAGTCCTGCTCCAGAGGAGGCCGTAAACGTGCTGGCACTGGGAGATGAAGCTGCATAGGCCTCAGGTGGTCTTGTAGGTGCTATAAGCTGAGTAGGTGGCCACGATACCCTCAAAGAGTACCTCTTCTAAAGGACAGGTTTAGGTGGTGGGGTATGGGAAAGGTGCGACTATCTTTTTTGTGAAATTACACAGAAAAGTGTAACCCGCAGCAAGAAGCTCTCCCCTACTCCTCCTTGTTAATACTATGCTTACCTGCCTCTATCTGTTAGGTCCTGCCCACGACTGGCTCATCACGCTCCAGGGGACCATTCCACAGGGCTGATGTCAGTGGTGGGCTTGGCTTGCAGGTACCAACGACAACGTTGGCATGTCTCTGATGGGAGGGTGGAGAAAAAAGAGCGAGACAGAGAAAACCACCTGAAGAGGACTTTTGAGCTGGGGGAGTGAGTGATGGGCAGAAGCCTGGGATTTGCTCAGATTTGAAAAAAACATGGAATTAGTTGTTTAATAGAATAAAGATAACTTTTGGAAGAATAACCTTTTAATGACATTTACTCTTATTATAGTGGCACCTGTAAAACAGTTATATAGCTGGAGAACAATCGGTTCTTGAAGTTGATGTGCTTCGAGCAAAGTATAAGGATCTGGTTCATACTGACAAGGGTAGTAGTAGTTGCCTTGCCGAACTGTTGAGGTTTGTCAACGTTCCGAGGATCGAAGGTTGCGTGTGGGACGGTAGCGGGATATCAGGTCGTAGATGTACGGAGGGGACAGGTTGTGGATGGCCTTGTACGTCATGGTCAATAATTTAAAGTGAATACGTTGGGCAATAGGGAGCCAGTGGAGGGATTGGCAGAGGGGAGAGGCAGAGGCAAAGCGAGAGTAAAAGTGGATAAGTCGGGCAGCAGAGTTAAGGATAGACTGGAGGGGAGCAAGGGAGTTAGATGGAAGGCCAGAGAGGAGAATGTTACAAAAGTCCAAGCGGGAAATAATGAGAGCATGTATCAGCAGTTTGGTGGAGTCAGGGGTGAGAAAAGATCGGATTCTGGAAATGTTTTTGAGGTGAAAGCGGCAAGAGGTGGTCAGGGCCTGAATATGCGGTTTAAAAGACAGGGCCAAATTAAAGGTGACCCCAAGGCAGCGGACTTGGGGTACAGGGGATAGAGTGCAGCGATTGATAGTGATTGTCAGATTAGACGGCAGGGTAGAGCAGGATAGGGGAAAAATGATAAGTTCTGTTTTGTCCATGTTGAGTTTTAGAAAGCGGGAAGAAAAGAAGGAAGATATGGCCAACAGACACTCTGGAATGCTAGATAGCAAAGAGGTGACATCCGGACCAGAGAGGTAGATCTGAGTGTCATCAGCGTAGAGGTGGTACCTGAAGCCGTGGGATTCTATGATATGTCCCAGGCCAGAGGTATAGATGGAGAAGAGAAGAGGCCCAAGTACAGAGCCTTGGGGAACACCAACTGTGAGCGGACGAGGAGAGGAGGTGGTGTGAGAATGGGAGACACTAAAAGTGCGGTTGGAGAGGTAAGAGGAGATCCAGGAGAGGGCTGAGCAAGTGACGCCAAGGGATGAGAGAATTTGTAAGAGGAGAGAATGGTCGACTGTGTCGAACGCAGAAGATAGGTCAAGGAGAAGGAGCACAGAATATTGGCGTGAGGTAAAAAATAATAATGAGTATCACATCTACTGTTGCTTTAGATTTTGAAATTTATAACGACAGTGACACTTTAACCCACAACCATAATAATATATATGTGAAAGCTACTTAAAACCTTTGGAATCCTAGTTTATCAATGAATATCAAATTACATGAATAATAAGAGTACAACCATAAAAATGTGAATGGAGCTGAACAGCAATAAAAGATTGATGCTGGTTCTATATAAAGCCCATCTATTATATGCATCCCAGGCGATCAGTCTTTAACTATACTTCATTAGGTCCAGAAATTAAACAAGCTGTATAAACAACTATCCCAGTGTCATTGATCTATACCCGGTATTAAAGTCAAACATGCTACATATTATGAGGAAAATGTCTTGTCAGTATATAGAGACTAGCTTGAGAATGATTACGCAGTATAGCATGCCATGCTCATGTGAAAGCCGGAGCCAATATTCTAGTATGATAACATAAACCAATTTACTGTAGGAAAAAGCTAATGACTTATGACTGACATGGAAAAAGAGTCAGCTCAATAAAGCAATGAAGTTAGTGGTCTAGAGCTGTCAGAGGCGTACAGGATCATAGCTCAAACTAGACAGTACAGCTAATATAATACTCCCAGGATCTAAATATAAAAATCGCTGGTAGGTTAGAGGTCAGAACAATTCTTCTGGCAGCACACGATGTCCATATTATAAAGGGCCATGTGAGAATGATGATGAGGATTGTCAGTTTTATTTCCTAATGTATACCTCTTACATTACTACAGGAATAGAATCATCAGCCCTTCCACACTGATTCGGAATTTCGATATTTTGTTGTTGTGTTCTAGATAAGATTTCAATATAGCTTCAATGTTCTGTCAGCCCTTAGTAATTAACTGTCACCCCTAAACATCGGACAGTGTTGGATATCCCATTGCTAGAATAAATTGACACTTTTCTCTCCATTTTCCTTGAAAAATTTTTTTAATTTTTTTTATTTCACTGCATTAAAGAGACCATCCAGGACTACTCTCCTGCTCAATCTGACACTGAGCATAGAAAGTTACAATTGTAGGCAAGTGTCCTACATTCTGGGGGCACTGTATATGAGGGTACAGCCTGAGGGCCACCTGGAAAACTGGGATACAGCCATAGCCATAGGCTGTATCCCAGTTTTCTAGGTGGTCCTCAGGCTGTATCCACCTTCTCCATGGAGCGGACAGACAGCGGGAATCAGAAGCCGAGAGTTCAGGTTCATACGAACCCGAACCTCGGCCAGTCCGCTCATCTTTAGTCACTTCCTGGATAAAATGGTGATGTCACTCCCTGGATAACATGGTGATGCCACGCCCCGGCAGGGAGACACTGAGGGACATACGGCACTGGAGGGAAGCTGAGCATCCCCCTGCCATCATCCTCTCCAGCAGCCACAGCCCGCACAGCCCTGGGAGTCGGGTCGTAACATCACCATGTTATCCAGGAAGTGACATCACCATGTTATCCAGGAAGTGACATCACCATGTTATCCAGGAAGTTAAGCCTTGATGCAGTAGTAAATGCAGGGAAAAAAGCACTTTATAAGCATTTCTCGTAATAAGTGTATATTTGTGATTTGTAAAACCTTTGAGGGGCAATACAATACTTAAATAAAATTTTTTACCAGACTTCTCCTTTAAATATGGCCCCATCCCCAATTGCCTCGCCAGTTTGACTAAGAGGTACTTTCTCCCTAGTGAAGCTAGCCTGACCTGTGCCTACCATCTGGCAAGCGCAGAAATCTACACCTGTTCCTGAGCAAGTGTAGATAAAATGGCTTTCAGTAAAATGCTAAGGTAAAACTGCTGTTACAATAGTGTGTAAATAGGAAGAGTCTCTTTATTAGTAATCACGGAACAAATGATTTAGCTCTTCCAGAATTGCAGAACTATCAGACACCTGAATTTTCAGTGTGTTATTTTCCAAGCAGTTCCCTAATATAGTTTTGTTAGCTCATTATTTGTGTGCTTCCATTAACAAATTAAGGCTACAGTATGTTCCCACACAGTATTTTTGCTCAGTATTTTGCTGAGTATTTTTCAACCAAAGCCAGGAGTGGATTGAAAATACAGAAAGGCTATGTATACACGCTGTTGAAATTTAGTGGATGGACGCCATTTAATGACAAATAATTACCGGTATTTTAAAACTATGGCCAATATTTGCCATTAAATGACGGCCATCCACTGAATTTCAGCAGTATGCGAACATAGCCTTTCTATGTTTTCAATCCATCCTGATTTTGGTTGAAAAATACTAACCAAAATACTGAGCAAAAATAATGTGTGTGAATATAGCTTAAGGCCATGTTCACACAACATATGTGTTGAATAAATCACGGCCATTGTTTACACATAGTAGACACTCCGGCCAGGATTCATCCGGTTGCAGGGAAAACTGACATGTCAGTTTTCTGCGGCCGCTATTCATTGAATAGCGGCTGCAGAGAACCTGTCAGTTCACACAATGGAGCTTGCGGCTCCGGCCGCACGCTCCATTGTGTGCAGCGGCAAATTGGGGGTGCGGGCTCACACGAATGCGCCCGCATCCCAATTAATCAGAAATTAAGATCATTAGCCGGTACACAGAACTGGGCCGCTAAATAACATTGTTACTATGTCCTACCTAACTTATCTAAATCTGCAGCCTGCAACTTTAAATAAACCACAATCTATAATCCATAGGTAACTGCAAAACAAGTGAATTTTGGCCCTAGCACTCTAGATTACTGTACTGCTGCTTTGTTGCTGATGAAATATATATATATATAGTACAATTTCAAATAAATAGGATATAATAAACACTGAATATATCTTATTGTTAATACCAAAAATATAGAAAACTTATAGTTCTATGCATGAGTGCATCCTATACATGCATCAATGTAATATCAAATATTATGTTTTATCACATAATTTATCTTCTTAATTAATATATTCTGTCACAGGATATACAGCAGGAAGAACTTTAATTACATTAACAATACCGTGGGTTAAAATGAACAATAAATAGTCGGCCATTGTTACCTTCTGGAAAGGAATGTCTCCAACGAAGCAATTATCTCATTAGTACAATCAATAAACCAATTACACATTTACACCATTGTACCTCAGGCAGCTTCATTGGACACATTATCTAATTCTGTTTTATTGCAAAGTTTAACCTTAGATGGAATACAATGATCTACAATAATTCATTGGCCTCAGTTTAGCAGCCTTATTTTCAGCTTTTATTCTAATACGAACACTAAATACCGAGGTGCTTCAAACCTCATCAATTTCAAAGAACATTCTGCAATTGTGTTCTGAGTGAATGTTACGCTTGTGATCAATTATTATAGAAAAATAAACAATGTCTCTTGCCAGTTGTGATGTGAATTATAGCATTACTCCAATGTTCATCACAAAGGGCTCATTGCAAAATTATTAAAGGGAAACTATCAGCAGGTTAGAAGAATGTAACCTGCTAATATGACGATGGTGCTGATATGGCTCCCAGCAGCACAGTATAGATCTATTGTGCAGCTCGAGGTGGATACCAGCTGCAGCAGTAGCTTTACAAAGGGGAAAACGATGTTTAATTTTGCTGCGTGAGGTTGGGTGAGGGGCAGCAACTAGTCATCTGGGCAAGGTGCCGCACATGACTAGTCACGGCTCTCTGCTTGTTGGTATGCATTGACTCCCTGTCAATCATTCCAGCACTGCATGCTGACAGGCAGAGAGCTGTGACTAGGGGCTCCCTGCCAGATGACTAGTTACTGCCGCTCTCCCAACCTTACGCAGCAAAATTAAACATCTTTTTCCCCTTTGCAAAACTACTACTGCAGCTGTGGCTGGTGTGTGGCCGTAAATAATGATCATGATAATTATTTACGGCAATCATTATAAAATAATGGCAGTTTTTATAGAAACAATGGCCATTATTTTTACTAAAAACACGTTGCGGGAACATAGACTTAGATGTGCTTTTGGCAAATTACAAATAAATGCACCATTAGAAAATGACATTTTGGTTATATTGGCTTTGCAGTGTAGACTGGGACAAATTAGCAGAGTTATGAGATGCATAACTTAATGTCAGCTCTATTGTACTGATTTAGGCTTATATAGCTCTGCTTTTACCCACGCTCTACCCACCCAACTTCAGATGAAAACATGAAAACCTCCATAAAAAGAATGAGGCTCTTGGCATACCATTTGCCGATAGTGTATTTGCAAATGGTATGCCAAGACCCTCATCTCTGTTCTTAGAAAAGGTCTATAAGTAAGTATCCAACATGTAGAAATGAAATGCGGCACTCACCAGAAATTGATTGCAGTTAAAACTTTTAATCCATTCAGGTCATAGAAATGTGACAAAGCAATTAGGCAACGGACCCTTTCACGCTTAATACATTACGCACTTCCCCTTGGTCATGTATTAAGCGTGAAATGGATTAAAATGTGACCTGAATTGATTAAAAGTTTTAACTGTAATCAATTTCTGGTGAGTGCCGCATTTTATTTCTACATGTTGGATTTGGATAAAAAACTTTGCTCATTTATGCTGAGCACCACCGGTTCACAGAAGTAAGCTTCTTAAGTCAACGCATGTTCCCAGTAACATTTAAGCAGTACCAGAGTCCGTAGTAGTGCCAAGGAATTTCTCTCTATGCCTATTGGTTAAGTATGTTTTTAGTGACACATCTAATTTTATAAATGCATTTTTTTAAAATGGCGCAAAAGGCTTAAAAAGTCACTCCAGTCTGGACCATACTTATAATGCGCAAATTATACCTCAAAATGGAGCAAATTTGAAGATGCACCATGTTAATGGGTAAAGAGGCACAGCCACTCCTCCTCTCCTAATCTGTGCCTGTGCCATCTTGATAAATTTTCTGCGGGGAAAAAGTGCTCTAAAGGCAAAAGGCATAATATAGACAACTTTACATACAATTTTGATTTATGCCCCCCCCGTAGAGCTTTGCACATGTTGCTTTCTTATATCATTTGCAGTAAACACTTTTAGCATGCATAATGGGTAAGCAGATTGTGCTTCTATACGGAAAATGTCTAGAAAAAACAGAGAAGGCATATGCCTATCATCAGACTAGACATGCTTCTAACACGAGGAGCTTTTGTCTCCTATGCCCACAAGGAGACTTCCAACAGGATTAATCTTAATCATGTATGGGAAGATTGCTCTGATCTGTCATTGTTAGACAATGGACTTCAATCACTATGCTTTTTACCTCTTCACAGATACACATTGATTCTTTTGACAACTCCGCCATCATTATAAGTGACTATCTGTTCTTTGTTCTGAGATCTTTCAGCATTCGGGGTAGACAGTCATTATCTTGATGCTTTTCTTGTTGTTAATTATGCACTGTCACTTGAATAAGTGTGTAAGAAATATTTGAGTATTTACATGTTCTTTGTCACCTTTTAACTTTAAGTGTCTCACGTTAAAGTCCCTGTAATTACTGTTATAGTACTTTGGCGGAGTTATGTCAGCGTACACATGGCATTAATGCATTAACATGTCAAAACAGTATCGAATGACATGGCTCCAAACAGACTTAAAAGCTACTAATGGCGTGGATCTTCACAGAAATGATTTGTCAGCAGTAGCAGTGCTATAAAACCATCTTCTTGGAGTATAGAGAGCTTGGTAAACATGTGGTACATGGTGCAGTAGGTAATGTATATTTAAGATTCTAATAATAAAGACTTGGAAGTTTGAGAATCAAATCTACTACCGACATGCTCAACTGTAGACCTGCAGGGAAAACCCTGTATTCAATGTGGATACAAATTTTATATAAAACATAAAAAAGTACAATGGTGGGAAAAAAAAGAACACAATGGGAATGAGTGGGAAAAGGAATACATTGGCAAGTGTTTCTTGTGTTTCTGGTGTTTGAAGCCATACAATAAATCTTGGCTGATGTCATACTGCTGCCTGTAGTCACCCTATACTAATATTTGGTTAAAATCTATACACATATAACCAAGATGACATGACCATAATTAGGGTAGCCTGAGAAGAGGTGGGGAAAGAAACAGACAGTGAGCCCCAACCTGGCCCCACCAGCTGACCCTGCCTATTGGCCTTGATAGTCCTAGGAGACTGCGGACAACCACGGAGTCGGTCCCTACTTGCAGTAAAGTGAAAACATGAAACACAGATAAGACAAACTTACACATATAGTTTCAAATCAGGGTCAAAGCAAATGTACAAAAAACAGAATCCCAGAGAGTGGTCAGGTAACAGAGCCGAAGTCAGATAAAGTCAGGTAACATTATAGGAAAAGATAAGGAGACATTTGCATGATAGTAAATTAGTCTAATAGCCAGCAAGGACTATAGGAACTAGAGTAAATTATGTAGGAGGTCAGGGGTCCTGTCCAGAACGTGATTGGACCGACCCCCTGATCCTTTGACTGGCAGGGAGACCCTCCAGTCACACAATACATTGCAGCACAGCTGCTGGGAGTTTTCAATTCTCCCGCTGGTGACACAGACCTGGGACACTGTCGTGAATCTGTGATGTCACCTGGCTGGGAGCAAGACACAGACGATCCGGAATGCTCTTCTGCTGTCTACCCATTGTGTGGCTAGTGAAACATGCTGCTGGAGGTCCATGTTGGTGCTCGAGCCAATATAGAGGATGTTGCTGGAGCGTAAGGATGTAACCCAAGACCTTTGGTTCATGTTAGAAAGAACGAGAGTACGGGGTAAACCAGTTCACATAACATTTATAAAAAGGAACATATGAACACCTGTACAGGTACAGTGACCTGGAGAACACACAAATGGTTAAAGTATAGGAAATATTTTACAGCACACTATGAATAATATGCAATTCAAGGCTAATAGCCAGTGGTAAAAGTGAATGTCAGTGTCTAGGTGCTGAGACCAAGAGCCTTGTCCATGGTGCTGATAGAGCTATTTGGAAAGTAAGGCATTCAGCTAAGCACTTCTCTACCCCTCTCTCTTCTCATTGCATTAAATGGGCTCCATAGACTTTCTATAGAATCCATCCCCTGCAGTGAGGAGAGAGAAGGAAAGAAGTGCTTTTTCCTGCTTTTCTAGAAATCAGTGGTGGTCTCAGCACCCAGGCACCAACCGATCAAATCTTTTGAAATATCAAGAGTTGTTTTTTTTTTTTTCTAATTACAGTAACAATTTACCTTTTTCTGTATTTTAAGACAGAGTGATGCTATGTTCATTGACTTCCCCTTATACGTTGCAGTATTTGCATATCTTTTGAAGAACTTAGCTTCCCATGCCAATTTGTTTAATTAGCACTGTACGGATGACAGGGGCTTGGTTTCTTGTTAAGGATGGGAATAAAATTCATATTAAACTCCATTTAGAATATTTCCACAGATTTAGGCTATGTTCACCTTTGGTAAGAGACCGGCCGTTGCATGACCCAGCTCGGTCACGGAAGGACCGGTCTCAGAAAAGATCATCCCAGTCGGTACTGCAGTACCGGACGGATGATCTCTAGCGCTGCTGAGTTCTGATGCGGGCGCATCTGTGCGCACCCGCATCAAAACTCCTCACTGCACACTATGGAGCGTACGGCCAGAGCTGCTCACTCTATAGTGTGCACTGACAAGGTTTTCTGCGGCCGTTATTCACTGAATAGCAGCCACAGAAAACTGACTTGTCAGTTTCTCGTGGCGCCACTAGGGATCCCGGCCGGAGTGTATACTATGTAGCCGGGATTCCCTCAGCCTGCAGCACAACGTAAGTTTCGTACTAATCACTGTATAACTTACATTGTGTGAACATGGCCTTAGATTGTGTACATTCTCTATCACTGTACAGTATATATGTTCTTCGACATGCTATCTTTTACATATTGGTATTGATTGTTTAACATTGCACTAGGAGTATAACAAAGGAAGGATGAAACATGCCGGGCTATCATGAGCCGTTGCATAAGTATTATAACATGAGCATCTATTACACCACTTTTTGTCTAATCTTCTAGTTTGATCTGTTGTGAAGGGATCTTGGAAAACTGAATAACAGCTAGCTTAACACTGAATTTATCGTAACGTTATCTATGTATAGTCATGCTCCGTGGCAATGTAAATATCTGCTGAGCAATGAATTAACATAACATGAAAGTGACTTAGAGTCGAATGCCAAGAGATGTGACTAAATATGAACACCTGTATCTGAAATTTCCTGATTTTATGATTGCATATCCAACAGTCAGTTTCCTGTTACTTCGTCATGAACTAGCCATATTCTGTTGTGTGTGCGATCACAGCAGCCTGCCTAACATCCTGATTTCTGGAGACCTGCCCCACCTGCACTGTGCTGTCAGCTGGTTCCCCCTCCGGTGTTGGTCAGTCCACCAAGTGTGTGCTGCTCTGCCTCCTCTCCTCTTCCCACCTGTTTGCCGGGACTGGAATCAAGAGTGAGCCATTGGCTGTATCCATGTTTTCTAGACAACCCTAGAGCTTTATCCAACTTCAGCAGCCACCGCTCATCGAATGCCGAACGATCGGGTTTGGATGGACTCGAGCATGCTCGAGGTTCTCTCATCTCTAGTTGCAATAACATACTTTAATTTAGCTTTGGGCCAAACTTCTCCTTTAATTTAGATATACGAAATGGATTTTACATTTCATTTCTTAATTCAGAGGCAGAACCACACTTATCTGTTGCACATGCCTGGTATTGCAGCATAGCTTCTGTCAATTATATTTATTGGTTGTAATGCTGTTTCTGAAATAATATCTCATAAACAACTCAATACACTCTGTTGGTTTTCCTGTAAACCTTATAAAAAACATAGGTCATGTATAGCTAACGAATACATAATTGAATGTACATCACATATATAACCTGATTTTCTTTTTAATAAAGTAAGACTCAAGATATATCCTTACATGCCCTTGGATTAGGTTTCCCAAACTTTTTTTTTAAGTCAAAGGTCACTTTCATATATGACAGTTTTAAGCCACACTATTATGATTTTTAACCTAGCGTTAACTGATACTGATCCAGCTTGACAATAGTACCAGGTTCTAGTAATGTTATAATGGCCCTGGAGCCACTAATGCAGAGCTGTCAACAGCCGATTAGCTAAATTTATGCCATAAAGCGTCTGTTTCCCATATATTTACCAGTTATATGTCACCTTTACGGAAATCTGCCTGATAAACTTTTTAGTACAAATGTTTTTTTTTTTTAAATGTTAAGAACTATCCAGTTTTACATTAAAAGTCAGTCCAGATGTATGAAACTACATAGGCGTAAAGGAGCATGTGTGGAGTATACTGCAACACACTGTAACTACATACAGTAGTGCTACAAAAATAGCAATGAGTTTGAGGCTGGATTCACACGCTGTAACTGTGCGGCTGTATTTTTTATGCGGCTGTAAATGTGCGGGTGAAACTCCGGCCGTGGGAAAAAATAGACATGCGGCTCAAAACATACGGTCATTTACTTGGAAATCTGGTTCAACTAAAAATATCAAATAAAATGTTAAGAAAGTGATGGAAACACCTCTGGATGCATCTGGGAAAGCAGGGAAACAGTTTACATGAATCGCTATTACCGGGGTTTGCGATCCTCTGCACTATAGCCGATGTCTCTCATGGTTAATATATTGAATTAATAAAACACATTTTCTGTCTAATAAAGTCCCTTTTATTGTTCAATAATTAAATGTAAACGATTCCATCATTTTGCAATTAAATATACTGTTAAAATAAATATATATATAAATAAATGTATATTTATATATATATTTATTTTTTGACAGTATATTTAATTGCACAATGATGGATTCGTTAGAATTAAATTATTGAACAACGAAACTGAATTTATTTAAACGAAAATGTGTTTTCTTAATTAAATATTAATTAGTACAGGAAACTCCATAAGCCGGTAATTCATATGCCGGCAATAGAGCATTCTGTACTAATCATCACTTAACTTTAATGAAAACATCAAATGTTTCTTCTAATTATGTTATGACAATAGCATTATTAGAAGAAACATTTAGAATTATATGTGCGCTCAGCTGATTGGCTGATCGGCTCAGCGCACATATAATGAGCCGGTCCGCAGCACAGTGACTTCATTGTGCTGCGGACCAGCGAAGAGGACGCATCGGGGTGAGTATAGAGCTCTCCCCACCCCCTCCCCAGCACTGCACCCCTCCCAACAAGGAAGGGGGGTCACTTAACCCCTTCCTTGCTGGGATGGGTGCAGTCTGACATCAGTCTGGCCCCCAAGGGGTTAAGGGGGATGCAATACATCCTCCCTTAACCCCTAGGGGGTCAGACTGTAAGCAGCGATCTGTAAAGATGCTGCATACTGTAAGGTGCACAACACCGCTCACAATGATGGGTGTTGTGCTCCTGTTTGTGTGTTTTTGTGTGTTTCTCCCTTTTTGTTTTTCAGATATCGGTATCCTGGGGATTACGTCGGATTCCATGGACTACGTCGATGACCAGCGTTTTTTTAATGTTTTTTTTAATAAAATGGTCAATGAGGGGTGTGGGGGTGTTTTTATTTGAATAAAAAAATTTGTAAACTTGTGTCTTGTCTTTATTTCTTTACTTTATAGACTTAGTAGTGGAAGCCGTCTAATAGACGGAATCCATTACTAAGTCGGGGCCTAGTGTTAGCCGGTATAAAATGGCTAACACTAACCCCCTATTATTACCCCAGTACCCAATGCCACCAGGGGTACTGGGAAGAGCCGGGTGCCAGTGGTCCTGGAGCGTCAAAATTGGCGCTCCTGGACCGGGCGGCAGCAGGCTGGTAAGATTTAGGCTGGGGAGGGCCTAAACCAATGGCTCTTCCCACCCTGGTGTTACCAGGCTGCTGTCGTTTGGTTTTTAACCCGGCTGGTTATAAAAATAGGGGGGACCCTATGCGTTTTTTTTTTTAAATAAATAAATAATTAAAAAAAAACGCATAGGGTCCCCCCTATTTTTATAACCAGCCGGGTTAAAAACCAAACGACAGCAGCCTGGTAACACCAGGGTGGGAAGAGCCATTGGTTTAGGCCCTCCCCAGCCTAAATCTTACCAGCCTGCTGCCGCCCGGTCCAGGAGCGCCAATTTTGACGCTCCAGGACCACTGGCACCCGGCTCTTCCCAGTACCCCTGGTGGCATTGGGTACTGGGGTAATAATAGGGGGTTAGTGTTAGCCATTTTATACCGGCTAACACTAGGCCCCGACTTAGTAATGGATTCCGTCTATTAGACGGCTTCCACTACTAAGTCTATAAAGTAAAGAAATAAAGACAAGACACAAGTTTACAAATTTTTTTATTCAAATAAAAACACCCCCACACCCCTCATTGACCATTTTATTAAAAAAAACATTAAAAAAACGCTGGTCATCGACGTAGTCCATGGAATCCGACGTAATCCCCAGGATACCGATATCTGAAAAACAAAAAGGGAGAAACACACAAAAACACACAAACAGGAGCACAACACCCATCATTGTGAGCGGTGTTGTGCACCTTACAGTATGCAGCATCTTTACAGATCGCTGCTTACAGTCTGACCCCCAAGGGGTTAAGGGAGGATGTATTGCATCCCCCTTAACCCCCGGGGGGCCAGACTGATGTCAGACTGCACCCATCCCAGCAAGGAAGGGGTTAAGTGACCCCCCTTCCTTGCTGGGAGGGGTGCAGTGCTGGGGAAGGGGTGGGGAGAGCTTTATACTCACCCCGATGTTGTCTCTTCGCTGGTCCGCAGCACAATGAAGTCACTGTACTGCGGACCGGCTCATTATATGTGCGCTCAGCCGAACAGCCAATCAGCTGAGCGCACATATAATTCTAAATGTTTCTTCTAATAATGCTATTGTCATAACATAATTAGAAGAAACATTTGATGTTTTCATTAAAGTAAAGTGATGATTAGTACAGAATGCTCTATTGCCGGCATATGAATTACCGGCTTATAGAGCTTCCTGTACTAATTAATATTTAATGAATAAAACACATTTTCGTTGAAATAAATACAGTTTCGTTGGTCAATAATTTATTTCTAACGAATCCATCATTGTGCAATTCAATATACTGTCAAAAAATAAATATATAGATAAATATACATTTATTTATATATCTATTTTTTTTAACAGTATATTTAATTGCAAAATGATGGATTTGTTAGAAATAAATTATTGATCAACGAAAGTGTCTTGATTACAAAGAAAATGTGTTTGATTAATTTAATATATTAACTATTAGAGGCATCGGCATTCGGCATCATTGCCGGCTATTTTTGAAGTACTCCGTACGGACCGCCTGTCAATCCACGGCCGCATATTCAGCCGCAAACAATGGTCTTGTTCATTTTTTACGGGTCCGTTTACGATAGGGCCGTAGATTCATACATAGTGTGCACTGTGCAGCCGCATATCCTATACTTCCAAGCATACACACGAACCACCAAAAATACCGCCGCACAATTACAGCCGCAAATACAGCCGCACTCTTACAACGTGTGAATCGAGCCTGAAGAAGCAAATTAAGCACATTAAATGGCTATGTTTCCACTTCGAGAACATAGCAGGGGAAGCCGGCTGTCTCGTAATATAGACGGCTACAAATAGTGATCATGTTTTCGAACCGAGAACCATGTTTTGAGAACCGAGCAGTATTTTTCTATAGGAAATAATGTAAATGTGCTTAATTGGTTCCAGCACCCACCAATAATTACCTACAGTATCATTTATTACATTGAAAAATGTCCAGTTTAAGCACTGCAGTACAGAACTGCACTATTTACTGTATAGGAAATTGTAGACAAGAAATGTTCAACTAAACCAGCAATTATAGTACAGTAGTGCACCCCTACCTTAGCACTGTAAAGAATGGGAGATGGTGGTGCACTGACTGTACTACTACTGTACTGTATATACACTCCAGCAGTCTTATACAGTACAGGATGGGAGATGGTGGTGCACTGACTGTACTACTACTGTGCTGTATATGCACTCCAGCAGTCTTATACAGTACAGGATGGGAGATGGTGGTGCACAGACTTTACTACTACTGTACTGTATATGCACTCCAGCAATCTTATACAGTACAGGATGGGAGATGGTGGTGCACTGACTGTACTACTACTGTACTGTGTATGCAGTCCAGCAGTCTTATACTGTACAGGATGGGAGATGGTGATGCACTGACTGTACTACTACTGTACTGTATATGCACTCCAGCAATCTTATACAGTACAGGATGGGAGATGGTGGTGTACTGACTGTACTACTACTGTACTGTATATGCACTCCAGCAGTCTTATACAGTACAGGATGGGACATAGGAGATGGTGGTGCACTGACTGTACTGCTACTGTATATGCACTCCAGCAGTCTTATACAGTACAGGATGGGAGATGGTGGTGCACTGACTGTACTACTACTGTACTGTATATACACTCCAGCAGTCTTATACAGTACAGGATGGGAGATGGTGGTGCACTGACTGTACTACTACTGTACTGTATACGCACTCAAGCAATCTTATACATTACAGGATGGGAGATGGTGGTGCACTGAGTGTTCTACTACTGTACTGTATATACACTCCAGCAGTCTTATACAGTATTGTACAGAATGGGAGATGGTGGTGCACTGGCTGTACTACTACTGTACTGTATATGCACTCCAGCAGTCTTATACAGTACAGGATGGGAGATGGTGGTGCACTGACTGTACTACTACTGTACTGTATATACACTCCAGCAGTCTTATACAGTACAGGATGGGAGATGGTGGTGCACTGACTGTACTACTACTGTACTGTGTATGCACTCCAGCAGTCTTATACAGTACAGGATGGGAGATGGTGGTGCACTGACTGTACTACTACTGTACTGTATATGCACTCCAGCAGTCTTATACAGTACAGGATGGGAGATGGTGCACTGACTGTACTACTAATGTACTGTATATGCACTCCAGCAATCTTAAACAGTACTGTACTGTATGTGAAGCCTCACCAGTGCTAAACTCACCAAGTACCACTCACATTCCACTCTTGCAAAAAACTTTGGATAGCGAGTAAAGTTACTTCCTGTAATAGTTCCGAACGTATATGAATAGTATAGTTCCGAATGGATAAATATTCCTTGTAATACGGAATAGTTCGAACCCGGAAGCATCCAAATACCGGAGTACCAATGGACTACATGTTTAACTCAAATTCGAAACATTTAATCTAATACCAAACAGAATGTATCCAGTTTGTGTTAATATTTTATAGAATGAAAAGAAAAAGAACCATTAGGCTGTGAAAAAAGTATCAGGTTTCACTTTACTTTGAATTGCTGAGCTAATAATTAGTAGCATTACCATTGTTTCTGAGAACTGCTAGAAATCTGTGTTGGCACCTCAGAACAAGTATTCCAGATTAGGAAGATTGGACTACTGTCAGGATAGGTCAGGAAACACACAGGTGATGCAGAGACTGACGCTGTCCTATGCCCACTGTCCATGCCTACTTGCCTCAATGTGTTTTAGGTGACACAGGACAACTTGGATTTTACTCAGCACCGGCCTAGGCTGAAACACTGTTGGTGGGCCGCCCCGCCCTCAGTGGGAGGAACCCCCCACCCCTCTATGGCATGGCTCCATTAGAATCAATGGAGCCGGGTCACAGAGGGTATAGGGTTTCCTCATACTGGGGGCAGGCTTGCTCCAGTGCTTCACCCCTAGCCAGTCTGGCGCCATTCTATCCATATGCAAAACTTAAAGCAAATATACAGATGGTTTATTCGCTTTAAGGAAGGGCCAAAATTGGACCCTGTTATTCCACGGAATGAATAACTTCATCAATGACCTCCACACTGCTATTATTTGGAACAAACCCCTATCAACTAATGATTCAACTACTCAGAATAAACGGCATGCATCTCCTAATTGTTGGCTCACTTTTTCTTCTACTACAGTTACAAGTAAATTATTGCATAAATATCACTTCTACTAAGAACATTGATTTATCAGGCTAATGATGTTGGACTGCTGTTTTTTTTAACTCTACTGTATATGTTAAATGAGTAGATCTTGAATGGTTTTCCATGACGGAGTACTATAACTTATTTCTCATGATTCTTTCTCATTGTGTATTTGACCTTGGTTCCCATAGAAATATCAATAACACAAAAGTACTAATGAAAACATGGACCATCACAAAAATCCTCCACTTGGAACCCCGCCAATGTTTAATGACAGCGGTATTAAACATTTACTTACCATTTTCCTACAAATAAGAAGGGCAGGATTTCACTTAATAGAAGGACAGGAACCAAGGGCACTGTCAATTAGAAAATTAAACCTGGAAATTAAATATGAGAAAGGGTTACACAATGGAAGTCTTTGATTTTCCTGTAAATTGACAACGACTGATGTGTATAAATTGACTCAAGCATCCCACTTAACCGGAGCAGAATGAGCACTGGAGTTGCTCAAATGTTCTTCAAATTATACTTACTAAGTTTCCAGCACGAGCTTACTGAGCCTCTTGTGACTGCAATTGAAGAGTAATTCATGCAAATGAGTAAGTCCTCAGCTTTCTCAAATTACAGCAAACATAATGCCTAAAAGATGTACAGTATGCATTTAATTCATAGAAGCCTAGTTCAATGTTTGACATTAGCTCGTGCTATGTTTCTGGGGAATACAAATTTTTTACTACTACTTTTACAGTTATTATATCACTTATTTGAGGCATTCTATTTTTTAAAATTAATGATACATAGAAACATAGATAGAAACCTAGAGGATTGTCGTTAGAAAAAGACCACCGGGTCTATCTAGTCTGCCTTTTTAGTATTTCACTTAGGATAGATAGATGTTTATCCTAGGCAGGTTTACATTCTGTTATTGTAGTTTTACCAACCACATATGCTGGAAGTTGGTTCCAAGCATCAACTACTTTTTCAATAAAGTGATCTTTCCCCCAACTAACCTTTCACTGTGTCCTCTTGTTCTTGAGTTCAGTATTTTTTCCCAAAAACACTTCCCTCCTGAACCTTATTTAGTCCTTTAACATACTTAAAGCGTAACTGTCATGTTTTTTTTTATTGCAGAAATCAGTAGTATTAGCGATTTTAAGAAACTCTGTAATAGGTTTCATCAGCCAAAAAAGCCTCCTTCTATATTCAAGAAGCAATCTCCCAGCCTCCCCCCCCGACTTCTTATCTGTGCATTATCAGGCAAACACGTCTTCATTACAGAGAAGCCAGTGAAGACGGGCTCTGCTCTCTCCATTGTAAGCCTATGAAGGGGGGAGGGGCTGGAGGAGATGAGGGAGCAAGAAGAGGTGACATGAAGGTCAGCTGTTTGTAGACTCTCTGGGCACCTAAAACGCTAAATTCAAGTGTCAGAAAGGTCAGTGCTTATCTATGAACTTACTGAGAGAAGATTGCAGGGTGTTGTGCTTTCCAGGACTGCTCCGTGCTCAGTCACTCCTAAAAGCCCCTCCCCTCTCCATAGCCACATAATGGAGAGAGAAATCCTGCTTCATTTGATGTGAGGGGGGAGGCTGGGAGATTGCTTTTTCAGTCCAGAAGGAAACTCTTTTAGTACATAAAACCTATTACAGAGTTTCTTAAAATCGCTTGTACTATTGATATTAATGTTTTCAGAAAAATGACCCTGAAATGACAGTTACGCTTTAAAGGTTTCTATCATGTCCCCCCTTTCCCTTCTTTCCTCCAGACTATACAGATTCACATCCTTAAGTCTTTCCTGATATGCCTCACACCCTCCACCATTTTTGTAGCCGTCTTTGGACCCGTTTTATTTGATCTATATCCTTTTGTAGGTGAGGTCTCCAGAACCGGACACAGTATACAGATGTGGTCTCACCAGAGCTTTATACAGTGGGATCACAATCTCCTTTTTCCTACTGGTTATACCTCTAGCTATACAGACCAGCAAACCATTATATCTACAGCCCAGCATACCATTATATATATATATATATATATATATATATATATATATATATATATATATATACAGCCCAGCATACAATTTGCTTTCCCCACTGCCTGGTTGCATTGGTGACTGGCTGTCAGGAATCACTACGCCTAACAATTCCAATTCCAATTATTGTAATATACTGTTCAGACCTAGTACGACCAAGACTGCACGTTTGGCCATGATTCAGTGTGTATGTTTCCTTGTGCTTGCTGTGTGGTGATTGACAGGTTCTCACACACCTCTCTGGTTTCTGCTAGGCTAGTGCTGGGCTGCAGATAGTTTAGACTTATAATAATAAAGTGTGTGTTCTATGTGGTCTGGATGTCAGAGGGCTGGTCTAATCACACCCTGGACAGGGACTCTGACATCTCATGAGAAATTCACCTGTGTTCTGGGAGCTGGTGTTTATATTGGATTGGATTATTTGGAATTTTAACCTCTTTTCCTGTCCTTCAGACCTCTGTATTTGCCTGCTGTTTTTGTACTGACCTGATATTTCCGGTTTGACCTCTACTTGTTTCACCATTATTTATAGTTTTTTTTTTTCTTGTCTTGTTCTGTGTAAACCTACCCACCGTAGGGACCGTCGCCCAGTTGTCATATGCGGCCTAACTCACGACCAGCAAGTAGGCAGAGACAGGGTTCACACTACTGTCTTCACACCTGTCTTCCATCAGGACCCAGGGTCTCTTAAACATTCTAATGAAAATTCCTTCTGGAGAAAAGAATGCAAATGTGAAGACATTCTCAACAAAGACTATGGGAGATATGGAAATGTAAAATACAACCAATGGTCTTCCATTTATGTTTAAAGCGACTCTGTACCCACAGTTTGCCCCCACAAACCGCTTATACCTTTCGATAGCTTTTAATCCAACATCTGTCCTGGGGTCCGTTTGGCAGGTGATTCGGGTATTGTTCTAAAAAACAACTTTTAAACTTGCAGCCCTCTGTCAAATTGGCATGGCCTACAGTGTCTGTGGATTAGACTTGCACACACACCCCTGTCCCTTCTCCCCACCCTCTTCCACATTAGGAATGTCCCAGACAAGATTTTTCCTATTCATCACCTGTGTGAACACTGAACATGTGTTGGATCGTTAAGGCCCCTGTGCAGTGTTTAGACCGGTGAGAAATAGAAAAAAACCTGCCCAGGGGCATTCCTAATGGTGAAGAGGGCGGAAGGAGGTATGGAGAGGTGGTGCAAGCCTAGGGCACAGATACTCTAGGCCACGCCAATTTGACACAGGGCTGCAAGTTTAAAGGTTGTTTTTTCGGACAATAACTGCCGAACGGACCCCAGTACAGATCTTGGTTTAAAAGCAGCTATAAGAAGATACAAGCAGTTAGGAGGGGGCAGATTGTGGGTACAGAGTCGCTTTAAATAAATTAAGTATTGTAAACATACTACAGTTTTGTATAAGATTTCAAGCTTTGTGCATGGTACATTATATCTACAGAAGGCTATTAAAGGGGTACTCCGGTAAAAATCTTTTTCTTTCAACTCAACTGGTTTCAGAAAGTAATATAAATTTGTAATTTACTTCTATTTAAAAAATATTAATTCTTCCCATACTTATCAGCTGCTGTATGTTCTGCAGGTAGTGGAGTTTTCTTTGCAATCTGACACAGTGCTGTCTGCTGTTACCTATGCTCATGTCAGGAACTGTCCAGAGCAGTAACAAATCCCCATTAAAAAAAAAACAAAAAACTTCTCCTATCTTATACAGGGGTGGCAGCAGAAAGTACTGTGTCAGACTAAAAAGCAAAGACCACTTTATGCAGAACATACATCAGCTGATAAGTACTTCAAGACTGGAGATTTTTAAATTGAAGTAACAAATCTATAAACTTTCTAAAACCAGTTGATTTTAAAGAAAAATATTTTCGCCGGAGTACCCCTTTAAATACTTAATTAATTTTGTGCAACCTACCATATTCTCTAGAATCAACTGCAGAGTAATTCTAACACGGTCCTACATTTATTGTCAACAACTAAAAGCGACCTGTCACAGTGGAACATAGTTATAACAAAGTAACATCCTCTCTCTATTTACCTTAAGTGTTCCCCCATGAACGTCTGTTAAGGGGATTATTACAACTCATCAGAGTTTTGTGGGCGACCAGTCCTGCATTTGTTGCCCACATAATGGTTATGTGCTGTAATAAACTAGCGACATAAAAAAACACGGATACCTCATCAGCGGCATTATTAAGAAACTTAATTAACCTACTTTAAGACTCGCCTCTTCTAATTCCATATTGCCTACCATTAAACTGAGCTATAATTCTGGATAATATTTCCCATATAAAATTCTTACCGGTTTCAATATAGACAAATACAATAGTTTTCCCGAGATTGTTATAGCCTCTTCAAATAAGAAAATAAAAAGTAAAAAAAAAAAAAGAGACTTTTTTATGTTAGAAGCCTGAAGGGACCCTTACATGGTTGTTCCAACCACCAGTTGTGCGTCACTATTCATTCCTCATATTGACTGCTATTGTTCAGTTTAAGGTACTAAATGAAAGACTCCCGTCATTTAAGAATCTTCTCAAAGACTAAATACAAAAAAAAGCCGGTTTCAGCTCACCACAGTAACATGTCACAAAGGGTTAGACCGACATAGGGCACTGCGTGTAAGCCAGACCTCTGTTAGTCGCCTTCGTGATTTATATTAAATGATGCAGATGAAAACATACTCAGGTACATAAGGTCATGTGAATGAATTCAAACAGAAGAACTCTTTTAGGTTGAGGGGGGGGGGGGGATGTTTTTATTCCCAGCCCCTGGAGTGTGCCATACATCTTTCTCTTGTAGCCATGGCATAGCAGTGATTCTCAAGATAAAGCTTTTCATGAAACGCGGCTTAGATTTCACCAGCTGTAAGACGTTTAGAAATGAAAGAAAAACCTAAGATTTCATTTTTTGACAGAAGACACGCTGTTATGTTCTAAATTTACTTGGGGTCTCGCTTGGATTTTTAATGTTTGGCTTCAACTCCTATAATATCGTAGAGAAAAGATGCAATTTTTCAATCCTTTCTTACAGTACATCAAATTACAGACATGCTTAATTGAATGGCTCAAGATAAACCTGGAATATATGATGCTGTTTTTTTTTTAATATTATGACGTTGAAAGCATATTCACAGTATTAGAAATCTCCCATGTGAATGCTTAAACATGTTCATAGTAGCAAAATAAGCTGAAGCTCTTTTTTTAATATACACTAAGAATTTCTGCTTGCAAAATAAGAAAGAAAGCTTATTGTGATAATTCATTTCATAAATACCATGTGGATCTGGAATAAATATGGTTTTCACATTGACCAGGACTATATTGGTGATGCCACCACTTTAGAGTGTCCATCTAATATCCATACCCCTAAGAGGTTAAGTAATACAGTGCTTAGAGATTGTCATACATAGCCATGATAATTACTTAAAATGAAGTGTAGTGCAGTTTATGAGTGAAAAAGACAGTTAGATATAGTTGAATCTCCATCCCAAATGTGTTGGAGCTGTGGTCTAGGGGTAAATAACTTGTGTAGAGTCCAGCAACAGTCTCTTTCCTTGGTTCGATTCCCTTGATGGATTATGGTATAAAAAACAGAATTTTAAAAACTTATTTGGACTGGACTGGGAATTCTTTACACTTTTTAAAAATGATACAGTACTAAGAAAAAGAAAAAAATATATAATGATATTTAATTTCCATGAGAGGAAATGAACCAAGGGGGGAGGGGAAATGTTGTTGGTCTCTACACAATTTACTCCTTGGTACCGCCACCACAACACATTTAGGCTTGGAGATATACTATACCTAAGTGTTTCTTTTAGACATAAACTGCCTAAAGAGAACTGATCTGCAGTTAGAGACACAAGCTGACAGTATGAGAGAGCAGGAGGCCAAGCAGCAGAGATTATTCATGATGAAAAGGGAGGATGAAGCAGTGGTAGGGTGTGCCAGAGTAAGGCACAAATACAGAACCTCCTCATTAACACTTTATTACAATAGAAGACCAAAGTAAACCGGCCTCAAGGCTTCACTTCCTGGATAAGATGGTGATATCACTTCCTGGATAAGATGGTGATGTCACGACCCGACTCCCAGAGCTGTGCAGGCTGTGGCTGCTGGAGAGGATGATGGCAGGGGGACACTGAGGGACACTGGGCACTGGAGGGACACTGAGCCTCCCTCTGCCATCATCCTCTCCAGCAACCACAGCCCACACAGCTCTGGGAGTCAGGTCGTGACATCACCATCTTATCCAGGAAGTGAAGCCTTGATGCAGTAGTAAGTGCAGGGAAAAAAGAACTTTATAAGCATTTCCTGTAATCAATGTATATTGGTGATTCGTATAACTTTTTGGGGGTAATACAATACTTTAATAAACATTTTCGCCGGACTTCTCTTCTTAATGATCTCCTTACTTATTCTTACTTTCTCAGCAATATTTATTATCTAAAATAAACCAATCGTTCTCATTATTCATTGTTCCATGGCCTTAAAATATCTTTCTAACTTACTAATATTCTGTATTTTTTAATAGAGCCCCAATGCCCATTTTAGTATACCCATGCCACTTCTTAACACACAATTCTTCAATGACCTTAGGTCTTGCCTGAACATTTCCACACGTACCGAATCTCTTATAATGTTGTGTACATGGGCAAATGGCTAATTCTATTAAATCTTGGCAACTTTAAACATAAACTAGGTTACCTTTTGTGTAACGTTATAACTGTTATAACAATTTTTCAGATACAAGTTAAAAAAATAAGCGTAAAAAAAAAAAAGTGTCCACTATTGCTTTTGTGAAAAATAGACGTGTCCCTTGTTAGAAATAGAACGAAGAAAAATAATGTAAAAAACATAACAACTGCGCCGCCATGATGTTATATTTACGTTGCACAATGTATATTTGCAATTTAGTTTTTTTACCTCCTTTTGTATCTCGGCAATTGACTTGAATCATTTGCATCTGAATATGGAGAGTAGTATCTTTTATACAATATATTATAACCAGGCCTGGATCCTTATTTTAGTCACTTATCATTAACTCTTTTCAACTTAAATTACAGTCAATCTTTATCTTAAGAAAGGGCCTGTTGTATACACATTTGCAAGTGCATTGCTATCAGTATTTCTCTGTCTCTGTAGTTTTTTGTAATTGTACAAATGATTTTCATACAGCCTGGTTTCCAGATTTTCAGAGTTAGTTTCTTTGTATTCATTCAGTCAGTCATCCCATCATTTAGATGATTGCCTGGTGCAGGTGGACTCAATTTATCTGAACCGTTCCAGGGCCCTGCTGCCCTTTTTGATGTCGTCTGAAATGAATTCTACTCAACAACTGTGGAATTCAAATCTGTTCATTGGATAGAAGAGCACAGGCCGCCCTCACTTGGCTAATGTAGAAACAGATGTTAACTGTATTATATTTGTCCCTCTCATTAGAAGTTGGCAATCATAAATAGTTTAAATTAGAATCATTGATTGGCCAGATGGTGAACACATCTTACAGCATAGTCTGTTTAGTATAATTTAATATGATTTTATACTGATTGGCATTTAAAAGAGCATGTATTTATTCACAGACATTGAGTAAATTAGCTAAAGGATCTTTAGTAAGGTGCAGTGCTTCGAGAAGAGTCTTTATACATGGAGTGTTTTATGCATCGTATTAAGTAGTTTATTTTGGCAATTATGGCTGTACAAATCCCTTACCTAACACAGAAAAAACGGAATTATGTGTATAGAGACATCAGTCTATAACAGGAGAAAAGACCTTTTGGATTTCGTAAACTTCTACACTCTTTATAAGTAAACACAGTAGCACAAGTAACCCAAAGATAGGCAATACAATAGATGCAAGGCTATAGAGAGGAACAAAGTGTATCACTTCTCTGCAAGGAAAGGATCCATTTTCCCCTATTTTTTTCAGTGGTCAAATCCCCCACATATCTGCATATACATATATCTATCCTAAGATAATAATACTTATACTTATACTTAAAGGGATTATCCAGTAAAAAAA
The DNA here is from genome assembly GCF_027789765.1 of Dendropsophus ebraccatus. Lineage (NCBI taxonomy): Eukaryota > Metazoa > Chordata > Amphibia > Anura > Hylidae > Dendropsophus > Dendropsophus ebraccatus. Next base: position 123,409,150 of record NC_091460.1, on the reverse strand, counting down.
AAATGATGTCAAATCAACTGGTTTCAGACAGTTATTTAGATTTGTAATTTTATTCTATTTATAAATCTAAAGTCTTTCCATACGAATCAACTGCTGTATGTTCTACAGGAAGTGGAGTATTCTTCTGACACAGTGCTCCCTGCTGCCACCTCAGTCCAAGACAGGAACTGTCTAAAGCAGGAAAGGGTTTTCTATGGGGATTTGCTACTGTTCTAGACAGTTCCTGTCTCAGACAGAAATGTCAGCAGAGAGCAGTGTCAGACTAAAAAAGAAAACAACATTTCCTACAGGACATACAGCAGCTGATAAGTATGGGAAGACTTGAGATTGAAGTGATTTACAAATCTATAGAACTTTTTGAAACCAGTTGATTTGAAAGAAAAAAAAAATGTCGCTGGAGAACCCCTTTAAAAAGCAAACTAGGTGGAGCAAGTCATTTACTGCTGACAATCTTCTATGTTTCTAGCTCCTTTTGGGTGTGTATCATGCTTACAAACAGGGAAGCTTCTTTTACCCTTCTGTCTACAAAGATTTTCAGTGTTTAAATTTGCACCAGCTTACAGCAGACTGTTGTCCAACCGATTGAAACCGGCCTCAGACTTTTTAACTACTCTTCAGGCCAACAGCAGCTCCAATATATACCACATTATACGCCAATGTTAAATAAAGCCCTGCCCCTTTCCCTAGGAGGCTTTTCTAAGTGGTGCACGCCTCTTAGTACAGCCAGCCAGCCCTATGTCAGGCGTACACAAGGAGCACAACCTTAATAAATCCCCCGCCATTGCACTGACTTCCATCTCTCAGGTTTATGAAGACAATAGTACATTGCAATACAGTGCGACATGAAAAATTTACATATTGTTATATCTACTGTACCTCAGAAAAGCAAAAACATTAGAATAAGTAAATGGTTCCTTTACCTGAATTTACCTGAAGGAAGGGGAGGAAGTACACAAGTTTGTCCGTCCCCGCTTAGATACAACACAAACTTTCAAACGTTTGTTGTAGTTGTAGTTGGTTTGGAGAGGATGATGGCAGAGGGATGCTCAGTGTCCCTCCAGTGCCCTATGTAGGCTAGGTGATGTGATAAGGTGATAAGGCTAGGTGATGTGATTTTACGTGCTGCCACCGTGACCTATGGGACTACACCTATATATATATATATTTCTGAATTAGAAGGTGATTAGAACGTGACCAGAGCGTGACAGAAAGTTGGTCTGGAAGAAAGAAAGGAATGTGAACTCTAGCTTACAATGATATTTTCCAGGAACTATGACGCATATGTTAAGTTTGCAATACTTTAATACACTGCACATGAGTAGTAATGCCCCTTATCATGTCTATAAAAGCTAACATAAATTAATAGAGGGGGCACTTCCCCAACTTATGTTACTGATACGTACATCAGCTGTCTGTGTCTGTGATTTTAAGTTGTAAGCAGAACTGCAGCTGCTAACTCTCAATTAGGAACCATCCTATCCTGGGGAAAGTCTAATTTCATAAAGTCCTCTCCATCCTCTCCAGCAGCCACAGCCCGCACAGCTCTGGAAGTCGGGTCGTGACATCACCATTTTATCCTTGATGCAGTAGTAAGTGCAGGGAAAAAAAGCACTTTATATGCATTTGCAAGTGTATATTGGTGATTTGTATAATTTTGGGGGGGCAATACAATACTTTAATAAAAATTTCTGCCAGACTTCTGCTTTAAATTTCAAGTATCGCTTATGTTGTGCTATTCCCATTTACTGTAAACATCTACTAGACAGTGGGATGCCGTCACTGGATATTTTGATAAGTAGTTATTCGGCCCCTTTATTTGCATGTAATTTCACAGTATTATTTTGCTAAAACAACATTCAATTAATCATTTTCTAATTTTGTTTGAGAGCAAATAATTGATTTAAAATGGTAATAAATAAATTACAGTTCCCCGATCCAAGATCAATAGCATGTGCGTTGATTAAATCTTCCTTTAATTCATTTATCAGCCTCTCTTTTCTTAATAGATTAAATGTCTCTTGTACTGCCTCATGTTCATAAGAAAATTGTGAAAAAATTTATGTAAACAACTTGTTGAAGTTGAAGAGGTTTGATAAATGGATATTAAAGGAGACAGCAGAATAATGGTAACCATCTCACCTGATCTATGCTGGTTTGTTACAGCTACATTCACACATACATATGGGTCTCGGCATGATTGCTATGGTGGTTTTGGTGGTTTTGGTGGTTTGGTTGCACTCTTGGTGGTGGTGTTATTTGGCCGTGCGGGGCATACCTCATAGAGAGAGGTCTATTTATATTTCGCAGTTTTGGACTTCTGTGTTTGCTTTGTTATCCAGGCAAATTAATGGCCTAGATCATACAGTTTTAGATCAGCAGAGGCCTGATTCCTGCCACTCCTGCTGATCACCTGTTTTGAAGAGCCCATAGTACTTGTGCATTAGTACTAGTACTAGTGCTCCAGCCTCTTTGCACTACTAGCAACAAGGTAAGTTATTGAGAGCAAGCAAAGTGCTTTGATATCTCTGCAATCCGCTCCTCAGCCTGCCTTTTAACTCGCTGCCGCTCCTCCCCTGGTGTTAGGAAAAGCTGGATCCAGTCCTGCAAAACTTTTCCCAGTTTCCCAGGACTGGATCCAGCTTTTCTCCTGGTACGTTGCATTGTGGCTTTGAAGGCAGGCAAGGAGGGAAGGAGGAGGGCAGCCAGTTAGGAAGGGACACTCGGGCCTGATCCTGCATGTTCACCCATCCTCCAACACCTGGGTCGCAGTGTCAAACACAGTAGGGACTATAGGAATGCTGGGGGTAATGACTGCACCGGCAACAGAGTGACAAAGTGTACTCGTAGTTTCAAAAGGTTTTCAAAAACCTTCTGGATTTTTTTAATTAACCCTTGAAAATGATGACAATGTGATTTATGCTTCTGTTTTTTAGCATCTGAAAGTTTCCTCTATGGTGTACAGCCGTTTCTTATTGTTTTAACGCAGGGATGGGGAACCTTCGGCCCTCCAGCTGTTGCAAAACTACAATTCCCATCATGCCTGGGCAGCCGAAGCTTTAGCTTCGGCTGCCCAGGCATGATGGGTATTGTAGTTTTGCAACAGCTGGAGGGCCGAAGGTTCCCCATCCCTGTTTTAACGGGTGGGGCCAGAGATGGGCTTTTTTTTTTCTACCAGTAGTACAGACACATTTTCTCCTTTAGTTGCCTAGCCAATCACAGCACATTACTCCTTATTGCTATGCCGGGACATAGTGGTAATGAACGAGCACTAAACAGGCTCTCACTATGGAGAGGGATGATTTACACAGATGGCTTATAGAGGGAGAAGGAATCGCTGATGCACTGGGTTTAAAAAGTGCTATGTTAGCTGAAATGCAAGAAACAGCAGAAGGAGCAGCAGCAGCAATGATTTACTAGGCTATTGCGGCTAAAAAGCCAAAGGAAGGCTAGAGAGAGGAATTACACTTCAGCACAGTAGACATACAGCAAGTATGTGGAGGTGACTATGAAGGTGATGTTACTTTGCAAAAACACTAATCCTTAAAATGGCTTCAGCCTTGTAACTGCTTCTGCAAGAAGGAAAGGAGTGCTGGCAGGAGGACAATTCAGACACAACACAGACACAAAAGAAGGATGTTGCTAAATGTTAGCCTATAGCACAGATGCTTAACCATTACCTGGCTTGACTACACAGGACAGGGAATTGGTGACCATTTATGGATTGACCTATCAGAATGTGATATGTATGTGTCATGTGACCTATCAGAATGTGATATGTATGTGTCATGTGACCTATCAGAACGTGATATGTATGTGTCTTGTGACTTGAAATCCCACTTGTATTGAAAGTTTATATATTCCATGTAAAACCAAATAAAGCATGAGTGTGCACGCCTAACTAGCTGAGAGGGGGTTATACCATCTTTTTATTTGGTGTCATGTCCTCGTAGCTAGCGCTTGGCTTTACTTAATTTGGACAGGGATATTCACTTGGGGAAACAAGGTGGACAAAAAGGGTCCAACCTTGACACTTGAATTTACACAAAGGACAGCTGCTCAGAATTTTATGGGTGGTATCTGACCCCCTCTTCCACTCACTATGTTGTGGCTTGGGTCAAATCCCCTGACAACGTGCAGTGGGCAGCAGATTCCAAAGAAGGGAGATATCTAGTGACCAAAACCTTGCAGATGTGAAGTGATTTACAAATATCTTAGCAGTCACATAGGTTACATAAAGGGGGGCAGTGAACATTCAAAGGGGATATGTTATGACTTCATTATTAGTGGGGGTCCTGACCTCTTGGATGCCCACCAATCCTAAGAATGAAGGAGTTAAAGTACTCATTTATGAATTATGAAAATAAACAATTAAAATATAAAAAAATCTTTTCGTAATGGATAATAATTCAATGGGATATTTCACTTCAGACCTCTTATTAATTTAGCACTCTAGGCTGGTCATACACATGATGTAAGCCCTAACTTCACCATGAACAAATGTTCTTAAATTGGGTGAACATGCATATATGTTTACTGGCAACACATTGTGGATGCTTCTTTCCATTAAAATCTGTAGGCAGACAGAGAGGTCAGGAGATGAGTTAATGGAGTGGGAAACCCGCCATTCTCTTACCCAACTCCAGTAATCCAGGACCCTTTTTCAAGGCTTTAGTTGTCATTCCAGCAGCCGCACCGCCATATGTAACACACACATTCACACATACCCACACAACTTTATTTTTCACTCCTTTTCATGCATTTTCAAACATGTCGCTGAGCTAAATAGATTTTCAAAGCAGGACATGGCAAATACGTAAAAATAAAATCCGTTTAAAAAAAAATAAATAAGAGGATTTGTGTCTGTGCCCTACAAGCTTTGAAAATGTATCCTGCTGAGTTCAAATGGGACTACTTTTAATCCCGAGAGCACCGAATCTTACCTGATGTTCTGTTCTGTAAATAAAAAGATACCGCTGCTATAAAATTGATTAAATTGTGATGAGGTTTAATATAAAATGGACAACACACAATTGTAACATGTATTTTTCTCTTATTTGATAGACAATTAGGTATGCAAGAATTACTCTCTCTATCTATCTATCTATCTATCTCATATCTTTATGCTGTCAAAAGTAACTAAAGGCAAACTTAGAGCAGCAAAGAAAACTCTAACCTGCTGTGATGTTCCCTCAAGATTAAAGTGTCACTGTCGTTAAATTTTTTTTTTTTTTGCAGAAATCAATAGTACAGGCGATTTGAACAAACTTTGTAATTGGGTTTATTAGCCGAAAAATGCATTTTTTTTATTATGAAAAAGCAGTTTGAAGCTCTCCCCCCTGTCTTCATTGTTCTCTATAGAGAGGGGAGGGGTAGAGGGAGATGAGGCACCAAAACAGGACAACAAAGGGTTAATTTACAGCTACATCACCGGCTATCTCCTCTGAAGTCAGCACTGACCTCTCTGACCTCTGGATAGGGGCTTTCAGCGGCTCTCTGCTGGCGACTAATCTCTCTCCTCCCTCCTCACCTCTCCATAGAACAGACAGGACTCATGTTAAACAGTCGAGATTTCCTGATAATGAGCAGTGGATAAAATAAAGGAGAGAGGGGGGACCTAAGAAAAGTCTTTTTAAATGCAGATAATGGCATATTTGCCTAATAAACCCAATTACAAAGTTTCTAAAATCTTGATTTCTGCAAAAAAAAAAATGAAACGACAGTGACACTTTAAGGTAATTTTCAAGAAATCCTTATTCAATATTCAAATGAGTTTGGTAGTTTGGTGTACTGCTGGCGGGACTACAGCCAATGCTCCCTGCCAGCCTGCCCCTTCTCTTAAATATTCACCTAGTGTTCTGCAATGCTGAGCACCAGAGCGACAACACTGGAGAGCACAGCCTCAGCATTCATAAGGAGAGGTGGATCGGTGTACTGAGGGTGGGAGTCCCATCAGCAGTGCACCAAACCACTTAATTTGCATATTGAATGTAGTCACAAAACACCTTCAGCCTTGGTGACCCCAACTCTACGGGAACATAACAGTACAACAACTGTTGTTAGTTTCCCTTTAAAATATGAAATGAAAAAAAAAAAAAAAAAAACTTGTAACATACGTTAAAGGTTAAAATCTGTAAAGTATCTGTATACAGTAACAAAATATACAGAACGAAAAGTTTAGGAAGATGTAAACACTTAAATGGTTTGCTGCCTTAGACATTCTTTTGTCTACTATAAATTATAATATTACAAGTCAAATAGAACCTGTCAAGTTGAAAATACAGGATGCAATGCAGGCATCATACTATAAAAGAAACTAATAGATTGATGTCTTTTTCTGTCTGAAAAGTTTCAGTAGAACTGGTAATTTATTTATTGAAACCTCTGCTCATTTTAGGCTTAGGAGTCAGCGGAGCTTTAAAAGAGTAGTCCCAACAACTTTGAAATCTGCAGGCAGGGGTGGGTGTAAAAATAACAAACAAGTTAACTCACCCGTCCCCCGTGCCTCGTAGTAATGCTGCCTCGGTCCCATTCCGTGACGCTAGGGATGTCATCTGCAGGAAACCAGGTACATCCATACCCGGATCCTGCATCAGCAACGTCACGGTGCGGTTAAGCAATTGCCTGCTCAGCCAGTCAGTGACTGAAGCAGTGTCCCGCTCCAGTCACTAATTGGCTAAGTGGGCAATAACTCAGCCAGAGTCATGACATTACATCTAGCAGAACTGCAGGACCCCAACTTCGGCGAATAGGACCTGGCAGTGGGGTTTGGGGACAGGGGGGTTAACTTTGTTATTTCCACAACCTCCCCCGCCTGCCTGCAGATTTTATAGCTGGGGGGACTTCTCCTTTAATTAAAAGTCTCAAAACAAAGGACTACCCAGATATCCTTCCAGAAAAGGACCAAGCAAAGGGTAGGCTACTGTAAGGAGATAACCAAAACCACCAAAATAAATGACCATTTCAGTCAGTATCCAAGTTAATTACAAGTCTAAGGACATAAGGGAAATACCAAAGCCAGGTATCTATCATTTTAGCTAGGCTCATCCCCTCTGGATTCTGAAAATAAGCTAGAGTCTCTCTCACTCCTTACTTCTAGCCCCCCCCCCATCCGAGGCTTGGATCACTGTACGTGTCCTCCCTCTCTTTAGTGGGCTGGGTTAGCAGTAGTTAGTAGTTAGTTAGCCCAGTGTGGACAGGATGTTCAGTTCAGCCCACGCCGTGAACCTCTCTAAATAGTGCAGTGCAGTATCCTAGGACAGAGTAACTGACCTGGATAGAGCAAAGCTACTGCAATGAATGAAGGTCTACGTGCTCTATCTCGCAGCGCAGGTGACACCAGATAATTTCGGACACTTAGCTACTCTCAAGAAACCAAGACCGGTAAAGCCAATTTATTCTACTGGGATTCAGTGATCATTGCACCAGCACCTACACATTCCGGCTACATATTACTTGGGTTATTCTCCCCTTTCTGTGGGTTGAGCTAGCGTCATTCCGGGTGGGTCATCTTCCCACTCTGGACCACTGTGACAAGAGTCCAAGGGACCCATCACAACCCAGTAGGTCACTGACCATTGGGGAACAGTAAAGCCAGCCACCACTAAAAGCAGGCACACCATCAAACCTGTGTGCTAAACTAGTACTTGCGTCACAGTACCATCACCGGCTAGGCTATACCACCATAGAAGTGGTGTCACTGCTACCACCTCAGTGTGTGACTGGTAGTTACACCATCAGAGCATCACCACAAAAGCAGCATACAAGTGGATCAATGTTATGTATAATAAGATAATATATTTTATAATGGTCTGTCTGAAGCCTGTAATACACAGCACAGAAATTCAATCATTTACTGTACAGTGTATACAGCAAGTGGGCAGGGGCATGATGGGGTAAAATGCGGATGTAGTGGAAGGTGGCACATGGTATGCCGGGAGATGTAGTTTCCCATGCGGCACCATATTCAAAATAATCCCTAATATGTAAAAAGTTATACAGGATGAATGGAGGTACTGAGGAAAGCGAGAGAGGTATTAAAAAAAAACTTGGGGCAGTGATTAAAGCAAATGTACCATCAGGTACATCACTTTAAGTTTTATACATGAATAAACTGGTTCCGGCACAGGGATTTTTTGAACCGTAGCCCAGTTCCCGCACATGGCACCGGTCTATTCCCGGACACTGGCCCGGACTTGAAGCACTGCAGGTAGGCCTGCCCGCCCCTAGTTTGATGACACCCCCTCCCCTCTGTGACACGGCTCCATTAGAATCAACCAGGAATAGACTGGCACTGTGCACGGGAACTGGGCTGCAGTTAAAAAAAAGGACCGTGCTACTGGCATCCCTGCCCCGGCGCCAGTCTATTCATGTAAATATCTTACGGCGATGTACATGATGGTACATTTGCTTTAAGACTAGGTGGCTTAGGAACTTTTATATCCAAAAGGTCATGGGCGGAATACCCCTTTAAAAATAGAGGAAGCACTACATTGTTTAACACAGGAGGACCAAAGTCCAACAGACCGGTGCAGGAGGGATAAGTACTTATATCTGGATCAGGACAAGCTCTGTTGGTGTCCAGGGCAGATTTAGATTATTCCCCTCAACCTCTTTTCTCTGAAAATATATTGCTTTCATTTTCCCAAGAAGATGAAGTATACTTAATAAATATTCAGGTTTTCTTTTAGTTTTGCTATAATTCACACTAATCTGGTTTGTGTACAAATCAGGGGAACATAACATCCTCTAATGCCTTTCTAAATAAAGTGTGCATTATCCTTACACTAATCTGTTTAATTAATGCAGGAAAATAAAATCAATTTTGCAGCTTAGAAACCTTTCGAAAAGCATCACATCCTCTAAACAAATACCATGTATTTTTAATGTAAGTGTTCTATTGTTTGGTCCCCCCCCCCAGCTGTTCTCGATGTTGCAAAGCAACAATTGTTCTTTTCCGTAACGGTAAATTTACAAAGTCTTTTCAATTTTACAGAGAGTGATTTTAGATGCAAAGGTCTATAAATTAAACTTGACTGTGCAGCTTCAGACTGGAGGAGGAGATGCTTCGAGTTCTGTTAATTTAATTGTTTTCTAGTGCCCTCAGTCAGCACAGCTTAGAAGCTGGATCATGCTAAAATAAGGCTTTTTGTCCATAAATATCATTTACGGCAGGGCACGGAGATTGACATCACCTTGTCAGCTAAGAGAAAGGAAAGTGCAGTACATTAGAGAAGAGCTTTGTGAAAATGTCCTAATCTTGTCTTCCATATTGGATAAAGTATAAGAGCTTAGAAAAGATGCACATGGTGATGACCGTATGCCAAACTGCATCTGCTCTTTATATAAGCAATACAAGCTTACAATACCCATACACAAAACTATGTCACAACTGATACCAAAGCATAGAACATATACTTAATTATAGACCTGGACTGATCAAAACTTTTGACATGTCTCTATGACATTAGGAGAGGTGAAAAAGCAAAGCCAGCAGCACCACTGACTGTGGTTGGTCCACAATCCCAAATGGATAGTGTAACTGGTAGCAGAAGAGTCCAGCAGCATCCAAGTGGAAAATTTTTCAAGCTTTATTGAAGGATCAGGGATACAATACTTAAAAAAGGCTCATGGCGAGCTAAAACGTCGTATTGTTTCTAGAGATGAGCGAACCTGGAGCATGCTGGAGTCCATCCGAACCCGATTGTTCGGCATTTGATTAGCGGTGGCTGCTGAAGTTGGATAAAGCTCTAAGGCTATGTGGAAAACATGGATATAATCATTGGCTGTATCCATGTTTTCCAAACAACCTTAGAGCTTTATCCAACTTCAGCAGCCACCGCTAAACAAATGCCGAACAATCGGGTTCGGATGGACTCCAGCATGCTCCAGGTTCGCTCATCTCTAATTGTATCCTTGATCCTTCAATAGAGCTTGTAAAATTTTCCACTTTGATGCTGTTGGACTCCTTTGCCACATGTCTCTATGACATGTCAAAAGTTTTTTTTTTTGTAATGACAGTTACACTTTAAGGGTACAAACACAGACACCGTATACACAGCGTATTTACTGCTGCGATACGCAGCAGATACGCAGCAGATACGCAGCAGATTAGATCTAAATAACTGAACACAGTATCAAATCTGCTGCAGATCTGCTGCGTATCTGCTGCGTATACGGTGTGTGTGTGTTTGTACCCTAAGGGTGCCTTCACACCTACCGTATCGCAGGAGAAAATCCACTGCGGATCCGCAGCAGATTTAACTAAATGAATGAACACAGCATCAAATCCGCACTTACAAATCTGCTGCGGATCCGCAGCGTATTTGACAGTGCATTTTGAGTGCTGTGTTCATTTATTTAGTTAAATCTGCTGCGGATCCGCAGCGGATTTTCTCCTGCGATACGGTAGGTGTGAAGGCACCCTAGGGTTATTCCAGAATGAAAATAATAAAAAAAAAAAAATCACTGCTATTACAGAGCTCCACTCTTGACTGTGCATCATTTCAGCAGTTTGGGGTCGGCTCTTGGTATTGGTCAATAAGTAGCCTAGATAATTCCACTAATGTCTCTTGAAACTGTATTGTATGTGTGATAAGTTATGTCATCCTGTGTCCATTATATGACCGGGATGTTGTGTTTTTTTTTTTGCCTCTAAAACAATCAATAAAAGTTCCCGATTAATGGAAGCAAGCCGGGATCTTTAAGACAGAGTTGGATACACAAAGTATACGGAAAATTTAGATAGCTAGCCATAGTATATATTCACTCTACAATGAAAAACCCTTTTATTCACAGAAACCAGAGGATTCATTTAATGAGGAAAAATGACTTGTGCTTAACAGTGGGGAGACTGGCCAAATAGCGTATAATCCAGTTCCTCTCCGACTGCTCGACAATCTGCACGGGATGTAAAAAGTTTCAGTGTCATTATTGTTCTATTAAGATACTGTACGCACCATTCACATGCAAAAGAAAATTCTCTACTCCTACAGGTTTGTGTGGTCATTCTTTGAGGTGACAAGTGGCTTAAAAAAAAAGCAAAAAAAAAGCAAAAAAAAAAAAAAAAAGCTATTCTTGTGGTATATAGTTTCAACACAATGCATTAATCATTTCTTCTGACCTTTTCACTAGCAGGATATTTTAATGGAGATTAGCATCCAGAAATATATGCAGCTTACCCTTTTCACTGCCTTACAGGTGTTCACTGGAATGAAGAGACCGGTGTCACAGATTGGGAAATAGTTACATTGAGTTCAAAATAAATTGAATGTCTATATATTTCTGAAGATTATCTAGTGGAGCCTTTGTCTGCTATGACAATGCTAACTGGGGCATTGGAACATGAACAATGATCGCAGTTGTATTTGTACAAATGTAGGACAAGAATGGCAAACGTCCAGACCTGAAATGTACAGCTTTTATTACTTTCTAATCTGCTTCTAGTTGATTTTTCCAACAGAGCAAAACAGGCAATTTACTGATGATATGAACATAGCGGGGCTAAGCCCTGCCGGAAATATGCTGTTTGGCATATTATTACTAATGGACGTGCTATAATGCTTTTATTGGACGTGACCCGGTATTATTAGAACCATTATTTCGGATGATGTTACTGCATATATCAGTACTAAACCGTTTGCCTGTGCAGTGGAGGTATATAAATAAATAATGGTAATGTCATGCTAGTATTATTATTATTTAAAGGGGTACTCCAGTGAAAATTTTAAATCTTTTTCTTTCAAAACCACTGGTTTCAGAAAGTTATATAGATTTGTAATTGACTTCTTTTTAAAAATCTCAGATTGTACCGTACTTATCAGCCGATGTATGTCCTGCAGGAAGTGGTGTGTTTTTTTCAGTCTGACACAGTGCTCTCTGCTGACATCTCTGTCCGAGACAGGAACTGTCCAGAGCAGCATCAAATCCCCATAAGAAAACATATCCTGCTCTGGACAGTTCCTGGACAGTACTACTTCTTTTTATATATCCAAAGACCTGATTCCTCCACCACTGATTCCACTACACAGGGTGGACCTGCACAGTTTACTAATGTTTGACCTGTAACTCCAGCTTCCAACTCTACTTCCCGCTGCCATCTGTGTTGGTTACAGCAGGGCATGTGCTGAACAAATCTTTTTAGGTAACTACAACACTAAAGCACACATATTATACAGGAAAGTGTAAGGTACACTGAGAAATTTAGTAGGACAGTGGGCAGCCACTTTGGTCCAAAGTTCTGAATTGTTTAGTATGCCATCTGACTGTGGAAAAGCAAAATCACATAGTAGGTCATTTAAAGGGGTTATCTTGGTTAACATAAAATCCCCCTTCCCAACACCACCCTATGTCTAATAAACATTTATAACCTATCTTGAACCTTTCCTTTTTTTTTTTTCATTCTTATCCGCTCTGGATGTCTAAAATCCTCGTCTCTGGGTCCACTCTAACAATGCTCAGCTCCATCTTTCCTCCTTTCTATATAGTCACAGGAAAAGTGATCTCCTCTCTGGGGGCCGGGTTAGTTGTCAATTGACTTGGTATAAAGACCCCCAGGGGACATTATCTGAATCATCTCCATGCACCTGTGCTGCTTCTATAGACTAACGTGTCCCTGAGCCTTGATCTCTGTAATATGAAAAGTTACAGTTCTATCTCTGCTAGCTTTTAGTGAATGCAGGCATTTGTACCTGTCTTTGAAGGGTAAGTACGCAAATGAACCAATCAGGAAAATGCATGATGGGAAATGTAGTTTCCTATCTTGGTTATAGATTGGCTTTTTTTAGAAAAACTTGTAACTAAGGATTAGCAGCAGCTAGAAAGACAGGAGAAGGCTCAAAATTTTTTGCTCTTAGGTGGATAAGCCCTTTAAGTATTTCAGTGATAATGTGGCCAGATGATAAGCTGTATGACCACCAAGAGAGGCTACCACAATGCTGTTGTCTCTATTCCATATCCAATACTCATTGGTAATAAATTGATTCTGTCTTTTTCCTGGGTGCCATCTCTGACAGCTATTATAGACACCTAAAATGTAAGCGGTTGTAGACCTAGCTTATATATGTGCTGTATGTTTACTAGGCCACAAGTTTAAAGCAAATGTACCATCAGGTAAATTCGCTTTGAGCTTTGTACATGAATAGAACAGTGATGGCCCAGGGATGCTGGTACTGTGGTCCTTTTTTTGAAATACGGGCTGGTTCCAGCACACGGTGGCGGTCTATTACCGAGCACTGGCCCAGGTTGAAGCATTGGAGGCAGGCAGGCCCACCCCCAGCGAGAGGAAACCACCACCCCTCTATGACGTGGCTCCATTGTTTTTAATGGAGCCACGTCACAGAGGCGTGGGCAATAGACCGGTGCCTTGCGCAGGAACCAGGCCGCATTTAAAAAAAAAGAACAGAGGCACCGGCTTCCCAGCGCTGGCGCTGTTCTATTCATGTGCAAAGCATAAAGCAAATATACCTAATGGTAAATTCACATTGAACCCCCTTTGCTGTCCTTCATAGATGGGAATTGAACAGATTTGTATAATTTTGTCTACATTGTAGATATTTCTTACAATATAAGGACTTCTGAATGGAAACCGAAGTTTCTGATGCTATTATACAACATTACTACGTACCAACATTAATGGAAAAAAAAGCACAGCACAATTTGTTTCGGTTATAGCAGCTCCAATACAAGCTGGATATAAAAGGGATATAATACAAATACCCAAGAGCCTGGTTAGAAGAAGCCAATAAAGTAAATAGAACTGCATAAACACAAAATACAGAGATTATTTTTTATTGTGTTTAGCTCCTTCTTTAGATTCCTTGTTCACTACCCCTTACTCACTCAATTCACCACTATTGACATATCAAAAAGAACCAAAGCCATATTTCCAATGTTGAATAAAAATGCAGAGTCTCTCTTAAAGTTGTAATTTCCTCTACAGTAATTGGTTTCTGTGAACAACAAGTATTCCTTTCAACAGGAATATAGCAATTCTCTTTCTGAACCCTTCATTTATTGTCCAACAGCATTAGCTGTGTCCCCTATAATGGAACCATAATTACTTCCCAAACGCAGGAAGCGGCTTCTCCGGCTAGCAGTCACTTTTGTGTGAAAAAGACAAGTATTCCTGTCATTGAAAAATGTAATCACTCCTTTACAAAAATGAGCCTGCCTGGGGGTATGGCCAGACAATGGTTAATGCACCACATGTCGTTTTTTTTTTTACATGCAAAAGATTTCTATCATGGAAAATAAACAAAATAAAATTTTGTTAAAAAAACTAATTGACAAAGAATATAGAGAATTATAATACATGTACCTACAGTGTTTTTGTCTTTGTGGCATTTTTTTCCTCACATGTCAGTGTCGTGGCAATTTCTGTGTGCAGTTTTTTTAGGGATTTTTTTTTTCACAGTCTAGGGGTATGTTCACATAACGTCCATAAAAGAGAAAAATCCACAGTTTTTATTTAAAAAGATGTCTGTTAGTGCCGCGGGATGTGGGACTTTGTCTGCGCGGACGTCAAATTAATGATGATGTTGATTATTTCCTGACATCTTTTGCAAAGAGTGGACGTTATTTTTTAGATGTTCATACACAGTTTTTCTTTATTCACCGGCCTTTCACTGTTTTTTTACTATTAAATTCAATGGACTTTTTAAATAAATACACAGCCAAAGGCCAATTAGTAACCAAACTAGAATAATGTACCAGCCGTCGTCATTGCACCGATAGATGGGCAGACAGCAAAATGACATCTGCAATTTTAAACTCAAAATGACGGACATCATTTTAAATGGAGAAAAAAAATGTGTAAACATACTGTAGCCTACAATAGAAATCCTTCGATCTCATGAGAATGACATAACTCATTATGAAATTCCCATCTGTCAGTTATAGCTCCTTCAAAATTAAAATACATTTTTTGTTCCTTTTTTTTTTTTTGCATATTTTGTTCCTTCATGGGATGTTTAAAGGGAACCTGTCACCCCCGTGCTGGGACAGAGCCCGGCCGACCCCCTGGTGCAGACCCATATACTCACCGCTTCCGAGAAGTCCCACTCCTGGACTCGCTTCCGCTGCCGAGATATCTCCGTCCGAAGCCGTGCACACGCTCCCAGAGAAGAGTCTGACGCCCATAGAGAATGAAGGCTCCAGTCATTCTCTATGGGCATCGGACTCATCTCTGGAAGCGCGCACAGATTCGGATGGAGATATCTCCGCGGCAGGAGCAGGTCCAGGAGCGGAACTTCTTGGAAGCGGTGAGTATATGGGTCTGCACCGGGGGTCAGCCGAGCTCTGTCCCAGCACGGGGGGTGACTGGTTCCCTTTAAACGAAATATACACAAATTTGAAGGAAAAATCGTAATAGCTTTATGCTAAACACATAGAAATGAGGCGGGGTATGCAGGGACTATAGGCAGTTGCAAATATTCCCCACATTCATTTGTAATGTGTTTTGCATTTTTTCATTGTTATTTTTGTATATGTCGTTTAAACATTCCCTGAAGGAATGAAAGAAAAATAAAATAAACAAATCAATAAAAATAAAGAATTTTAATTCTGAACGATCGTTCCTCCAGAGAATTGCCTATATTAACCAAGTCCCTCTGCTGTTGAGTAGCGAGCACCTGGTAAAATGCTTGAGTCTTCCATTGATTTCAATGGGGCTCGTTACTCAAGTAGAACATTCAAACATTGAAAAATCCTTGACTTGAGTATTCAAGTATTTTATTACTTGCTCAACTCTAGTAGCCACCAATGTACACCAATGCCACCAAATATAGCATGGGCCACGATGACTGTTGGCATGCTACGCTGTTAAGGGCATAGAAGATGTGCTACAGATGTGCTACGAACCTGATTCACAGAACTGTAGTGCAACAATTTCAACTGATTTGGAGCTCCCAGCATCATAATGAATGATTTCAGGAGCTTTATGCTATGTACCACATGAATAATCTGCAACAATCCTCCCTTCAACAAGCATCTTGTGCTGTTTATAGTACTGCCCCCGTTATGTTGAAAGAGGTGCTGCTGGGTCCCTCTGTACATTTCCTATAGGGTTTGGCATAGAGGTAGTTTACATACCAGTTGTGTAATTCAGGAAATACGGTAAAGTTTATCAATAAACATAACCCTCCCATCTACATGAGCCCTGTAGTAATGTGCCCCCTGGTGAGTCATTGTAACAGTGCCAGTATAGACATTTCTAGAGTACTAATAAACTGTGCAAACAGCAGGGAGTATTACGAGTTCTGTACACAACTATGGATGAAATAGGATGTAAGAGAATATAAGGAAATATGTATCATATTTGTTTGCATTGTGAATCATTGCTTTAAGTGACTTTAACTTGTGGTTAAAGATTTTCTGAGCCTTAATAGAATCAACTTATGCTGCGTTTACACGGAGCGATAATTTGCCCGATCATATGATTAACAATTTCAGAGTAACATTTTTTTTTTGTAACGATCAGCGTTTAGACGGAACGATATATCGTACGCAAAAATCGTTTTGCGATCGCTTAAGGCTATCTCACACATAGGTTAAATCAGTGAACGACTGTTTACGCGGAACGATCTGCGAATTTTTTGTAAACGACGATTTAAGAACATGTTGTAAGATCAAAATGAACGATTTGTTGCTCGTCGTTTGATCTTTCGCTGTGTTTACACGTACGATTATCATTTGAATTCGATCGTTCTCGTGCAAATTCGAACGATAATCGTTCCGTGTAAACGCAGCATTACAGACATCTGTAGCTATAGAAAAAGAAAGCTGTAGCTTTCTTTTTATAGCGATTACTAATGGGCCCTCTTCAGTACAGCAGTTGATTGAGATTGCAGGAGATCGGCGGGTTTCTCCACTCCTGGTTGTTTAACCCATAACACGTCACTGTAAAATCATGACCGCACTTATAACAGAACCATCACTTATCCCAGCAGCAGTCCAGCCGCAAGATGACTGGCTGCCTTCTGAAAGCCCCCAGACCTGGCATGTATATACCAGAGGCATGGCTGTGTAGACATTGGGACCCCGCTACGCCACTAACTGGCTCAGAGGGCCTTACACGTCATGTCCCGGGTCCCCGCTCCAACAAGGAAGCGGTTGGGGGGACCAGGAACCAGAACGGGGGACACCTGCACTGGAGTCGGGGAGATAAGGGTCCATTTGCATGGGCCGACTATGGCCTGATCATTTTAGTAAAAGTGCCGATCTGCTAGATTGGTGCTTGTTTACTGGACCTATTACATGGCCTGATGTTCATGAAGAACTTGTTCAAATACCTGACACCTTACCTCTACCCGCTCTCGGTCTTCTCTCCTGTTCTCCGCAGCTTACCGGTCCTGGCGGCAGCAGCGTCTGAGTGGCTTGTCAGCTGACAGGCTGCTCATATACTGCAGCCACCATGACTGAGAAACTGCGTAGCACAGGAGAGAAGACCGGAAGCAGGGAGAGGTAACATGTCAGATGTTTAACGTTAGCCATCGCTATTACACGTAGTGATGCGTAATCGGCGCCCGACGATTTTAGGTCCAAGCCTAAACCAACGATCAGCCTATGATCATTGTCATCAGCTGATCGTTGTCTCTATCACACAGAGCGATAATCGACCAAATCAGGCCAGAGGCCAGAATAAAGGAGCTGGCTGGTTTACCAATGCAAATTTTTTAAATTTATGTTTACATTGCTAACTTTTCACCGTTTCAGGATGGCTCCTCAGAAAAGTAAAGAATTGACTCAATCTGTAGCAAATACATAGACACTGGGGAAAAAATGAAGTAAAAGCTATTTTGTTCCAATTACGTTTTGAAATAATGCGATGGCTGCAGCTGTTACTGTAACATGAAGTAGCATCTCAAGTATGTAATTACATTAATAGCTACTTAATGGCCTTAATTATTTATAAACTGATTAGGACTCTTATTACTCTTATTGCTCAAACCAAAGCAGCAGCAATCAGCACTTATTAATACAAGCTCCAATATGATGGATTACATTCGTGTGAATAGAAGTAATCTTCTTGGCCATCAATGCATAAATATTCGAGAAGATTTTTTTTCTTCTTTATCACAAGCTTAATTATAAGAGATTCCAGACTATGAAGATCCGTTTTGGATGTATGCATCATAGTAAAAAATAATTACATTCTAGGGGAATTAAGAGTCCTGTCTCTAAAGTTATTCTATAAAGAACTCATTGCCAGTATACAGCTGGTGCTGTATGTCTGTGTTACTATGAAATGACTGTGAATATGCACATAATTTCTGAAGCATTCCATATCCCTCTTCACTCTTAGCGTAAGGTGCTATAGGAAGTGACACGGCCCCCGCCCCTGTATAGTATACTGCCAGTCTGACAGTATATTATAGTAGTATTCTGCTGATGCATAAAACATTGCCATCTTTTTTTTGGAGCTCCCTATGGTAAGCTGAACCAGAAGACAGGGCCATTCTGTGGAACTGTCCCATCAGGTAAGGCTAAGCTCAATCCTTCATCTCAGCAGATCACTAGCACAAGCTTTTGACAGGCACAAGGGTTGGCTCCTGGTTTTTGCAGGTCTTTGGGTGACAGAGCCTCAGCGGGCCCCTCATCCATCCACTATGCACCCATCATCCACACACTATGTTCCATCACTTGAGACACCACTAACATACACAAACACACATTACTGACACACACACACTTACTGACACACACACTTACTGACACACACACACACACACACACACTTTCTGACACATACATTACTGACTGATTGATACAGACACTGACACACACATTACTAACTGATACACATTACTGACTGACTGACTGACAAACATTACTGACTGATACACACAGACATACAGCACTTAGAGCTTAGTCTTCTCCTTCTTCCTCTCTGTTGGGCTGATCTCTAAACTGTAAGGTTGAGGACCTGCGGGTCATGTGATCAGGTCCTTCACCCTTTTCTCTCTCTGTGCAGGTCCTGCTCCATCTCCTGTGTCTTCTGATGTTCAGCGCTCACCCTGCACTACAGTGAGGGGGCTGAACATTAGAAATCTGGGCCCCTGAACTTGCCCGGGTTAGTCCTGTGCTGATGCCGACCTGATAGGCACCCCACCTACCTTGCTAAGCTATGGCCCATTTAGTATTCACCTCAGACAGCAGGAAAGCTAGAATCATCACAGAGCGACTGATAAATCTTTTGGACAGTTGTGGCCTCCATAATGAGAGCTTAAATAGCCATAATATATATTTTTTTTTCATCACAGGGATGTTTTGCTGAGACTCCCACTGATTAAGAAAACAAGTCAAGACAAGCACACAGTAGTGCACGTCTTTCCCTGTCTTGCAGCGATCTTCGTCCAGGGGGATCAATTATGAGTAGTTATGAGCAAAGTTATTAAACGTTCAAGTTCATCTGAACCTAAACGCTCAGCATTTAACTCTCGTTGGGTGGAGAAGTTGGATGCAGCCCTAGGGAGACCTGAAAAGCATGGATATAGTCTAGGTCTGTGTTCACACACAGTATATTTCAGTCAGTATTGTGGTCCTCATATTGCAACCAAAACCAGAAGTGAATAGAAAACACAGAAAGGATCTGTTCACACAATGTGGAAATTGAGTGGATGGCCGCCATTTAATGGCAAATATTTGCTGTTATTTTAAAACAACGGCTGTTGTATTGAAATAATGGCCGTTATTTACTGTTATATGACGGCTATCCACTCAATTTCACCATTGTGTGAACATAGCCTTTTTGTGTGTTCAATCCACTCCTGTTTGAGGTTGCAAAATGCTGACCAAATACCGACTGAAATATACTGTGTGTGAACCCAGCCTCAGGCTGCATCAAACTTCTTCAGCTACCAAGGGTCAAATGATGAGCTTTTGAGTTCAGATGAACCTGAACAATCAATAAGTTCGCTCATCACTTATTATGGGGCTGTCTGGATGGAGATGATTGACAGTAGTGAAGTACAGCACACTGCCTTACGTATTCACCGGCTCCTTCTCCTGTTTGGTGGCCAGTTTGTTTCTTATAATGTCAGGTACGCTTTAAACTGCATTTGTTTTTAAGGTTTTTGCATAAAAATGTTAAGCTTGTTTTTTTTTATTTTTAGAACGTACGGAACGTAAGTTTATTAGCAACATTCTGTAAATACATATGTAATGCAAGGCAATGGTATATTCTCTTAATTTACATATTTATGAAAAACAATATCTGACTTGTCACGAGCTGTCAGAAGTGACTTGTAGAGACAGGCAAAATCTGCTAGATCAAAGAGACTCATTATTTGAAGCTAAAATAACTTGTCATGTGAGCAACATAAATCTTCATCTGGATGCATTGAAAGGGAATTTATAAATTTCTGGTTTTGAACACTTGTAAACATATTAGCAAATATGAGCCTATATGAGCATAAGTTTGGGGTTAATCTAGATACTCTATGCAATAATCAAAATAAAGTTTAAATATTAAAGTGTCATTGTCATAGTACAGGCGATTTTAAGAAACTTTGTAATTGGGTTTATTAGCCAAAAAAATGCATTTTTATCATGAAAAAGCAGTT
This sequence comes from Dendropsophus ebraccatus, assembly GCF_027789765.1. Classification (NCBI taxonomy): domain Eukaryota; kingdom Metazoa; phylum Chordata; class Amphibia; order Anura; family Hylidae; genus Dendropsophus; species Dendropsophus ebraccatus. The sequence goes on along the minus strand of NC_091460.1, from coordinate 123,388,592 downwards.
TGAAGCTCTCCCCCTGTCTTCATAATTTACTGTGGAGAGGGGAGGGGTGGAGGGAGATGAGGCACCAAAACAGGACAATAAAGAGTTAATTTACAGCTACATCACTGGGCTATCTCCTCTGAAGTCAGCACTGACCTCTCTGACCTCTGAAAACCGGCTTTCATGCAGCTCCCGCTGTGCCATCCTTTGTTCTCTGTTCTCTGCTGGCGACTAATCTCCCTCCCCCTTCCTCCCCCCTCCCCTCTCCATAGGTTATACAGGGCCCGACTGATGTAAAAGAATCAAGATTTCCTGATAATGAGCAGTGAATGAGAGAGAGGAGGGGAGGGGGGGGGAATCATTTTGAATGCAGATAATGGCATATTTGCCTAATAAACCCAATTACAAAGTTTCTGAAAATCGCCTGGACTATTGATTTTTGCAAAATAAATAAATTAAAATGATCGTGACACTTTAAGTAGAGGGAAGTTTTTTTTCCCCTTCAGCCCAGTATTTTTATATGTCAGAGCAGTTTAAGTGGTTCCTTCTAAAGGTAACAATATGGCAAATGCATAAACTTAAAGGGTTTTTCCCAGAAATAACACTTATTACTTATGTGTCTGGTCCCTGAGGCCCCACCACTGCGACCTTCTCTGATCATAACAGGGGTTCACAAAAAAAGATTAAAAGCTTGCTAGTCCTCTTTACCTTCTCATAGAGAACACATAAAATACATATTTCATTCAGCCCCAAACCTTATTTATTCTACATACAATAAAAATACAAGAAGTTTTTTTTAAGCTCCTTTTAAATAAATAAATAAATAAATAATTAAATGAATGGTTAAAAAGTCTCATATATCCTTCAATGGCACCGATGGAAACCCTATTGTGGAAGGCAAAAACCCTTATGAGGCAGATGCCCAGTGCCCCATCACAGCAATAAAATGACTTTCTGATTCCAGTATAGCAATCAGAATAAATCCCTGGATCAACACATGTTTTAAGGGGGTTTTATTGTAAAAAAGAAGTAAAAAAAATTATAAATTTGTTATTGTTATAATGTATGTCATTTATACTGTCTTGCAAATGGGGTAAGAACAGAATCCAAAAAACTATTTCTCAATTGTGCCCCTGCACAGCCTAATAAGTATGAACCTTATCTGCCAAGGCAACTGTAGACACTCATGAACATGTTTGTGGGGTGCAATAGTAAACCACTTTCCTCTTTTAATGTACTTGCCTACAGCAATCTCTGTTGACTGTGGCACCTAAGGGGTTAAAAAAGCATTAACTCAACTGTAGTGATCATGCAAGCACAGTGTCAGGACTCGATTCGGGCTGTGGGGCCGAGAAGACGCTGAGTTGGTGTTTCTGTGCAGTTTCAGAACCCTGTCTGAACACAGGTCTATTTTAGGTTTGTTCAGCCCCACCCGTCATGCTTGTTATGCCTTGGCAGCTGCAGGGTTAACCTGCTGCTGTGCAGGTGAGCTGCGTGGAGGATCAGGAGCTGTTCCAATCAGCTGCTGGACTGAGTCCCTGATCCTCCATAAATAGTGAGTAAGCCCAGCAGACAGTGCTGGCTATTAGTGTATATTAGTCCCAGCTCCCATTGTCTCTATCCCAGCATTCCCTGCCCTAGCCTCCCTTGCTGTTGTTCTGCCTGTTACCTGACCTCCTGCCTGACCACCAACTATCTGTTCTCTTTCTGATTTTTTACATTTGTTGCCCAACGTTACTGACCCGGACTGTTCACTACTCTTTATTGCGTTTGTTGGCCTGTCTGTGTTCTTTTTACACCAGTGCAGGGACCACCTTTGTGGTTGTCCGCAGCCGCCTAGAGCTGACCGAGGCAAGTAGGCAGGGACAGAGGGTGGAAACAGCCAGGACTCACTTTCTGTCTATATCTGTCTGACTGCCCTTGCCATACCTGGTGCTAACACACAGCTCCTGGTCTAATTCACAAATATGTCATTCTGCATTAGATTAGAGGATTTGTTAAATGACTCCATACTATGGAAGTTCTTGCGGGCATTTGTCCCAACCAGGGGAGTAACTACCACTGTATCAGCCATAGCGGCTGCTATGGAGCCTACTGCATCAGGGGGCCCATTGGCCCACTCCTGCGATACACTAGGCTCCCTAAGCTCCCTTTACTAAAAGCACTCCTGATGAGCGCTTGCAGTTATGAGTGGGGGGGGTGGCGCAATCAAAAGTTTGCCATAGGGCCCAGCCATTTCCAGTTACGCCCCTTGTCCCAACGGCACAATAAATATGGTACTGTCTGGATAACAGTTGCCCCTGCCTCCCAACTGTGATTGATCACTGTCTGTTGTGTATGCGGATATTTATTTTCTACAAGTTTTTTTTTTTCTACAAAAACTTGTTGATAATAATTTTGACAATATCTTTCTCTATATAATGACAATATTTTAATTTCCTAATAATTGAGTACATTTTATTAGGTACTGGCAGTCGGCATAATTTACTGCTAATAGTTAGCAGAGATAGTTGCGGTAGTTATAGGACTTAATTATCATACCAGGTAGTCTGGAGTTTTGCATCTTATTAGCTGTAGGAATTCCGGTAAAATGTGCTGAGAATTAACTGTCAAATGACCTTTTCGCTGCCCCAGTCAATTTTTATTACAACTGTTCGGCTTTCCAATTAGTTGTTTGTGCTGTTCTTGTCCCTCTGTTTGTATGATGTGCTGCTCACTTGTTAATCTTCTCATATCCCAGAAGATTTAGCACACAGAGAGGTAAAATATTGTAGCAATCTCCTGTTTTAAAATCTTCCAGCCTTTTTTGTTTCCGACAGATGTGCTTATTGTCAATTACTTTAATTTTTTTCATAAAATTTATTATACAGTATATGGTCTCTGTTCTAAGAAAACAAAAATTAAAAACTATAAAACAAAGCTAAAACATTGGCCCACAATCTCCTTAGAGGGAATCTGTCACCTAAATTTTATTTTACTGATTACCGTCAGATACAAATATTTTAACCTGTTTCTATTTTCTGACAATTTTTTATTTTATTTAACTTTTTGTTCATTGTTATGGGGGCTGCCATATTGCCTGAGCTGTTGTTAAAGGGGTTATACTGCATTAGAAAAACATGGCCACTTTTTTCTAGAGACAACTCAACTTTTGTCTCCAGTTCAGATGTGGCCTGTGGCCTCTGCATTCTTACGGCTATGTTCACATTACGTAATAAACGCGGCCATATTTCATAAAACCATCCGTAGTTGCACAAACAACGGCCATTATTTGTAAAATAACAGCTGTTGTTTGCGCAATTACGGACGGTTTATGAAATATGGCCGTGTGTTTTACGTAGTGTGAACCCAGCCTATAGCAGATTGTCATTCCGCTGCGAGAATCTAGCCACTGCCACGTTATTAATTGTCTGCCAGGCTTTAAAAAAGATAATGCTTTACCTGCAAGCGCTTCCACCTGCTTCTCCACTGGCAGGCCGCTCAGCCAAACAGTCCCTGCCTACTTGTCTGAGGCAAATAGGCAAGGATAGTGGGCAGGGACAAGTTCAGGGTTTACTCTCTGTGTCCTCCCCATCCATTCACTGCCTGAACCTTACCTGCTGTTTGTGACAGCTAAGACTTCCTGTCCTGTCTGTAGGGATAAGAGGAAGCTGCAGTAAAGTGATCTGCACAGCATTGCAGCAACATGTGACACCATGAGATAGACAATAGCAGCTCCCTGTTTAATTACTTCTTCAAAGGTCACAGAGCATTCTTAGTCATGTTTCACATTCATTTCAAGGGTACAGGCTTTGTCTATTGTCATCTATGTCCATGAGCCTTACTGTTAACCATGCCACTAAATGCTGTTAAAATCAGCTCAGGCAAGATGCAGCCCCTATTAGACTATGTTCACACAACTTATGTTTCGTATAAATCTCGGCCGTTGTGACAGTTTGCAACAATGGCATGATTTATACAAAACATACATTGTATGTGAATGAATGGAATCCCGGACGGAGTGTATATACATAGTATACGCTCCGGCTGGGATTCAATCCGGCAGCACGGAAAACTGACATTTCAGTTTTCTGAGGCCGCTATTCATTGAAGGTCACACAACTTCACACAATGTAGTGTGCAGTTCACACAATGGAGCGTGCAGCTCCAGCCGCACGCTCCATTGTGTGTATCAGTGAATCGGGATGCATCAGCATACGGATGTGCCTGCATCCAAATTCACCAGAAAGAAGATCATCCTGTTGGTACTGCAGTACCGGCCGGGATGGTCTTCAGTAACACCGGCCGTTCTGTGACCTGGCTTAACAGTGTACAAAAAGTGAAATACAAAAAAAAAAAAAACAGACAGAAAATAAAAACAGTTTAGAATAAAAGAACAAGTTTTAGAATCTGACTGTAATCAGTAAAAGAAAATATAGGTGACACACGCCCTTTTATTATCCAGTTAGATAAAATACATGCTGAATTATCCCCCTCCTGGAGACTAACAATGTGTTCCATACTTGTTGTCTCCTTACCCCAGTTCTAAATTGCTGCTTTCTGCTGAAGACACAGAAAACTGTGTGTGAGCCGTTCTCTCCGTCTTTCCATTATAATTTTTCTCTGTTGCTTCCACTAATGATTTCGGCTACAAATACCAAAATATTGAACTTTGTGAAGTGACAGTGTAAAATAAAATATATATCTAGAAAAATAGTTTGACGTCTTATATGATTTCTTTATATTTTAACCAGAATGTGTAAGGCTGTGTGACTTATGTATCAGATTCTTTGTATACGATTTTGCAAATACCAAAATGCGGGTAAAGTAACCTTATTTGTAATGTTGTATCACATTCTCTCAATTTATTTCTACAGATGAGCCCTGTCTTTAAGGACACTGTGCTGAAAGGGACATTTAATGCAACACTTCCAAACCCTTTGCTGAGTCACGTGGAAATTCCTCTAAGAGAACAAGTGGAAAATCAGATGTTCTGTCTGAGTGTATGATTCAATATTAACAATTATACACGGTAAGTCCTTTTTAATGAGGGTATGTTCACACACAGAGTTTCATTGCGTTGACAGAATAAATAAGATGATTAATTACTGCAATGAAGTGATGTATTCACATTGCAATTTCATTGCGTTACTGCATGTGTGGTCTTTTACACCTAATAAAAATTAAAAATGTCTATCTTTTCTGGCTATGTTCACACAATGTACAATAAAAGCATAATACGGCAGTAATTTTGAGTGAAAAAAATACAATTCAATTTAATAATGTGCCTTATTGAAGTGTATGGATAGAACAGCAGCTCTAATTGAGTATGGCTATGTGCACACAACGTTTTTTCAGCTCCGTTTAAAATGACGTCTGTTATTTGGAGTCTAAAATAACCGACGTTATTTAGCTGTCTGGCCCCCCCTTAGTGCAATGACTGGAGTTTGCATGTTATTTTAGTTTGGAATTACCCTTTGCCCTTTGGGTGCGGCTTAATTGAAAAGTCCATTGAATTTAATAGTAAAAACGGAGAAAAAGCAATGAAAAAAGAAAAACTATGTGTGAACAACTAATAAAAAATGTCCGAAAATGTCTGACGGGCAGCCAATTCTCAAAATAACGGACGTAATTTTGGACTCAAAATTAAAAAGGGACAAGAAAAAATGTGTGAACATAGCCTAACACTGAACCATAGTTCCATATACAGGGAAACACTGTGCAGTATGATTAAAGGGATTGTCTGGGATCAGAAAAACATGGCGATTTTCTTCTAGAAACAACACAGCTATTGTCTTCTGTTCAGGTGTCCTTTGCAACTAATGGGGTTGTTTGGGATAAAATGATATTTAACTATGCTGCCGGGGCTGCGGATGTGATGTCAGTGATATATACTTACCTGTCCCATTCTGCTGCTGCCGGTACTGTGGTCAACGATTTTTAAACAAACGGTGACACATTGTTCCCTCTGGAAATTGAAGTTCAACATGGCCTTTATAGAATCTATGCTGAGCTTTCATTTCAGGTGGGAGCAGCACGTCACTGAATGTTTTGAAATTGATGACAGTGTCAGAGAGCAGACAATCCCGGACCTGTAGCAGCAGCGGACTGGGAACAGGTAAGTATGTATCATTGACATTTCCCCCGCAGCCCGACAGCATAGTTAAATGTCATTTTATCCTGGACAACCCCTTTAAAGGGAATTCAAATTTTCCATTTTACTACCTGTATTATACATTTATCCAGAAATCTTGCAGTTTTCTTCTTCTCACCACTGGGGCTAAAACTAAGCTGAGACTTCCTGTGCTGCCTTTGGTGATAAAAGGAGGCTGTTGTAAAGTGATCTGTACAGCTTTGCAGTGACATGTGACACCAGTAGATAGATGAGACAATAGCAGCTCCCTGTGGAATGACCTCTTCAAAGGTTAGGGTAGGTTCACACTTCGAAATCTGTGCGGATAAGTTCAGTCGGATTCCGTCGCTTGTACCCGTTCATGGAGACACGCATTACCGCCAGCTCCATAGACATCATTCTATGGCCAGGCCAATTCTGTGTTCCGCCTAAAGAACTGACATGTCTATTTCGGTGGAATGCGGAAACGGTCCGGCCATAGAATGGTGTCTATGGAGCTGGTGGATATGCATGCCGCCGTGAATGGGTATGAGCCACGGAATCCACCGAACTTATCCACACGCATTCCGTAGTGGAAACCTATCCTCACAGAGTCTGCTCAGTAATGTTTCACATTCATCCCAAGGGGACAGACTCTGTCCATTGTCATCTATGTCCATGAGTCTTGCTGTAAAGCATGTCACTAAATGCTGTTAAAATCTGTTCAGGTTTTGAGCCTTTGGCTGTGTTCACACTGCATTTTTGCTGTCTGTTTAATGGAAAAAATAGAGGAAAAAATGAATGCATTTGGGTGAACCTGTTTTGATCTATTTTTCCATTGACTTCCATTATATTAAAAGGATTTTTTGAAATATACGACATTTCCTCCATGTGTGATTTAAGCCTAATCATATTTCTAAGGATAAGTATAATGATAGTTATTAGAATGTAATTAGAGAAGACCATCTTTTCCTCACAGGCTAAAACTACAATGATTAGACCTCCTCTAAGCCAGATACTAATCTGACATACAGTATAGCCATTTATTTAGAAATTCTATTGCTGATTTAAACAGAAACTGCTGGACATCTGCAGAGCTGACACAACCATATCAGCAGTGTTGGTTTGTATCCAATGAAGGCACTTTTTTTCTATTACAAAATATAGGCAAGGGAATGGATCACAGATGTTGGGATCGAGATGGCAGGGTTTCACATCAAATGGACTGAATCTAGTACTTGTAGAACACACTCTCAAATTTAAACACATGAATAGGATAGCTTCATAATTGCCAAGTAAAAAAATAAATTTACAGTATTTAAAGCTGAAAGAACATAGGGGCTTAGAACAGGTGTTTCTCCATTGTTATTATTTTTTTTTTTTTTTAGAAATATGAAAAAAGTGACATAGGTTTCCCCCTATTTTGTACAACCAGCCAAACACAATCTAGCAGCAACAGCCTGGCATTACCAGGGTGGAAAAGCTCACATTTTTTCATCTTTCACAACCAGCTTGATTCTGCCCTAATGCTCACAATCATTAAAAAGAAGAAGAATGCAACAGCTCATCGCAATGGCAAGATACATATATGAACATTGCTAAAAGCAGCCCCCAGTAAAAAAAAAAAAAATTCCATAAAAATAATGAGGCTCTTGGTATACCATTTGCAAATAGTGTAAACCACCCCATCACGATAAGGTGGCTTCATCTCTAGGATGGCCCTACACTGTATTTTGGCCTCTCCATGGCATATAATAAGCCTATGCTCTGGACATGCAGGATCCAACTAACACTAGCAAAAATTATAACCACCTGGGTGGGATGGGTGGAGTACACGAAGTAGAGGCAGCCACTCCCCCCATCTAGAACACAGGCAAAAAGAAAAATTAGGTCAGCTCTCCTAGAACCCCATTCACACTAGGCAGGAGAATGTTGCTATGGCTGAAATTGCAAACACACAAAAACACATTTGAATGCAACAGCTCAACGCTAATGCCAAGATACAGACCCCATACAGATATAAAAATTGTAGAAAATAGTAATACTGCAACTCCTATAATGTACTGACAATTTTTTTTGGCATGATTAGTGTAGTAGTTTTGCCACCCTTTACATTCATGGTTATGGTACAATAGTGGAGATGCTGTTTGATTGCTCCAGCAGTTGAAGAACTAACAGTCTTGGACATGATGTAAGTAGCGGTTTTGCAAACATAACGGATAACAGGAACATTTTATGCTACCGATTACTCATGATTAGTTTACATTTCTTTGAGGGTAATAGGAAGGTGGAGAAATAAATTTCCCCATAATTTGTCTTTATTTTACCTGTTCAAATTCACAGTAATGCCAGCCTGTTTTCACACGTGAGGGAAATGTACTATTCCTCAATTATCATGTATTTTTCCTCTAACATTTGGTGCGTTTCAGGTACACACCATTTACTAATTCTGTACCCTGTTTACAACTTGTTTATGTTCTAAGTTTGTTTTTTTTTCCCCGTCAAAATGAGGCATGGCTAGCGGTATGTTTTCCTAATAAATTTACTAAGGAAAAAGTCTATGTTAGGTGCAATTTTTGACACAAGTTCTACCAAAAAATTCTGAAATGTAAATGACTTTGTAATTTCCTTCTGGACAGGGATCTACCCACTATCTTCACCAAAGTGATACATTGTATTGTGGTCAATGGTTAATTGAATTGCAGGTGCACCCAAAGGTGGCCACAATTCAAATAACCATTCAGTAATGTTCCTGTGACCGATATGGCAGTAACATGTAAAAATGTGATCGGTGCTGCGCTGTAATGCAACCGCCACTGTATTACAGTGTGTAAACATAGCTGGTCCCGGAATGGCTGTTAACTGAAAAGATCCAAAATGAACATCTATGGATTCATATATATTTATTTATTTATTTATTTTCTACAGTTTCCAGAGCTTCATCCTGCAATTTAGATTTCTTCCAATGCTTCCTATCACTTTGAAGAGACTGTGACATGATTCAACAAACTGCAATATATGACCACTAAGCACAAGAAAAAAAAAATCTATTTTCTTGGTTAAAAATTCTTTGATTTAACCTATGGTTCGAATTAATAAAATAAATGTATCATGATTAAATAATATTGTCATTTCCTTCATCAGTCTCCATTCCTTCTGTGCTGTAGCTGCTAGTTTAATCATTACAGAATAAGAAGTAAGAAAATTATATTTTTAAGAATTATTACAGGGGTTAGAATAACATGGAGCGGCACTAGTTTATTAGCCCTAAGAAAGCATTAGAGCACATCCAGTGTGATGTGTTTGACAACGCAAACAAAAGTATAACTAGAGTATGTACTGAACACATGTAGCACATACAGATGATGTCATTCAGTGCACTTATAAAAGCACTTACAGAGCAGAGAGGAAAAACAAGCGACACTCACCAACTCCAAGACAACATCCTTTTTTGCAACTCCATAAAAAGTAGCTTAATAGAAGGCTTGGAAAGATCAGGTACTTAAAGGGATACTTCAAAGAACAAAAAAGTTTCAAATGAACTGGTAACAGTAACCTAATTTTTTTTCTTTTAAAGCTCAAACCTTAAAGTACGTGTCAGCTGCTGTATGTCCTGCAGGAAGTGGTGTTTTCTTTTCAGTCTACTATTTCCCTAATGTACCAAAAAGAAACCCATTCTGATGGTTACTAATACAACACCCAAGGAAGGGCCAAAAGCCCACAACACATCAGGATGGGTTCCCACTGATTAAAATGTAACTTTTATTGGCTCACATTAAAATAAAAAATTGGTGTGATTAAAAATATACTCTCTTTATGTCCTTAGTAGCACAAAGGGCCCTGCATGGGTTATACATCACAGTTGCAAAGAGAAATGGCCGCCATCTTTGCTGCAGAACTTTGTCAAGAGGGGCTGTCTATCTAAAGGAGACCCGGGTCAGTAACCGTGCACATCAAACTTTCTGGGACAGATATTGGGCTTGTAGATAGTTTAGTCAGGGCAATTGTCTGTGACAGGCCATAACATATTGTGTACAGAATATATTGTGTCTTGTTATACTGTTAGGGTGCCTTCACACAAACTGGATCCGCAGCGGATTTCACTCTGCGAAATCTGCTGCGGATCCAGTGTCATTCATCCCCATGGGAGCACATACTCGTAGCGGGATTGACATCCCGCTGTTAGTATGTGAGTTAACCCGCCCGCAGCCAGTCGCATACACTAGCTGCTTGGCGCCGCAGCTGCATGTGAGGCTCCAATCGGTTCCTGCTCAGCCAATCAGTGCAAGGCAGCAGTGATTGGCTGAGCGGGTTCGGAGCCAGGAGCCTCACATGCAGCCGCGGCGCCGAGCAGGTAATGTATACTCTCGGCAGTGGGGGGTTAACTAACAGCGGGATGTCAATCCTGCTGCGAGTATAATAATAATAATAATATATTTTTGTATAGATCCAAAAGATTCCGCAGCGCTTATTTAAATATATAAATACAATACAGATTATATATTAAAATATACAATGAATAAATTAAAATGTTAAAAGTACAGAATTAGAGTCCTGCTCTCGAGAGCGTACAGACTAGGGTGACTGGGGGTGACATGAGAGGCAACAAGGGCTTTATTTGTCGTGGTTCCAGTCATTGTACATAGAATCCCAAAGTGCCAGTCACATGCCATTTTCTGAGCTGAGCTGAGTATGTGCTCTCATAGGGATGAATGGCACTGGATCCGCAGCGGATTTCGCTGCGTGTAAAGGCACCCTTATTGTGGTTTGGGAATAGTGTAAATAGTTCATAAGATGCTGTGCTAAACCGAAACTGTCAATGAGACAAACCTCCACATAATTGTTCCTGTTTATTCAGGGGATTAATAGGTATATGACGGCAGGCCTACCTGAGCTTGCTAGTAGGTAAAGTTACTGTGTGTATTCATACAACATATTTTTGAACTACGTAATGAAGGGTGAGAGAAATTCAGCCGGCACCAGCTGATGTGAGCACTTGAATGGAACCGGGGGCAAATAAATGCAGTAGGCAGTCGGTGTAGGATAACCTAGTAAACCGGGGTGCTAGGAAGCTGAAGAGGTAAATATAACTATGCAATGGAGGAAGAGGAATCCGCACTCACCGGTAAGCAGAAAGAGTAGGTTTATTAATCCAAACACCAGAGGCTGTGGCTGGGAGGGGGAAGGTCTTACGCAGGTGAGCTCCTTACAGCAACAATTGTTTCTCGCCTGCTCGGCACTTCGTCTGGCTGTGAGCAAACGTCAGAGGAAGGGGGAGGTACAATATACACAGGATACAGGTGCACAACAGGAAACAAATCATATACACCGTAAACGTGAAAAAAGATATATAACAGTATTTACAATAATGTATTCATATCGTTACGTTCGTTAAGGCCACATGGGCCTGTGGCATCTAGCTTAAGAATCCACTGAGTTTCCCGTTTTAGCAGGAGCTTAAGCCTATCTGAACCGTCTGTGGTGGGATTAACCCTCTCCAGACCAAAAAATTGTAAGAGCTTAGTGTTAGACTGGTGCACAGTCCTAACATGCTCAATAAGGCGGGGTACACCTTTGCCCGTGCGCACAGAGTATAAATGTTCTTTAAACCGCGTCCATAAAGGGCGCTTAGTTTTTCCTATATAAAATCTGTGGCACGGGCAAAGGATGGCATAGACCACGTGAGTGGTGCGACAAGTAATTAAATCACGTACCAGACAATCATGACCTGCTAGGTTTAAATATGAGGTGTTATACATTTGTACACAGTAGGTACAGGAGCCGCAACGTCTGTTACCCTCCGGCCTACTTTGTTGGAGCCAGTTCACACTACGCCTAGGTGTCACCTTGGCTAAAGCATCGCCTATGGTGGCATTTTTCCTAAACGTGATGAGAGGTTTGTTGTCGGCCGTCTCAGCAAGATCAGGATCTTGTTGCAGCAAAAACCAATGTTTTGTGATAATGTTGCGCAAAGTGTCGTTCATCTGGGTGTTCTGAAAAGCAAAGACAAATCTATTGTGTTCAGGAGTGTTAGCAGAGGAAGCATGAGATTTTTGCCTTAGACTATGTAGTGTGGATTTTTCTATGGATGTAGCTCTGACATATGCTTTATCGACAACAGGTTGTGGATAGCCTCTGTTCAGGAGGCGAATTTTCAATTCATTGGCCTGTTTGTGAAAGCCAGTGTCAGTGTCGTTAATACGTTTTATACGCAACATTTGTCCGTATGGAATGGAGTTGCGCACCTGGGGGGGATGTGAACTATGGTAATGAAGTATGGCGTTGGCTGCTGTATGTTTGCGAAAAACTGTGGTATGTAGATGAGTAGTTGTCGCAGTGACAAGAACGTCTAGATACTCAAGGCTGTTGCCTCCAAAACAGGAGGTGAAAAACATATTACAAGTGTTAGTGTTGTTAAGGAATAAAACAAATGAATTAAACCTATCAGCAGTGCCCTTCCAAATAATAAAAATATCATCCACAAAACGTTTGTAACAAACCAGGTCATCCAAAAAATGATTAGTGGGGGAAAAAATAAGATTAACTTCTAACCAAGACAGAAAGAGATTGGCATACGTACAGGAGACCGGCGTGCCCATCGCAGTGCCGGTCTCCTGACGGTACCAATCTCCTTCGAAAGTGAAGCAATTGTTCTGGAGCACAAAAAGAAGAGCTTCTTTAATAAATAATCTAAATTCAGAAGATTTTCCCATGCCTGTGAGGATGTGGATAATGGCCCCCACACCCGCATCATGAGGGATGCGGGTGTAGAGGCTCTCCACATCCACAGAGGCCAGGGAATAGACAGGAGACCAATGAACATCGCGAATGGCAAGGAGAAAGTCATTAGTGTCTTTAAGGTATGAAGAAAAACATGACAAGATGGGACGTAGTGCCCAATCCAAATATTGGGATAGACCCTCAGTCACTGAGCCAACCGCCGAGACGATGGGACGGCCCGGCGGGTGGCTCAGCGACTTGTGGACCTTAGGTAACAAATACCATTTTGGTATTCTGGGGGACTCAGGGATGAGCCGCTCCGCAGTCCTAGAGTCAATGACGCCTGAGGACACATGTTTGTGTAACAGAGAGCGTAGTTGCTCTTTTATTTTGGGCGTTGGGTCCTTGTTCAGTTTGGAATAGGTGTGTCCATCTCGCAGCTGACGATATGCCTCCTGTGTGTAGCTGTCCCGTGTCATAATAACGGCTGCACCCCCCTTGTCGGCTCTCTTAATGAGTAAATCCGGTCTGGATTTTAACCACGAGAGTGCTCTGTGTTCTTGAGCTGACAGATTGGAATGGGGTTGCGGGTATACCAGTGCTCTGGCATCCCGGAGTACTGCCTTCTGAAAAAGATCAATAGAGCTACCAGGTGTCACTTGGGGGGAAAAGGTGGACGGATTGCCACCTCTAAAGGGCTCGGTGGTAGAAACTGTATCCTCCACGAACATGGGATCTTCCTGAGAGTCCATGGTGGCCAAATCCAGTATGCACATTTGTTCTTGTGTGCTAAATGTAGTAGGAGGGAAGAAGCCAAGAGGACCAATGGAATAGTGGATTTTGGATGATTTGGAAGGTAAGGGCATTTTTTTCTGTACTGCGAAGAATTTCTGTAAATTAATTTTCCGTACGGCTTTAAATAAATCGCTTTCAAATGTCACCATAGAGAATTTTTCGTTAAGACCAAAGTTCAGTCCCTTTGATAGGAGTGACTCAACTCCTTGGGGGAGCTCGACTCCGGAGATGTTAATAACCGAAGGAGGATCTTTTAGCGGCGCCACGAGACATGCTTGCGTTTGGTGGGGCCCCTGCTGGGCGCATTTCCACCTCTTCCCACCCCTCCTGGTTTTCTTCCTAAAGGGGGGATTTCGCTGTCGTTGGGCGTGAAATTATCAGACAAGCTAGAGTCGGAGTCTGTAGTCCAGAAGTCCGATACTTTATAAGGCTGGGTTCACACTATGTATATTTCAGGCAGTATTTGGTCCTCATGTCAGGTCCTCATAGCAACCAAAACCAGGAGTGGATTGAAAACACAGAAAGGATCTGTTCACACAATGTTGAAATTGAGTGGATGGCCGCCATATAACAGTAAATAACGGCCATTATTTCAATACCACAGCCGTTGTTTTAAAATAACAGCAAATATTTGCCATTAAATGATGGCCATCCACTCAATTACAACATTATGTGAACAGAGCCTTTCTGTGTTTTCAATCCACTCCTGGTTTTGGTTGCTATACAGCCTCACAAATACAGCCTCAAATATACATAGTGTGAACCCAGCCTTAGCCTGCTTTTGTCTTCTCCTGGGTTTTTGATTCCAGTCAAAGATGCGATGTTGGTCATAGTCGGCTTTGTCTCGTATAAATTTTTCTCTTTTGCGCTCCTTTAACTCTGCTTGAAACGAGATGAGACGTTTGTCCAGCTTGCTAAAAAAGATGGCTGATTGTGTTTCTGGCAAGCGTGTACGGTACTCCATTTTAGCTTTCAGGAGATCTGTGGTGATCCTTTCGTATTCTAATTGATTCTTTTTAAGAATCAGTTTCACCAGGTTTAAGGCATGAGAGTGGTGAGCCTCTTGCCACTCCTTCACAAATGCTGGGTCGTCTTGAAACTGGGACGGTGATTTATATGTCCGGAGACCTCTAGGTACTCTGCCACTGGAGACATACGACTGTAAGGAGTTGACGGTCCAAAAGGCTTTAGTTTCTTTCTCCGCTAAGTTACTGATGCGGTTTTCTAAAGATTTGGTGCCGATGACTTGAACCTCCTCTTTGATGTTGCAGGAGGTGAAAAATTCACCTGCATCCACCCTCCCAGCTATGAATGCCTCAATAGGGGCTGTACTGCCAGTGTCCATGCCGGTATCCGTATGTGGATCATGCTGTGCCGTGTCCGGGAGAGAGAGAGACATGATAATGAAGGGTGAGAGAAATTCAGCCGGCACCAGCTGATGTGAGCACTTGAATGGAACCGGGGGCAAATAAATGCAGTAGGCAGTCGGTGTAGGATAACCTAGTAAACCGGGGTGCTAGGAAGCTGAAGAGGTAAATATAACTATGCAATGAAGGAAGAGGAATCCGCACTCACCGGTAAGCAGAAAGAGTAGGTTTATTAATCCAAAAACCAGAGGCTGTGGCTGGGAGGGGGAAGGTCTTACGCAGGTGAGCTCCTTACAGCAACAATTGTTTCTCGCCTGCTCGGCGCTTCGAACTACACTGTTAGGCACCGTCAGCTAACAAATAGAGTGACACAGATAAATGAGCCCTGAACTGGCACACAGTCCCGTATCCTGACCTATTTACCACACTCTGCCCTAAATGGCAGCGGGTAACTTGGAGACAGTCCCTCTCCTAAGTAGAGATGATCAAACAGGGCCGAGGTTTAGGTTCGTACGAACTTGAACCATCGGCATTTTACTCCCGTTGCCTTCCCGTTCTGTGGGGAAGATGGAGACAGCACGAGTACCGCCTGGAAAACAGGGATACAGCCTATTACCTAGGCTGTATCCCTGTTTTCCAGGCGGTACTCGGGCTATCCATGCGGTACTTGGGCAGTCACAGAACACGGCCGAGGTTAAGGTTCGTACGAACCCAACCTATCGGCATTTTACTCCCACTGCCTTCCCGTTCTGCGGGAAAGGTGGACACAGCCTGATTATCGCCTGGAAAACAGGGATACACCCTATTAACTAGGCTGTATCCCTGTTTTCAAGTCGGTACTCTGGCTGTCTCTACCTTCCCCACAGAACAGGAAGGCAGTGGGAGTCAAATGTCGATGGTTTGGGTTCGTACGAACTCTAGTCCTGAGTAGTTAAAACACTGAACAAGACAAGACAGGCAAAACACAAGTCGACGGTCTGGGTAATAACTGACAGCTAGGAGAGGTACTGAATCACCAGGCAAAAGGCAAAGGCAAAAATCAAGGCAAAAGTCAGGGCAGGCTGCAAACAAGAGAAGTCAGAAAGTCCAGCAAGCAGTCAAGAATAGCAGAATAAGTCGCAAGGCTAGGAGCAGGGTACACTGTATAGGGTATATACTGCAATAGCCAGCAACTACTGCAGTCCCCAAGAACAACTTATAAAAAGCCTGGAGACTGGGCCAGAATTGATTGTAAACACCTGAGCAGAGAAATTTTGACTGGCAGCATAGCTGTCAGTCAGTGATCAGAGACGCAGCTGAAGGGAGCTAGAAACTCCTGCTTGTCATGCGGACCTCACAGCAAATCCGTTGTTGGGTCATCTTGACTAGGCTTGATCAAATAGCAGAAAATGCTAGGTACAATCAAACTCGAACCTAGCCGGACCTTCCGCATTTGATGGCTGAAGCCTTCATGGTCCGTGAAGGAGGAGACATTCCTGGGACTTGCCTGGAATTCCAGGATACAGCCTATTACCTTGGCTGAATACCGGAATTCCAGGATGTCTACTCTTTCCGCATGGACCGTGAAGGCATCAGGAATCAAATTTCTGGCTAGGGTCAAGTCCGATCGAACCTAGCTTTTTCCTCTGTTCGATCAAGCCTAATCGTGACATCACCATTCCAGAGCAGAGGGGCTGGACGCCTACCCACAGTGCGTCTCTGCTGGAGCAGCGCCTCAGAGGATGCAGGAGTCTGTACAGGAACCAGTACAGATAAGACATTCATGGCTTTGCTGTATTCTGGGGAGCCCACCCCAGTACATGGCTTACACAACTTTGTACGCCCCTAGACACCTTTCATAAATAGGGGAAGTCCAGAGCCACCAGAACAGAAGCACATTTCACTTTCTTTGGGAGTAAGTTACATGCCAACAGAAATCTACAGTGTATCATTATAGATGTTTTACATGCAGATGTAGCCATGGTTGCTAGGGGCAACTGAGCCAGTTTTACTTTACACCATACTTGATAAATCAACCCCAAATGTGTGAACATAGCCACAAAGATCAAAAGAACTGCTATCTAAACCATTCACTAAATGATCCGATTTTAACTTTAACAAATCTTTAACTAACACTAGGCCCATTGTCTCCAAAATAATCCATTAAATGCCCATAATTGTTCTAAATATATTACAAATTGTTTAGAAGAAATATATAGGTAATACTGCCCTAGTTTTCATCCAAACCCTATGTAATAATTTACCTTTGGAAACTTTCAAAAGAGAATGGCCCAGATTTATCAATGTGTTTAAGACAAAAGTTGGAATCACATGCCCACTGTAACCAATCCCAGCTCAGAATTAATCTTCAAGGGTATTCTGGCAGAATTATTTTTTACTACTTTAATAAAGTTATACAATTTTTTAATAAAATATTATTAAAACAAATGTACACATTTCTTAAACCTTGGGAACAAGGTTAGGTGAATAATAAATTTTTTTCTTGTGGGGGTACTTTCACTATAATAAGGCACTAAGGCTCGAGGCGAAAAGGGAAAGTGACTGACTCTATGAAGAGACGACATTACATGTGATAAAGGCAGAGTCTGACAGCATACAAGTATGTATTTCAAGGCTTTATTGACACATCCAGGTACAATTACGTACTGTATGTGTCCTATTTGTAGCTGGATGTGCCAATAAAGCCTTGAAATGCTTACCTGGATGCTGTCAGACATGACTTTAAGGCTCTCTTCGACCTGTTTGTAGCCATTGGAGATGGTCGGGAAGTCAAAACTAGAGATGATCGAACAGCGATGATGTTCAGGTTCGTACAAACTCGAACCATCTGTATTTGACTCCTGCAGTCTTCCCGTTCCGTGGAGAGGTAGAGACAGCCTGAGTCCCACCTGGAAAACAGGAATACAGCTTGGGCCATAGGTTTTATTCCTGTTTTCCAGGCGGGACTAGGACTGTCCACCTTCCCCACAGAACGGGAAGACTGCGGGAGTCAAAACCGATGGTTTGAGTTCGTATGAACCTGAACATCATCGCTGTTCGATCATCTCTAGTCAAAACTAGTTGGTCCTCTTGTGCAATTTTGGTTACTCAAATTGACCTAATTGGGAGTGGTAAAAATAAAGTAGCACCAGAAACTATGCTGTTTATTGGAAAGGAATATTAGGTGGAAGAGGTACATTAGAGTAGTGACTGATTTATTGGGGACTGGGAATTACCCATTTAAAGTGATATAGTTTACCTTTTTACCTTTTTTATTTTATTTTATTTTTTTTTTATGGGAGGGGGTGCAGGAGGGCAGATTTAATATCTATCTGGTAGTTATCTGCAATCCCCTCATATCTGTCAGGAAAGGGAGGTAAAGACAAGATGAGACAGTGGACCCTGATACTGAACCCACCCACTGTCCCTACCTACTTGCCTCAATCGGCCCTAGGCAGCCGCGGACAACCACAAAGACATTCCCTGTACTGGATATGTGCGCCACAGAATAAGACAGACAGACGAACACAATAAAGGGGAGTCAGGGAACCAAGTCAGAACCAAATGAGCAACGCAAGTCGGAGAGCAAACGGATCATCAAAGATCAGTCGGGAGGTCAGGTAACAGGTAAATCGAGCAGAGGAATTAAGTACAGGGATCGCAGGAATAGACAAGGGGAGCTGGAATCAGGGTACGAACCTTAATAGCCAGTGCTGAGAGACTGTCTCAGCTTTCTTTTATGAGGATCAAGAGAGCGGTCCAGATCCCTATTGGACCGGCGCTCTGATCCTCCAGGTTCCAGACAGGCAGAGAAAAACGTTAATCAAACAGACTTAGCTGCGGCAATTAAGGCTAGCAGGGTTCAGTGTAACTCTTGCATTGTCGGAAACTAAGAAGCAATCGTGTGTGTCACACAAAAGCAAAAACCAGGCCCAGTTCACACCAGCCTACTGCACATTCCTGACAATATCATGATGATTCCTGTATCATGCCTGGGACTTGATGTGTCACGACGATAGCTTCTGGGAGAAGCCTAGTGAATTGTTATTGTGAAATGCTGTCAGAATAAATCAACTTTTGTGTTCATCAGAGAATATGAACTATATTTTTATTAGGAGAATAGCTACTTAGCAAGTATAGTAGCATAGCACACCTGCTAGTCACTCTTATAAAGCCTGCCATGCTGTAAGCTATTGAGAGTCTGTATAAGTAGCACCTGATTATTTATTATCAAGTACATTACTGTGGTAATAGCTGATATTTAAACTGAATGACCTTATAATTGTTAACCATTATGTGAATAGAGATAGTCCTTTACGTATATAGATAGCATTTACTATTGGAGCCTTTTACATAACAGTTAGATAGTAATATGCTTGCTGCTATCACTACGAATAAGAATGGTTCCCTCTTAGCTTTATGCTGTGGAAATCATAATGTTAGTGGTCATAAGCTAATGGGACTCTTTTGTATACAGCAATAACATAGTTGCTGTAGTGGTCCTTGAGACTTTTGCTGCACGTCACATGGAGATGAACAGAGGATTTTTCTGCATATGCCAAAAAGTGTAATGCTGCACTGAACTCCGTGACCTTGATGTAGCAATGTGTTTGTACCAGATTTCTATCCCTGACTGGGTGTCGCTTGACGTTTTCATGACATTTATTAGTATGTTGCCAAAGGGTGCATGTCGGCTCTCTGTCCACTTGTATTTTTGACAGATCCTGGTGCACATGAAACCTATTTGCTTTTAGTATTAAAAGTGTCCAACGTTACGGAGAATGTGTTAAAGTATCTCATTCATGAATGACAGAACATACATGCTGGGCAGTGGTATTTGTTAAAGGAGAAGTACAGCGAAAAAAGGCAGGGGGGGAGGGTTGCGAGAATATTAGAGATGATTGAACATCAGAAAGTCCTAGGTTCGATCGAACTTGAACATTCCCGAACCTTCCGCATTAGGTTGCTGATGCCTTTCTGGTCCATGGGGAAGGAGGAGACATCCAAGGGACCGCCTGGAATTCCGGGATTCAGCCTAGGTAATAGGCTGAATCCTGGAATTCCAGGCGATCCCTGAGCACGCTCCTCTTTCCCCACAGATCGGGAAGGCTTCAGCAATCTAATGTGGAAGGTTCGGGAATTTGGGAATGTTCTAGTTCGATCGAACCTAGGATTTTTAAATGTTCGATCATCTCTAGAGAATATACTAAAGAATGGATACTTACCTGTGCCCCCTCAGTACTGCCTTACCGATCTGTGACAACCACCGGCCTCCTGCAGCTCCTGCTTCTGTAACATCACGTACCTGCCTGATGGATTTCCTGCTCTGCCAATCAGTGACTGGGGCGGGACACCAGCAATGCCTTTCCCCCCCTTTTTGCTGTTCTTAATTTGGTTTTAAAAGCGTTACTGTCAAATAAAATAACCCCTTGATATGTCATTATAAATCCATGTAAGTGTAAGGCTATATTCACACAACGTCAAAAATAAAGAAAAGGCGGCCGATTTTTATATTTAACTGACTGCAATGGCAATCCATTGCAGTCAATGGTAAGATGGACGTCCAATGCACATAATGCATTGAATAATGGATGTTTTTACCGCGGACGTAAAAAATAATGAACATGATCATTATTTTCGGACGTCTTTTGCAAACAGCGGACGTTTTTTATTAGTTGTTCACACACAGTTGTTCTTTTGTCACCGTTCTTTCTCCGTTTTTACTATTAAATTCATTTGATTTTTCAACTAAGCCGCACCCAAAGGGCAATCAGTAACCCCAAACTAGAATAATGTACAAACACCAGTCATTGCAAGGGGAGGCCAGACAGCTAAATGACATCCATTATTTTAGTCTCAAAATAACGGATGTCATTTTAATCAGAGCTGAAAAAATGTGTGAACATATCCTAAATTGTATGTTTTTTTTTTGTTCCTGCATTTTTTTTTTATCACTGCATTTTTTACTCCTGCATTTTTTTTATCCCTGCATTTTTGTTCATTACAAGTCATGTGATTCTTTCATCATTTGATTCCAGGATTTGTATAAAAAAATATACATATAGACATGACCTTTCCTCTGTTTTTTTCCCCCTGGTATTGAAGCCTACAAGAGAAAAACTCTTTTTTAAAAAGAAAACGCTAAACAGCATATTGCAATTTTGCAACACTGCAAACAGCCTAAAAATAGACAATTTACCCTCAAAAAACGCTGTTGTTCATGTTTCCATATTCACTCTCAGCTAACATCTGGCTGCACATCTGATGTGAAAGCTCAGGGCTCTATTACATGGGACGATTATCATGTGAAAAATGGTTATATCATTCAAAATTAAATAATTGTTTAGTGCGAATGCAGGCAACGATTGAAAAATTGTTCGTATATCGCTGATCACATCTTTTGAGCTGAACCTGAAATCATTGTTAATCGTTCGCTGTAATTCCACATTGTTCACTACATGTTCAGTGTAATTCCACATGTTCGTTCACTTGCTGGAGATGAACAATCAGATGGAGTAAACAATCATAGTAACAATTACTAACGACTATTGTTCTGTATAATATGGTGAACAATTTCAGCTAGCTCTTGTCTTGTCTGATAGGACCCCAAGTCTAACAGCACCCTGACTATTGTTTGCAATGCTTTTATACTCAGACTAGACTCTTCTTTCCTTCTGTAAAAGTAATTGTTGTTACATACACAATGGCTTGAAGCCATTTGACAATTTGTGCATTGTTTTGCTCTGCGTGTACTCATGCTTTAGAAGCGCAGGAGATTGGTTTTCGTTTTTTTGCTGTAGACAAGCAGCTTGTATTTTCATGTGTTTGCATGGATAAAAGTAACAAAGAAATTGATCTCTTTTTATTCAGCTCTTTAGCAAATCCATTACTTTGTCCTGTTCCTGACCTCATTGCTCCATTAAACATTTTTAACATTCTCAAAGGTGCAGAAAAATACTTCATCTAGAACATATGAGGCTAAATACAGTTCTATTCTACTTATTTGTTGAGATAATTATAAGTATGGAGTTTTTTCTCTAATAAAATATCATGGACATAGCCATAAGGGGTGTGGGGTAACAGTCACCTGGACCCTGGTGCAGTGTTAGTCTTTTAAAAATACATAGGGGGAGATTTATCAAAAGTGGGGTAAAGTGAAACTGGCTCAAATCCCCCCAAAACAACCAATCAGATTCCACTTTACATTCCTCACAGAGTCTTTAGAAAATGAAAGGAGGAATCTGATTGGTTGCTAGGGGCAACTGAGCCAGTTTCACTTTACACCATGTTTGATAAATCTCCCCCATAGTTTCGATTTCTGTTTTGTGGTCATCAACCTGTGGTGTCCACCTCTTGTAAAACTAACAATTTATTTGTCTATGCGCTGAGCGTTATAAAAACCAAATTGTTGCTTCAAAATCGATAAACAATTGATTGGGCGAATTATGGATTCGTGTAACCAGATCATTAGTCGTTACTTCTTTCAACATGTTGAAAGATAATGACAGACAACGATCAGCTGACATTGTTCATGATGGCTGTTCATTGTCTTGTATGACACAAGATGATTATCGTCCGTAATAGCCATTAATCGTTTCGTGTAATAGGGCCTTTAACCCCTTCGTGCTGCAGCTAGTTTGGGCCTTAATGACCAGGCTAATTTTTCTAAATCTGACCTGTCTCACTTTATGCTCTTATAGCTCAGTGATGCTTTAACGTATGCTAGCGATTCTGAGATTGTTTTTTCGTCACATATGGCACTTTATGTTAGTGGCAAAATTTGGTCACTACTTTATGTGTTTTTTGTGAAAAACATCAAAATATCATGAAAAATAAAAAAAATTTGCATTTTATGAACTTTGAAATTCTCTGCTTCTAAAAAAAGAATGTCGTAGCACATAAATTAGTTACTAAGCCACATTGCAAATCTGTCTTCTTTATTCTGGCATAATTTGGTAAACATATTTTACTTTTTTAGGGTGTTATGGGGCTTAGAAATTTATCAGCAAATTATCACATTTTTGTGAAAGTTTCCAAAACTGATTTTTTTAGGGACCAGTTCTTTTTTTAAATGGATTTAGAAGTCTGGTATCCTGAAAACCCCCATAAGTGACCCCATTTTGGAAACTACACACCTTAAAGAATTAATCTAGGGGTATAATGAGCATTTTAACCCTACAGGGGCTGGAGGAAAGTATTTACAATTAGGCAGTAAAAAAATGGAAAATTAAAAATTTCCAATAATATATACGTTTAGATTAAAGTTTCTCATTTTCAAAATGAACATGAGAAAAAGCACCCCAAAATTTGTAACGCAGGTTCTCTTGAGTACAACGGTACCCCATATGTGGGCGTTAACCATTGTATGGGCACACAACCGGGCTCAGAAGGAAGGGATCGCCAATTAGCTTTTCCAATACAGATTTTGCTGAAGAAGTTTCTGAGCGCCAGGTGCGTTTGCAGTGCCCCTGTAGTGTCAGCAGAGAGAAAACCCCCCATAAGTCACCCCATTTTGGAAAGTGCACCCCTCAAAGAATTCATCTTGGTGTGTGGTGACCATTTTGACCCCACAGGTATTACAGGAAAGTATTCAAAAGAAGACAGTAAAAATGAAAAACTCAAATTTTTCCAATATTATGTTCTTTTAGTTTGAAATTTCTCAATTTCACGAGGAACAAGAGGAAAAAAGTACCCCAAAATTTGTAACGCAGGTTCTCCTGAGTACAAAGGTACCCCAAATGTGGGCGTTAACCACTGTATGGGCACACAGGAGGGCTCAGAAGGGAATAAGCGCCAATTAGCTTTTTCAATGCAGATTTTGCTGCAGAAGTTTCCGAGCGCCAGGTGCGTTTGCAGAGCCCCTGTAGTGTCCGCAGAGTAAAATTTCCCAATAAGTCACTCCATTTTGGAAAGTACACCCCTCAAAGAATTCATTTTGGGGTGTGGTGAGCATTTTGACCCCACAGGTATTAGAGGAAAGAATTCAAAAGTAGACAGTAAAAATGAAAAACTCGAATTTTTCCAATAATATGTTCCTTTAGTTTAAAATTTCTCAATTTCACGAGGAACAGGAGAGAAATGTCACCCCAATATATGTAACGCAGGTTCTCCTCAGTAGAACGGTACCCCATATGTGGGCATAAACCACTGCATGGGCACACAGCCGGGCTCAGAAGGGAAGGAGCGCCAAATAGCATTTTCAGTGCAGATTTTTCTGAAGAAGTTTCTGAGCACCAGTGTCAGCAGACTAGATTCCCCCCAAAAGTCACCCCATTTTGGAAAGTGCACCCCTCAAAGAATTCATCTTGGGGTGTGGTGACCATTTTTACCCCACAGGTATTAGAGGAAAGTATTCAAAATTGGCCAGTAAAAATGAAAAACTCGATTTTTTCCAATATTATGTTGGTTTAGTTTGAAATTTCACAATTTGACGAGGAACAGGAGAGAAAACATACCCCAAAATCTGTAACGCA
Organism: Dendropsophus ebraccatus; assembly: GCF_027789765.1. NCBI lineage: Eukaryota > Metazoa > Chordata > Amphibia > Anura > Hylidae > Dendropsophus > Dendropsophus ebraccatus. The sequence goes on along the minus strand of NC_091460.1, from coordinate 123,364,188 downwards.
GGTTCTTCTGAGTAAAACGGTACCTCATATGTGGGCATAAACCACTGTATGGGCACACAGCAGGGCTCAGAAGGGAAGGAGCGCCAATTTACTGGAGCAAAACCGCAGCTAGTAATAGTTATTAGAATAGCACAGTTACTAAAATAAAATAAAAAAATGAGATTACAGGTAATGTGGGGTGGTTACGGACAGTCTGGGGTGGTTATGGGCAATCTGAGGTGGTTACAGGTAATCTGGGGTGGTTACAGACAACATGGGGTGGTCACGGGCAACCTGCTGTGGTTACGGCAACCTGTGGTGGTTACAGGCAACTTGGGGTGGTTATGGGCAACCTGTGGTGGTTATGGGCAATGTATGGTGGTTACGGGCAAACTGCAGTGCTTACAGACAATCTGGGGTGGTTACGGGCAACGTGGGGTGGTTACGGGCAATGTGGGGTGGTTACGGATAAACTGAAGTGCTTATAGGTAATCTCGGGTGGGTACCTGTAATCTGGCATGGTTACCGCAATCTGGAGGGGGTCATTGGCAATTTGGGGTGGTCAGAGGCAATGTGGCGTGGTCAGAGGCAACGTGGCGTGGTCAGAGGCGACGTGGCGTGGTCAGAGGCAACGTGGCATGGTCAGAGGCGATGTGGTGTGGTCAGAGGCGACGTGGTGTGGTCAGAGGCGACGTGCGGTGGTCACGGGCAACCTGCTGTGGTTACGGCAACCTGGGGTAATCTGGCATGGGCACCGCAATCTGGAGGGGGTCATTGGCAATTTGAGGGTGGTCAGAGGCGCCGTGGCGTGGTCAGAGGCGACGTGTGGTGGTCAGAGGCAACGTGCGGTGGTCAGAGGCAACGTGCGGTGGTCAGAGGCATCGTGGCGTGGTCAGAGGCAATGTGCGGTGGTTACGTGCAATCTGGGGGTTACATGTAATCTGGCATGATTACGGGGAACCTGGGGGGTTATGTGCAACCTGGAAGGGTTACAGACAATCTGGGATTGTTACTGATAAACTGAAGTGCTTATAGGTAATCTGGGGTGGGTACATGTAATTTGGGGTGGTTACGGGCAATTTGGAGGGGGTCACTGGCAATTTGGGGTGGTTACGGGCAATGTGCGGTGGTTACAGGCAACATGTGGTGGTTAGGGGCAACGTGCGGTGGTTACGGGCAACTTGCGGTGGTTACGGGCAACGTGCGGTGGTTACAGACAATCTGGGGTGGTTACGGGCAATGTGGGGTGGTTACGGGCAATGTGGGGTGGTTACGGATAAACTGAAGTGCTTATAGGTAATCTCGGGTGGGTATCTGTCCTGTTCCTGACCTCATTGCTCCATTAAACATTTTTAACATTCTCAAAGGTGCAGAAAAATACTTCATCTAGAACATATGAGGCTAAATACAGTTCTATTCTGCTTATTTGTTGAGATAATTATAAGTATGGAGTTTTTTCTCTAATAAAATATCATGGACATAGCCATAAGGGGTGCGGGGTAACAGTCACCTGGACCCTGGTGCAGTGTTAGTCTTTTAAAAATACATAGGGGGAGATTTATCAAAAGTGGGGTAAAGTGAAACTGGCTCAAATCCCTGTGGTGCCTGTGGTTACGGGCAACGTGCGGTGGTTACGGGCAACGTGCGGTGGTTACGGATAATCTGGGGGGGGGGTTAGGGGTAATTTGGGAGTAGACTGCAATTATTACTAGAATAAAAAGTGTGTGTTTTATTTTTTGGGGGGGTTGTCACTTTTTGTACTTTATACATTCATTTTCACTGTATTACTATGATTACTGTGATATTTTCTATCACAGTAATCATAGTTCAGTGACAGAGACCAAATTGGTCTCTGTCACTTTAAATTTTCAGAGTTGGCTGGTTGTGGAGCGCATGCGCACTTCACAACCAGCCAGGACGCTGAAGAGGAAGGAGCTCCAGGATCAGGTAACGTATAAGGGGTAGGGGTGTGTGACTGGGGGACAGGGGTGACAGGGGGGGTGGGGGCGACTTGGGGGGTGGGGGGACATCACTTTTTATCCCCTGTCACCAATCATTCATGGTGACAGGGGATAAAAAGTGCCTGGAATCACGTGGCACAAGCGATCAGCGGTATATAGTATATACCGCTGATCACTTGTACCGGGACCCCACAGGGGGGTCCCCGATCACCGATCACTTTCACTCATTTTAACTTTTCCATCGCTGTGAACAGACATTAGTCGGTTCACAGCGATGGCGGCGGCCATCTTGGATCTGATGGCCGCCGGGGGAGGGGGGTTAGTGATCGCCCTACTAGGGGGGGCTGATCTGAGGTCTGGGGGACACTTATTTCATCTCCTCCCGCCGTAGATTCAGGGCGGGGGGAGATGAAAGGCAGCAGCACCGGTAATCCCCTTTACCGACGGCTGCCGCTATAACGTTAATAGCGGTGATCGTCAGTTGGGGGGGGGGGGCCGGGACAGACCCCACACACTGCCCCAACCCCTCAGCTACCTCCGGTAGCTGGGGGGATGGGGTGGGGGCCGTCCCGGCCCCGCAGCCTTACTCTCTGCCATCGCCGTAAAAAGCTGATGGCAGCAGAATAAGGACCCTTAGTGACCGCCGTAAAAAGCCGTATCGGCGGTCACTAAGGGATTAAAGTGACAACACCCAACACCCGTTATATTCTGGGGGATAAAATGTTCCCTTAGATTTTTTTTTAATTTATTCCTTTTTTTCAGTTATTAAAAACACTATCACTGGGCTCAGAGTTTTCCTATAACCAGGACTGGTATGATTGATACCCACATGAATGGAATGTATTCTTAAAAAACAACCAAACACTTCAGCAGTGTAACAAAACACTGTCTTTTGTTTTGGGTTGTTTTTAGGGGTGTGTTCAATGTTTCAGTTGTCTACGAGATCCAATTTCCAAGATTTGGGTCACAGCGTTCATGGTGACTCTAATACTTGTGCCTAGATTGTTACTCTAAGGGGATTACACTTTAAGGCTATGTTCACACAATGTGAGAGACCAGCCGTTCCGTGACCCGGCCGGTCTCTGAAAAGCATGATCTTTGCACCACAGAGTTCTGATGCACATCAGAACTATCCACTGCCCACAATGGAGCGTACAGCCAAAGCTGCTCGCTCCATAGTATGCACTGACAGGGTTTTCTGCGGCCGATATTCAATGAATAGCGGCCACAGAAAACTGACATGTCACTTTTCTGCGTCCGGATGGAATTCTGGCCGGAGTGTATACTATGTGTACACGCTACGGCCGGGATTCCATAGGCGGCGGCGGCACATATGTTTTCGTATAAAACACGGCCGTTGTTGTAACTGACAACAACGGCCATAGTTATACGAATACATACATGTGAACATAGCCTAAGTGTACTTGTCACAAAGTCCACTAACTGGATCTGTGGTGAATTCCACTCTGTGGCCAAATGTTTGGGTAGCCATACATACGACAACTCCGTGATGGTGATGCGCACAACCCCCATTCTAATCCAGTTAGGGTTGCGTGTATCACCATCATGGTGTGGTTTTAGCTGTGTGAATGCATGTAGGTTAATCCCTACTCTTAGGTTACAACTTCTGGGTCAGAATGAAAGGAGAGGTTACAAAATGTAACGTTTATAAAAGAAATTTGATATTAAAGGGGTTATCCAGTGCTACAAAACCATGGCCACTTTTCCCCCTCTCTTGTCTCCAGATTGGGTGGGGTTTGAAACTCAGTTCCATTGAAGTAAATGGAGCTTAATTGCAAGCCACACCTGACCTGGAGACAAGAGCGGGGCAAATGTGGCCATGTTTTTGTAGTGCTGGATAACCCCTTTAAGGTCCTAGTTCCCTATTAAAAAGATATAATCTGTCTCTTTTTTTATAAGACTCTGATTACAGCTTTGCCTTCTGTTTCATATTAAAAATTCCCACAATTCCTTTTATTTCTTTTATTATCGACCCCAGAAGCATGGGCAGATACATATGGGATGTCACTTTCTTATGAATGTTGTTGATGTGTTTTTCATTTTATCCCTGCATATTGTATACCACACTGAAATTCATATATATTCATATATACACTACTATTGCAGTTGTTATTTCATATTTCACATTTCTATTTGAGGAGATAACTTTATTCTTTGATTGTAACATTGCTTTACATTATGTTTCTTTACACTTACAATCTGACTAACTCCTGTGCTGGGCATAGAGCGCATCCTGAGCAGATCACATTAGATATTATGCTACAGTAACCAGGCAACTGCAAATCATTTTTCCATTACTTGGAAATAAGAAAGTATGTTAACCCCTTCTCTGCCCTACTCATTGTAGTGACTAGGTCATTCCCATGAATAGCCAAACTATGGTAATGGTGCAGGCAAAACAGTAGTGTCCATTCCATCATCGTGGGTGCCAACAGTAACTAATGTTAACATCTGAATATAACGACTTAAAATGACGATATCTCTGTTCCCAGCTGGTTAACCCCTTAGTCAGTAGCACTATGGCATCTAAGGAGCATAACAGAGAAAAGTGATCCTTCTCTATACCTATATCTATCCAGAAAACATATTTAGGCTTTGTTCAAACGTTTTTTTGAGCTCTGTTCAAAATGACGTCCGTCATTTTGAGTCTAAAATAACGGACGTCATTTAGCAGCCTGGCCTCCCCTTAGTGCAATGACTGGTGTTAGTACATTTACTAATTGCCCTTTGGGTGCAGCTTAATTGAAAAGTCCATCAAATTTAATAGTATAAATGGAGAAAGAACGGTGACAAAGGAAAAACTGCGTCCAAAAATAATGATCATGTTTATTATTTTGACGTCCACTGTAAAAACGTCCGTTCTTCAATACATTGTGTGCATTGGAGGTCCGTCTTCCCATTGACTTCAATGTATTACCATTGCTGTCAGTTAAATCGCGGCAAAAACGGACTTTATTTTAAATAGCAAAAACGGTCGCTTTTTCTCTATTTTTGATGTTGTGTGAACATAGCCTCATGGTGTACAAGTTGGCACGGCATGACACCTAGATTTGACGTAGAGTATATGAGCTTTCTAGGACCTTTCCAAGGCAGGGCATAATAAAATACCTGTCAGTATGTAGCTGACAGGCAATAATGAATTGCAATGCAGAAGATTATAGACTGTAAGCTCTCGCGGGCAGGGTCCTCTTCTCCCATGTACCAGTCTGCCATTTGCCTTCATGTAATGTGTTTTGATCTTGCTTTATAAATAAATGAATAATAATAATGATAATAATAATAATAATAATAATAATAATAATAATAATAAGAAGAAGAAGAAGAAGAAGAAGAAGAAGAAGAAGAAGAAGAAGAAGAAGAAGAAGAAAAAAAACAAATAAATAAATTCCCATCAAAATTCTATATAACATGTAAAAGTAATAGTGAAAAACATCTATACCTCTTTGGTATTGTTGCATTCCTATTATCCAACCATCACTATAGTTTGTGATGTTTTCACTAATAGGGCAGACAAAGGCGAGAGCAGTCTAATAACATCTGCTATTAGTATTACAGCTACAAGATCATATCCTGTATATTTCTCTACGCAGTTCATTTTCTATACATGTACCACTTACTTTATAGAAATGGCACTGCTTGATGTTGTGGGGACATTGCCAGAATAATTTTTCATGAATTTTATACTGTTAAATCTTAAGATATTATTATAGATGCTTATGGATACAAGCTTTTTAATAATAAGCAGCAATAAGTATGAAACAAGAAACAACTTCTTTGACCCTCGAGGACAGTTTTATCTTGAATTATTCAGCTGACCAGATAAATCTCACTTTTTCTTTAAGCATACGCAATACTCACTTTTCTTCAATAAATTAGAAAGAGAGATAATGCTACCGTAGTTCTAGCTCGTTTACCCTTTACATGTTATGGTCAATAAAACTAGAAGCCCGCACACCCACCCACCCCCACCCGCCACGAAAGACAAGCCCTTAAAAAGCAAGCATAAAAGTTATAGGTTAAGACAGGGAGCAAATATTTTTTTCACGAGGACAGAAGCAAATATATTTTTCAATGAAAGTATATTTCTCTTGTTAACATGTGATTTGAACTGCACACTATACACAATGGGCCGCAAAATGGGGTAAACCAATACAGGGTACCCATTACCAAAACAATCACCACTAGAGATGAGCAAACCTCGAGCATGCTCGAGTCCATCCGAATCCGTTCGGCATTTGATTAACGGTGGCTGCTGAAGTTGGATAAAGCCCTAAGGCTATGTAGAAAACATGGATATAGTCATTGGCTGTATCCATGTTTTCCAGACAACCTTAGAGCTTTATCCAACTTCAGCAGCCCCGGCTAATCAAATACCGAAAGATCAGGTTCGGATGTACTCGAGCATGCTTGAGGTTCGCTCATCTCTAATCAACACCTAAAACTAAAAGGAATACCTTAAACCCTTCAGGACCAGGTTAATTTTCGGGCTGATTTGATGTGACAAAAAATGTACAATTTTGCACTTTGCCGGGTTTTTGCGCTTACGCCGTTTACTGTGTGAGATCAGGAATATGATAATTTAATAGTTCGGGCGATTACGCACGCGGCAATATTTTTCTTAATAATCTTTTTTCTTTTAGGCTATGTTCATACTGCGTATGATTCCGTCCGTTGTTCGTACGCCGCCGTACATGTGCGGCTGAAACTACGGGCGTGGGAAAAATCAACATGCGGCCGGATGCGTACGAACCGCGAACATACACCCATAGTACAGTTATGCTTCCCTAGCTTGATTCGAAGCGATCTGAGGCAAGTAATTTACTTGGAAATCTTCGCCCAGCCCCGTAAACCACACAGAACCTTTTGGATCGAAAAATCAAGTTCAATTTGGCTGAAATAAGTACTTCGTACGGGACCACATGGAAATCCACGGCTGTGAGTTTCAACATTTCCATCCTCAAACAATGGTCTTGTTAATTTTTCACGGCGCCGTATACGATACGGCCGTAAGCTCATACGTAGTGTGCACTGTGCGGGCGTATGTCGTATACTTTCAAGCGAACGCATCAACCTCAAAACTACGGGCGTATATTCACGGTTCGCACTACGGACTGATTCATACGCAGTGTGAACATAGCCGGAGGCTATGTTCACACTACGTATATTTCCGGCCGTAGTTTTTACGCGGCCGGAAATGTGTGTGTGAAAATAGGGGGGACCCTATGCATTTTTTTTTTTTAAATAAATAAATTTAAAAAAATGCATAGGGTCCCCCCTATTTTCATAACCAGCCGGGTTAAAAACCAAGCAACAGCAGCCTGGTAACACCAAGGTGGGAAGAGCCATTGGTTTAGGCTCTCCCCAGCCTAAATCTTACCAGCCTGCTGCCGCCCCAGTCCAGGAGCGCCAATTTTGACACTCCGGGACCACTGGCACCCGGCTCTTCCCAGTACCCCTGGTGGCATTGGGTACTGGGGTAATAATGGGGGGGTTAGTGTTAGCCATTTTATACCGGCTAACACTAGGCCCCGACTTAGTAATGGATTCCGTCTATTAGACGGCTTCCACTACTAAGTCTATAAAGTAAAAAAAATAAAGACAATACACAAGTGAAATTTTTTTTTATTCAAATAAAAACACCCCCACACCCCTCATTGACCATTTTCTTTAAAAAAACAAACAAAAACAACCGCCGGTCATCGACGTAGTCCATCGAATCCGACGTAATCCACAGGATACCGATATCTGAAAAACAAAAAGGGAGAAACACACAAAAAACACACAAACAGGAGCACAACACCCATCATTGTGCACCTTACAGTATGCAGCATCTTTACAGATTGCTGCTTACAGTCTGGCCCCCAAGGGGTTAAGGGAGGATGCATTGCATCCCCCTTAACCCCTTGGGGACTAGACTGATGTCAGACTGCACCCATCCCAGCAAGGAAGGGGTTAAGTGACCCCCCTTCCTTGCTGGGAGGGGTGAAGTGCAGGGGAGGGGGTGGGGAGAGCTCTATACTCACCCCGATGTTGTCTCTTCGCTGGTCCGCAGCACAATGAAGTCACTGTACTGCGGACCGGCTCTTTATATGTGCGCTCAGCCGATCAGCCAATCAGCTGAGTGCACATATAATTTAAAATGTTTCTTCTAATAATGCTATTGTGATAACATAATTAGAAGAAACATTTAATGTTTTCATTTAAGTAAAGTATTGATTATTACAGTTTGCTCTTTTATCGGCAATATGAATTAACGGCTTAAGGAGCTTCCTGTAATAATTAATATTTAATTAATAAAACACATTTTTTTGTTGTAATAACATCATTTTCGTTGTTCAATAATTTCATTTAAATGAATCCATCATTGTGCAATTAAATATACTGTACAAAAATAAATATATATATATATATATATAAATATACATAGCACTCGGGATTGCGGCGGTTCAGAGCTGGGTCACCACGCGACCCCTCTGTGAACGCCCCCACCTGCATCAAGACGTACAGTTACGATCTGATGCGGGAAAGGTTTAATATATATAGATATAGATATATATATATATATATATGTATCTATCTATCTATCTATCTATATAAATATATATATATATATATATGACATGCAAATAAAATTGTAAACCATATAGTACTTTATTTATACCACAAACATATAAAAAATATGTTTTTTAACCTCTTAAGGACGGAGCCCAAAATGGCCTTAAGGACCGGACCAAATTTCAGGAATATGACCAGTGTCACTTTATCCATTAATAACTTCAGGATGCTTTTACCTATCCGGCTGATTCTGAGATTGTTTTCTCGTGACATATTGTACTTTATATTTCTGGTAAATTTGAGTCGATACTTGTAGCCTATCTTTATGAAAAAACCCAAAATAACGTGAAAAATTGCATTTTTCTAACTTTGAAATTTTATGCTTGCAAGAAAAATAGTTATGCCACATAAATGAGATATGAAATAGCATTAGCAACATGTCTACTTTATGTTGGAAGCATTTATTAAACTTCCCTTCAATTTTTTAAGACAATAGAAAGCTTCAAAGTTTAGCAGCATTTTTCCAGATTTTCGCAAGAATTTCAAAATCTGATTTTGCAAGGGACCAGTTCACGTTTGAAGTGGATTTGAGGGGAATTTATGTTATGAAGCCCCACAAAGCACCCCATTTCAGAAACTGCACCCCCAACACTGTTCAAAATCAATTCCAGAAAGTTTTTTAACCCTTTAGGTGAGTCACAGAAATAAAAGCTAAGTGTGTAAGAAAATTGAAAATTTCAATTTTCTTTGCAGAAATTATATTGTGATCCAATATCTTTCATAATAGAAAACCTATTTCCAGAGAAATGCACCACAATTCTTATTGCCCCGTTTCTGCAGTTTATAGAAACATATGATATGTGGCCTTATTGCGCTATTTGACGCATTCACAAGCCTCAGATGTAAAGGAGCGCCTAGTGAATTTTGAAGCCTCCATTACAATTGGCCAATTTTCAAGGTACCACTTCTGGTTGGCAGAGGCTCTGGGGTGCCAAAACCTAACAAACACCCCTAAAGTGACACCATTTAGGAAACTACACCCCTCGAGGAATGTAACAAGGGGTATAGTGAGAATATGGACCCCACTGGTGACTGACACAAATGTGGAACATTGTGACGTGAAAATAAAAAATTAAATTTTTTACACTAAAACGTTGGTGTAACTTTGAATTTTTCATGTTCACAAGGGGTTAAAAGAAAAAATGTACCCCCTAATCATGTAGAGCAATTTCCCCCGATTACAGGAGTACCCCACATGTTGACACAAAGTACACAGCGGCTGCACGGAAAGCCTCCAAGGGGAAGGAGCGCAATTTGGATTTTAGAATGGAGGACGAAGGCCATGTTGAGTTCCCAGAGCCCCTGTGCTGCCAAAACATTGGAAACCCCCCACAAGTGACCCCATTATGGAAACTACACCCCTCAAGGAATGTAACAAGGGGTATAGTGAGCACATGGACCCCACTGGTAACAGGCACAATGTGCCGTGAAAATTAAAAATTTAGATTTTTTTACACTAAAACTTGGTCTAGCCTCAAATTTTTCAGGTTCACAAGGGGTTAAAAGAAAAATAAAACATAAAACTTGTAGAGCAATTTCCCCCGAGTACAAAAATACCCCACATAGGTGCATATTCTACCATGACGGCGCAGGACTCTCCTCCAAATGGAGGGTGTGCCATTTGTCTTTTGGAACCTGGATTTTGCCAGAAAGGAGGACGGAGGTCATGTTGGGTTTACAAAACCTCTGTGCTGCCAAAACTATTGAAACCCCTCACAAGTGACCCCATTAGGGAAACTACACCCCTTGAGGAATGTAACAAGGTATATAGTGGGCATATGGACCCCACTGGTGACTAGCACAATGTGCCGTTAAAATGAAAAATTAAATTTTTTACACTAAAACGTTGGTGTAACTTTAAATTTTTCATGTTCACAAGGGGTTAAAAGAAAAAAATGAACCCCTAATCATGTAGAGCAATTTCCCCGATTACAGGAGTACCCCACATGTGGACACAAAGTGCCAAGGGGGTGCAAGGAAAGCCTCCAAACGGAAGGAGCGCAATTTGGATTTTGGAAGCTGGATTTGGCCAGAATGGAGGGCGAAGGGTTCGCAGAGCCCCTGTTCTGCCAAAACAGAGGAAACCCCCCACAAGTGACCCCAAGGAACTCAGGAATCTGTGGCTCGTACGTGTCAGGGACTGGGGTCCAGGTGGGGTCACTTGAGGGGGCTTCCTGGTGCCTAGTCCTGGGGCGGCGCCTTGGGGGCTTATCATCACTAAATGATGATGACAATGAGGAAGAAGAGGAAGAAGAGGGATCTTCCTCTTCTCCCTCATTGGTTGTTTTTCTTTAGGGTGCCTTCACACACACCGGATCCGCACCGGATTTCACGCTGCGGATCCAGCGTCAGTGCATCCCTATGAGAATACATACACGCAGCGGGAATGACATCCCACTGCATGTATGTAAGTTAACCCCCTGGCGGCCGGAGCATACATCACCTCCTCCCCATTCCAGTTTGCTTCGGGGCTCCCGGTGTCTGCTCATCCCGCGCAGCCAATCAGTGTGCTGCCCCGCCGCAGCCACTGATTGGCTGAGCGGGTCGTCCTGCCGAGAACCCCTGAAGCAAGCCGGAGCGGGGAGGAGGTGATGTATGCTCCGGCCGCCAGGGGGTTAACTTACATACATGCAGTGGGATGTCATTCCCTCTGCGTGTATGTATTCTCATAGGGATGCACTGACGCTGGATCCGCAGCAGATTTCGGGGCAAATCCACTGCGGATCCGGTGTGTGAAGGCACCCTTAGAGGGGGGGTGTAAGTGTAAGTGTTATGCTTTCACACGTGTAAGTGTTAGTGTGTGTGTTTTATGTACTGTTTTTACATTTTATTTGTGTGTGTTTTTTACTTTGATTTTTTACTTTAAAAAAAAAAAAAAAAAAAAAACAGAAGGAAATTTACACTGAAAAAGAAAAAAAGAACAGCAGAGGCCAGGGGACACTATATAAACACTGATCAAGGGGAGAGGGTGGCAGCGGAGAGAGGAGAGGGCGGCAGCGGAGAGGTGAAAGTGTGGCGACAGGAGAGGGTGGCAGCAGGGAGAGGGTGGCAGGAGAGTGGAAAGGGTAAGAGAAGAGAGGATGGCAGAGGTGAGCGTGGCAGGAAAAAGGAAAGGGTGGCAGGAGAGGGTAAGAGGAGAGGGTGGCAGGAGGGAGGGCAGCAGCGAGAGGATGCAAGAAGGGAGAGTGGCAGCAGGGAGAGGGTGGAAGGAGGGAAGGTGGCAGGGAGAGGGAGGGTGGCAGCAGGAGGGAAGGTGACAGAGGGAGGGAGGCAGCAGATAGGTGACAGAGGGAGGGTGGCAGCAGGAGGGAAGGTGACAGAGGGAGGGTGGCAGCAGGAGGGAAGGTGACAGAGGGAGGGTGGCAGCAGATAGGTGACAGAGGGAGGGTGGCAGCAGATAGGTGACAGAGGGAGGGTGGCAGCAGATAGGTGACAGAGGGAGGGTGGCAGCAGATAGATGACAGAGGGAGGGTGGCCGCAGGAGGGAAGGTGACAGAGGGAGGGTGGCAGCAGATAGGTGACAGAGGGAGGGTGGCAGCAGGAGGGAAGGTGACAGAGGGAGGGTGGCAGCAGGAGGGAAGGTGACAGAGGGAGGGTGGCAGCAGGAGGGAAGGTGACAGAGGGAGGGTGGCAGCAGATAGGTGACAGAGGGAGGGTGGCAGCAGATAGAAGGTGATAGAGGGAGGGTGGCAGCAGGGAGGGTGACAGAGGGAGGGTGGCAGCAGGGAGGGTGACAGAGGGAGGGTGGCAGCAGGGAGGGTGCCAGCAGGGAGGGTGTCAGCAGGGAGGGTGTCAGGAGGGAGGGTGACAGAGGGAGGGTGACAGCAGGAGGGAGACAGCAAGGAGGGTGAAAGGGTGGTAGCAGAGAGTGAGGAGATGGTGGCAGCACGGGCCGAGGAGGCGGCGGCGGCATCAGCAGCATCACGAGCGGAAGCGGCAGCGGCATCACTGGAGGAGGAAGAGGAGGCGGCGGCAGCAGCACCGGCCGACGAGGAGGCGGCGGCAGCAGCACGGGCAGAGGAAGAGGAGGCGGCGGCAGCACCAGCTGAGGGGAAGGCCGCGGATCGCAAGGGGGAGGTGGAGGCACCGGCAGAGCAGAAGGGGAAGGAGGAGCCCTCGGTAACGGAGGGGTGAGCACTGCAGGCGGGGGACTTCATGAGGGGGATGCTGGCAGCGGCGGCACGCGATCCTTCTCTGCTCGCCGATTCTCGGCGAGCAGAGAAGGAGATCCACCCGTGATGGGCCGGCCGGTGGCTACCGGCCATTCACGGGCAATCGCGGGCACGGAGTCTCTGGTACGTGACCCCCAGACACTGCGGTGATTGGTGCTGTCTCGTACAGCACCAATCACCGCTCAATTCTGGTATACCCACCCGGTATACCAGAATATTGCTGTGATTGGCCGTTCAGAATTGAACGGCCAATCACAGCGATCGCTGTCACGGGGGGGGGCGTGAGGATGCCCACTACGTGACACAGGAAGATGGCTGCAATAGTAAACTGCAGCCATCTTCCTGCGATCGCGACCCGGCGGCCCGCGGCAGTCCCTTAAGGGAGCGGCGTACCGGTACGTCATGGGTCCTTAAGTGACAGTGATCCATGACGTGCCCGTACGTCATGGGTCCTTAAGGGGTTAATATATATATACTTTTTTTATACCTGATACTAGTACCAACAAATTCTGACTCCTTTTTCTTCTGTGTTTGTCCAGTCTATCTCCTCCATGTGAGATATAAAAAAAGTACTATCTGGTTTACAATTTGATTTGCATGTGATATATTTTTCTTTTGAGGGTGAAAAACACAACTCGTGCCTCCAAGCTCCTATTTATATACAGTTTGTGGTGGTATTATCAGGCAATGCCAAACTTCTGGAAGGAGGGGCTTCTCCTACTCCCCAGAACTATGCCCCTAATATTGAACCTTCCTGCTGGAAGCAAGGTACACCTCTGTCTGGCAGCACCTCTAACCGGCCCATATGGCCAAGGGCACTGAGAATGAAGGTAATTTTCTAACCTTCATCTTCAGTGTTTTTTTTTTTTTACATTATTATTTAAGTCAATATGTAAATTAGAATGTTCGGTGCACTGGGGGGGATAATGCTTTGCAGGCCCACCCCTTCTCTTCAATATTCGTCTGCCACCCTGCAGTAGTGAGCACTGGAGGTGACTAAAGATGATTGAACATCGGAAAATCTTAGATTGTCAAACCTTCCGCATTTAATTACTGATGCCTTTCTGTTCCGTGGGGAAGGAGGAGACAGCCCGGGTACCGCCTTGAATTCTGGGACACAGCCTAGGGAATTCCAGGCGGCACCCGGGCTGTCTCCTCTTTCCCCACGTAACGGGAAGGCAACGGGAATCAAGTGCGGAAGGTTCGACAAGGTTCGAGTTCGATAGAACCTAAGATTCCCCGATGTTCGATCATCTCTAGAGGGGACATCACTGCAGAAGGCTGCCTCTATATTCCAGCTCTTCATTTGACCATCTTTATTTTAAAATTATTCTGATATCTTGCAGGTCTCTTGAAGCTTGTTCTAATCCTGGTAACAGTGTAAAGAACGAGGCCAGGATGTGAGCCTGCTATAAGAAGCTGGGGGGCGCCACTCATATGGTTCTGTAGGGGAAAAAATGATTTTTTTTTAAACACAAGGAGGAAAAAAAAACAACGTCCAAAAATGAAAATTGGCTGTGATATAAAGGGGTTAATGTTATTAACAGCAGAAACGAGGCTGCAGCTGAGTTAACTAACTGATCGAGGGCTATTATTAACTAAATTACATTAATTATTAATGGATGATGACCCTCCAACTCTGAATACTTACCATCATATAACACCTTTCAAAATTGTTGCCTGTGCCACAAATAATTTTGCAATTTGCTGCAGCAATTTTCTTTTTTTTCTTTTCTGTATGTTAGCCACGACAGCGTGCAAACTGCACAGTGTGAAGAAGTGTTAGTGGAGTGGTGGCTATTTGTTTGCTTTTTGTATCACATGTGGGGTGTGTGGCTCCCTCCTTATAGTAACCCTAAGGCCCCGTTCCCACTGAGCAAAGCTAGCGGAATTCCGCGACGGAATTGTCCGCCGCGGAATGCCGTTAGCCTCCCGCTCATAATGGGAGTCTATGGGAGGCGTGCGCTGCTGCTCTGTACGCGCTGAAGAATGAACATGTTCCGCTAGCTTTGCTCAGTGGGAACGGGGCCTAAGGGGTAACCCTATTGTGGTGAGATGGTACATTCAATTTGATCAAATGGTTTGCTTACAACCTCATTTGTTTTATATATAAAAAAAATTAGAACACTTTTTCAACAGGTTTTCATTGTGTGTACGCTGGAGGGAGTATACGAGGTGAGTTCTGACACTTGTTTTCTATTTTTATAAATAAATTTACTGACTTCTTTTTCCCATTAAGTACCAAACTTAATTTGAACTAAATGTCGTACATATTCACAATATTCTACAAGCGCTTCCTCCTCTTACTACGACTCGGCTGTTTCCCCCTGTTCTCAGCTGCTGCTGAGGAGGAACAGGACCCCAAAGCTAGTTTATATTTTATGTATATGTTACTTGGAATATTAGATTGTTGTCTGGATAGATTGATGGAGATTTATCTCCTAATAGCACTGTGCGGAGAGTCTACCTCTTACCTCTTTATGAATTGTGATCTACTATAACGGCAAAATTATTGAGGCTTTTAAACGATTTCAGACGTTGTGATAAACAATACAGGGAACCAGGGATTAGACGCAGCTGTACGCTTCCATGTAGTCTGAAGGGCACAGTAGGACAAAAACAGATTGAGATATTAGTCATTTACTCTCTCGTCTGTTTCTACCAATACATAGGGGAGAAATGATCATTCACAAGCCGGGGGAATGACCCCCTGCCTTTTCTAACCTGAATCCCGAAAACATTTGGCAAAGCAGCCCTAAATTTCCGTCTGCTCAGCACAGTGGGAAATAGCCGTCATCTCTTCAGGAAACCAAAATGTTTGTATGGCAGGCTCCGACTTTCAAACCTGGCCCCTTTAAATCAATCAGAAGAGACACTGATTGACGGCTGTCCTTGAGCCAGAGCGCCGTCGCTTTTCTTTTCCTATTGACCACTCTTTTTATGTAGCTTATTTTCATGCAGCACAGGCAGCCTCTCCGGAATTGCCACTTTTAATAACCCGTTTTACAACAGGGATGCCCTGTTTAATGCATATCCTCGCTGATTTATAC
The DNA here is from genome assembly GCF_027789765.1 of Dendropsophus ebraccatus. NCBI lineage: Eukaryota > Metazoa > Chordata > Amphibia > Anura > Hylidae > Dendropsophus > Dendropsophus ebraccatus. Next base: position 123,348,390 of record NC_091460.1, on the reverse strand, counting down.
ATCTACACATCCTTGATGATTATTACACCAAATGGATCATGGCTGGTATTTCCAGCAGAGACTCAACTGCCCTTTGCGTAGTTATAAATCTTATAGCCGTGGAGAAAATTAGTCAAATCCTTCCATTGATCTTATGCGGTAAATTGCAGCCGGGCGGCAGGAGCTCCGTCGATAAACAATGAAGTCGCGCAAATAACTTATCAGTTTACTTTTAATCAATGCCGCTCCTTACAGTGTATTATTCGCACAATAGGTCTAAATCACGGGGCACTGTTGTTGTGTTTTTTTTCCCCCCGAACCTTTTAATCTAATTAGAAAACCTTCCTTTTTACTGGTAATAAACACTCTGTAAACTGTCTGCACCTAATTGAGCTCTAGTAATTTATATGTACTTCCCACTGTTCCTCCTCTCTTAGACAGGCTGTTTTATGTCTTTAACTAATGAAATCTAAGAAATCACCCTGTAGATCTGATCAGAGTTTGCCAGTGAATAAATCTTCATTACAATACATTACACAGTGTTCTTCTGTTGCATTTATACTCTTCGTGTTCATTGGCAGATTTGGATAATTTATGGCTGAATATGTTTAAAAAGAGGAACGTGGTTTATGATCAGGGTTCCTTGCTTTTATGTTACAGTTTACAGTGCCGGGAAATTGGCTTCTTTGTAACGTTTCTGCCGTGCCTCCACTGTCTATTAAAATCCTTAACTAAACTATAACGTTATATCTTAAGATCTGTATATATCTTTATGTAACAGCGAGAACAGTGAGATAGCATTCAAAAAGTTTCACAGTGATTTGAACTTTTTCTATTGTTTTATGGAAGTAACCACAAACTTTTGTGTGATTGTTCTATTATGTAGCCTTATTTTTTTCTGTTATAGAGTTATGTAAGGCATTGCTGTTAAGATCTGTTCTATATATTTCTAGCCGAGTTTCAGAAAAGCAGGCGGTAGTCTGCGTGGACGTTATTTCCTTTAAAAGAGCAAACAGCAAAAAAAATAAAAATAAAATAAAAGGCATAACTCATAGGAACTGTTGTACAATATAGTTATTATATCTAACCTTGACTTGACTATGTGTGCATGGATTCTGAATGGAAAGAGGGATAAAAGCTGCTGACAGTGGGTTAGCGCCTCAAGGTAAAAAGGGATTGGGCTTTTGTTTTTTAACCCCTAGACGTACAGTTACATCATGGATGTCTGTCACCAGATGACCCGTGACGTAACTATACGTCCAGAGTCTCTAAGAAGCTATGAAGCATGCTCCGGAGCAGAGCGCGCTTCATAGCAGGTGGGGGCTGGCTGCAGTGAGCAGCTGGACCCTCACCGTTAATGACAAGCTGAAGAGATCGCGCTGCAGCCTGTCATTAATCCCTTAAACGCTGCGATCCTGTCACTTAAGTGTAAGTGACAGGAGCAGCTCCTGTCACTTACCGATTGGGACCCCCGCAGTGTGACTGTGGGGGTCCCGATCAATTTCACAGACTGCCGGAGGTCTCTTACCTTCCTCTGTGTAGTCCGTCTAGCGCTCTGCTGATTTAATCTGCCACAGGCATTTATTATTATTTTTGTTTTTTGTTTTATTAACCCCTTTGCATCAGTAATCTGTATCTTTATGTTCCTACTGCACATAACCAGTGCAGTAGGAATGTATATATACGTTCCCTGTACTGACGGGGTTACTGATGTGAGCGGGAACACTGCAGAGAGAGCTATCCGGCTCACATCAGTCTCCGGGGCCGCAGCTGAGTTTCGTTAACTCCTTAAACGCCGCGATCTACAGCGATCACGACGCTTAAGGTGCTCAGTGACAGAACAAGCAATCAAAATTTTTCTGCTACACCAACATGATATTAATAAAACTAGAGATCATGGCGCAAACAATGACACCCCAACCAGCCCTGTAGGAAGAAAAAAGTGCTATGGCTCTTAGAAGTCGGGAAGGAACATTGCATTAATATGACCCGGACTTTTGTGCATCAAAGGGCTTTGTCTTAAAGGGGTTAATTTTGCTTAATCTTTTGTGTCTAATTTTTTTCCCTCCATACTTATACACATGCTATATTATTTATCTCTGCAAACTAGTGAGTAGCAGCTAAATAGTAGAAAGCTTTAATAAAGACTATTTAGAAAGCTTTATTATTTTGCATTTAAGAAATAGATCAACAATTGAAAAGAAAATCAGCGCAAAGGTGTCCATAGCCTTTAAATAACAACATTCTGTCTGCTTAGATAAAAAAAGTTAAAATAATCTGTCTTTAGTGTGGTATTTTTGTAGTCCTTGGTCTTTTTACAGACAGCCAAAATTAATTTATGGTTGTGTGAAGGATTATGAGTTCTGTATAAACATTTACAGAACTATAAAAATAAATAATGTACATATTATTATATTATTACTACTGTATTTTATATCTATAAAAATGACAGGTAAACACTAAAGAATTAGAATTTTTTTTATCATTGAGGATTCAAAGATGCAATGATTTACTGTCAAAACAAGCATGTTTAACAGAAATGAACAAGATTTTGTGGTTTTAGGATATGAACATTTTAAAAATTATTAAAAATATATTATGACTAGAGATGGGCGATTTTGCTAAAAGTTCGGACTCATACGAACCCAAACATTTTAATCCCACTGATTGGAGAAAATGGACGCAGCCTTAGGACTTCCTAAAAACATAAATACAGATATATGCCTCGGGCTCTACTGGGAGAAGATGACTGTATCCATGTTTTTCAGGCAGTCCTCGAGCTGTATTCACCTTCTTCAGGCAGCAGGAATAAATGCCCATGATACAGGTTTGTGTTTTTAGGATGCGTTCACACGTACAGGATCTTCAGCAGATTTGATGGCGCAGATTTGAAATTGCAGATTTAAAGCAAATCTGCAGCTTCAAATCTGGGCCATCGAATCTGCTGCTGATCCTGTACGTGTGAACGCACCCTTAAAGCTTAAAGGGTCTTCTAAATAAATAGTTTCACATGATTTGTACTGTGATTCTAATTGCTGTGCTCGAGAAATTGATAGTTCGGCTGCCAATTAAACCTATTTCATTTTTTGGTTAGACTTTTTGTATATTTCTTTTCTTCATGGGGTGTTTACAAAAATATACAAAATTGAGAACATAAAAATGTGATAGCTTTCTGCAAAACACATTAGAAGTTCAGTGGGATTGACGGCAATTGCCGGGAATTTCATCAGTTTTGAAATGTGTTTAGCAGAAAGCTATTACATTTCTTTGTAAAAAAAACCTTTTTGTATATTTCATTTGAAGATCCCCTGAAGCAACGAAATATATAAAAATTATAAGCAAAAAATTAAATATAACCCGAAAGATCATTTGTTATTCGTTAAATTTCCTATGTTTCCAAGTATATTTCCAAATAGGGGCACCTGGTAAAATGCGCAAGTCTTCCATTGTTTTCAATAGGGGTTTGTTACTTTTGAGCATTTTAGTGATTGCTCAACCTCATTCAAAACACAAATGTATTTTGCTGCCATTTTTTGAGAAAAACATATATATATTTTTTTTAATTTATGATTTTTTGGGACAATTATAGTACAATAATGGCACACTGACCCTGCTAGCAGCAGCAGACTAGGGTTACAAAAATAAATAAGGTGCATAAATATTGTTTACAAATGTTATCCAATATTCCATTTCTTTCCTTATTAGTTTATAACACCATGGCTCATACAATATATCACGACTTGAGAAATTTTACTTTGCAATTGTGAAATGCTGATCAAAGGTCTGTCTGTGGACCTGATTTATTTATTTTTTTTACTATAATTAAATGTGCTGCCGATAAGACTTTAGCAATTTCAGTTTTCTTATATATAATCTAGAATTTTCTAAAAAATATTACAAGTAAAAACATTTTGGATTATTGTGATTACCATGTCCTAAAAATCAATGATCTTAGAACAAGACTATATAATATGTGTCAGATATATTACCACATTTATCATTCCTTTTCCCCCTACAATTTAGATTGTTCAGTCATGCTGGAGACTAGGAATAATGGAAAATGTATACAATAAATCTGTCCTTATTATAAAGTAATACATCCTTGGGTATTCTTGCAGTGATATCCCATTGTGTTTTTATAGTATCCTCTTTTTTATATTTCCATTTTATTTTTCTTTATTAGCAACAATCCCTAGGCGGTATTTTTTACTGTTTATTTGTGCATTCCCTCACTCTTTTAAATACATCAACATATCATACTACTCATTAGGTAATGTCAGTAGCAGATTTTCCGCCATAAAAGACACCTTTTTAACCCCGAAAAATCTTCTTAGAAGCTGGGGGTCGTTTTGTACGCCGTGTATGGTCGCCCCATGCGGTGGGGTGGGCTAATAAATGGTTACATCCCCACCGTATGGGGCGACCATTAAATAAAAAAAAAAAAAAACAGTTAACCCACCTGGGGCCCGTTCCCGGCCTCTACGCGTCTCCTGGCCCGTTCCCGGCGCATTCAGTGTGACGTACACTGCCTGCGCCAAGAATCCCTCAAAGTACCCGAAGCCTTTGTTATTCTCCCGTCTCTCTCTTAGCAGCCGAGCATCTCCGAGCATCTCGGATGAAATGCTCGGCTGCTCGGGAGAGCTTGGGGGGGTCCCCTGCACAGGCAGTGTACGTCACACTGCCTGTGCTGGGAACGGGCCAGGAGACACGCGGACGCTGGGAATGGGCCCATGGGGGGAGACACGGGGAGGGAGAGCACAGAACGGAGTAAGGGGGACAAGGGGAGGGAGAGCACAGAATGGGGGACAAGGGGAGGGAGAGCACAGATTGGGGGACGGGGGACAAGGGGAGGGAGAGCACAGGACGGGGGACAAGGGGAAGGAAGAGAACAGAACGGGGGACGGGGGACAAGAGGAGGGAGAACACAGATCAGGGGACGGGGGACAAGGGGAGGGAGAGGACGCATCGGAGGACGGGGGGGGGAAGCTGGATCAGAGCAGGGGGAGCACTGGGGGGGACTGAATCGGGGTGGGGGGGGGCCAGGGACGGACACAGGGAGAAAGAAGGGGGGGGCTGGGGGAGCATTACAGCCATGACAACGGGAGGAGGCAACATGCTGCAGCCTTCTCCCGCCACCTGATTCTTGCTGCATAGAATCTCCCCATAGACACTGCGGTCGCAATGACCGCGGCATTTGTGGGGTTAACTGTCCAGGTGGGGGAGCACAGCTCCCCTCCGAGCAGTGGCAGTGTTACACAGCCTCCTCCTGCTTCCCGATCTCAGATAGGGACAGCGGGGGGAGGCAGGGAAATCATGACGTCCAGGGACGTCATGATGCGTTCTGGCACTGCTTTTCATGACGTCCCTGGATGTCATATTGGGGGAAGGGGTTAAGTATGTATTGCTTCTCTTGGAAAATCATCTTATCCACATTATATTCTGTAGTTGTTTTAAGCTAAGTGTATTTTCTTTTTGGATAAAATTTTGAAGTATTAAAATAAATGTTGTGAATAATTGAGCAGCCTTCCATCAGTCACAACCAATAATTTTTAAAAACATAAATGTAAAAATGATCATTCGGAAATGGAAAATCAATTAATCTTTATGTTTATGAGCATCTTAAGATAAGTCTTGGCAAACAGGATTTAAATAATCTGAGCCTTCATTTCCAAAGGAGCATAGTTTGACTTAAAGGGGAACTCCAGTTAAGAAAGATTTAACCCTGTTAAATTTGCACCCACAATCTAAGCTTTTTTGTAACAGGTTTCTATTACATAAATTGATGCATTTGTCTGCAGTACATCCTGACTCACACCCTGAGGATGCTAAAAATCCTTACTTTCTGGCCTATTCTGCACTCCTCCACTCCTCTGTCCTCCCCCTCCCTTCTGCGACAGAGGTCACTTGATCTCTGCCTCTTATGTTGGGGGGGGGGGGCAGCCTCTCCTGAGTAGTATAGGGAAAAGGAGACACTGTTGTTTCATCTCTCTCTCATTCTCTAATCTATCTATGTATAGATCCATGAATAGATAGATAGTCAGATAGATAGATAGATAGATAGATAGATAGATAGATAGATATTGTGTTTACTGAGCAAAGCAGAAGCAGACTGAGCCAGTGGTGGGCAGATACTACAAGGCAGGGGCGGGTACCTGGCAGTTGGTTCTGTGGTGCAATGAATGCTGGGAAATGTAGTGTCTAGGCTGGGTGCCATAAGACTGGAATCATTTGTAAAAGTTTGAATCTGGGGCAGGAGCAGCCTAGGCAAGTGGGAAAGGTGTGAGTGCACCTATACGCTTCTTGTGCATTTTATTTTTTATAGGATCGCTGGACTTTCCCATTAACAGGCACCTTGCATTCAGCTTTCCGGTGGTGTTGGTGGATCCGTGCTTCATGGGCGTCATGTGCCGTAAGATGTATTTTAATCTGACTTTTGTCACAAGTAAGGTGACAAAAAGATGCATGTTTATTCTTTGGGTGGAGAACGGCAGACAGTGAAGGCGCACAAGACATCGCATTGAATCAATGTAACAGACCAAATTTCAAGCAGCATCTGCGGCGCGGGCTCCGCTTGAGATTCCACCACTTTTACTCAGTGTGAATGGGCCCTAAGTGCCACATCTAGCCACTCATTTCCCCTGCAGTTTTTGCTATACATAGCATTACATGGCATTGGCTTTCTATGTAAATAATTGAAGAGCTGTGTCTGCCAGTTTGTCTGATAGTGGGAGGTGTTAAACAGAGACCCACACATACCTTTAAAGTGTACCTGTCATAATATATGAAAAATAAAAACCCCATCAAATATATATGGTTAATTCCTGCCTTATGTATGCTGTCAATTTAAATTTTTATATTGCCACTCCAGTGGCCCGTTTAGTGCCCGATTGGACGGCTCATGCTTCAGCATTTTACTCTGAGCTGTTGGGTGGGCCTCTTTCTAAATTACATATGTCTTAGGGTATGTTCACACGGAGCAAAACAAGCGGAATTCACAAAGAGAAATCACATCTGCCTCTGTCTCTATGGAATGACTCCCACGCCTCTGCTCCCACCCCTCTCTGCTCAAAGAATTGATGGAGCACGAGCCATCCCATAGAGACATTGTGTGACACTGAGGCAGGTGGGATTCCTCTGTGAGGAGTTCCGCCTGTTTTACTCAATGTGAAAGGGCCCTTAGGCCAGAAGAACAGTTCAGTTACTTAATTGCAGCAGTGCACAAAGGCATGCATGCCCGTTGGCCAATCAGTAGTCGTCTTCACTGGGCCAATCTTAGGGATAACTGATATCACCTCCTGCATTTGGTCTTTTTTTGATATTACTAAAGACCAAATGGCCTTAGTGTTGGATCCTCAGCTGCAGTTTTTCCAGTAAGTGAGACACCTAGTGGCTCGATTCATAGCATATTTCAATAAAAATAAATTGCAAAGATGTTTTTTTTATCACCTCCCCTGCTGATTTAACATTATTTATTATTAATGATAGCGCCCATTTAAGCTGGCTATAAATCCTATCATAGGAAATTTGACCAGGGTTTGCCTCAATGAAACATCCCCTTTAACAAGGTACATTAATAGAATTTACATTATTTTAAGACATGAGCTGTACATTAAATTGTAACTGTGATTTTTTTTTTTTTTTTTTGCAGAAATCAGTAGTATAAGCGATTTTAAGAAACTCTATAGTAGGTTTTATTAGAAAAAAAGGCTGTTTCTGTACTCAAAATGCAATTTCCCAGCCTCCCCCCCCTGACTTCTTATCTGTGCATTATCAGGCAAATCCGTCTTCATTACAGAGAAGCCAGTGAAGACGGGTTCTGTCTATTATATCCTTTCGAGGGGGGAGGGGCCGAGGTAGATGAAAGAGCAGGAAGAGGAGACATGAAGGTCAGCTGATTGTAGACTGTATGGGCACCTAAAATGCTGTATTGAGGGGTCAGAAAGGTCAGTGCTTATCTTGCTGAGAGAAGATTGCAGGTTGTTGTGCTGTGCAGGACTGCTCCATGTTCACTCACTCCTCTCAGCCCTTCCCCTCTCCTTAAAGCATATTGGACACAGAAATCCTGCTTCTTCTGAAGTGAGGGGGGGGGGGGAGGTGGCTAGGAAAACAGCTTATTTAGTACAGAAGGAAACTCTTTTGCTTAATAAAACCTATTACAGAGTTTCTTAAAATCGCTTGCACTATTGATATTTATTGTTTTCAGAAAAATTACATTGAAATGAAAGTTACGCTTTATATGTATACAGTGGTGCCTTGGATTACGAGCATAATTCGTAATCCAAATCCACTCTTAAACCAAAGCAAATTTTCTCATAAGAAATCATAGAAATGCAGACAATTGGTTCCATACACCAAAAATAATGATTTATTATTCTGAATAACATATGAAACAGATGAAACAAACATTCAGAAACAGCAGAATATGTGATATTATAAGTTACTGTACAGTAATGGAGAGGATGGGAAACACAAGGGTAGACAGAGACTGCAGGGAGCATGAAGGAATGAGCAGGACAGATGTGGGCACATAAATGCAGCACTCTCTGTCCAGGGAAAGAGGGGTTACAGCTATGGAGAGATCACCCCCACAGTCCTGTCCCCTTATGTGAGCCCCAGCCTGAAGTGCATCTGCTATGATTTGGAAGGTGAGGGAGACTTCCCGGGTCAGAGTACAGTGCTGTAGACCACGCTATGCAGACCATGCCCCTCCTCCACTCCCCCTCCCATCCAGTACAGGGAGCTCTTAAACCAAGTTACTCTTAAACCAAGGTACCGCTGTACTTATATTTAGCCTTTCAGTCCTCACATCTGGCTCACAATTGAAATACATCATGCTAATAGACTAGTAAAAGACTAAAGTGTTGTCCTCTCTTAAAAGGTGACTACTCGCTTATTTCCCGGCAGGTCTTAAAACACACTCCTGAGCATATAAAAGCAAAGTAATAAACAATCTAATAAACAAGAAATGAAAATAACACTGTATAATTTTTATTGTAAATAATTTTTTTTTAAACATACAATTTTTTTTTTTTAAGTTCTAATGAAAAGTTCAAATTTCACTTTTATTGCATAAGCATCCACAATTTTTAATAGTAATTGGTTTGAATTGTTATAAATAAACTCAATTTTTTTTGCGAGATAACACCGATCACATATGGTTGTCTATTGTAGTGTGTTGTCAGAGTATGTCATACAGGGAGACATTTCACGAACAGATGGTTATGATTATGTATCTTTACAATACAAGCAGTGGCAGCTTCATCATCTGATAGGGGGTCTTTCTTTCTATTTTTTGTTCTAAGTAGGTGTCCTTCCTGTAGAGGTTGTCTCTCAGGCACTTGGCACTTCATAAACACATCATTGTTATACCGAACATGTGTTCCCCCTTTTGTGTACTTTCAGTACAATGAACTGTAATACCTTCCTTATCCTCTTTAGTAGTGCGGAATAATAGCTCGTCCCTCGGGAGGAGGCTAAGGATAAAAAAAAGTCTAAAATGGAATGAGTACACAGCATGCTTGATAAATGCAGTCTATAATTTAATGTTGAACTCCGATGAACAGTTGTTAAATGTCCTCTTTTCCTTTTTACTTCCAAAGAATTTCACAAACTTTCTCCGTTCAACTTCATCTTCGCGAGACCATTATGGAAATTTAATCTAGAGGCGTAACGGCAGAAAATGGGGGTTTGATTTTTATGCGGCTTTTCCATTTATTAAATAGTTAATCATGTGTTTTAGTGGCTGTTTTGATGTGACATTTGTAGCAGGATGTCCTATGGCGTTTATTGAGGGACATTTCAGGGACGGTACCCTTGACTTTCACTACTGTACTTGAGTTTAGTACCACAGGATAATATGTCACTGTGACTTTACAATCAATAAGTCAGTTAAATAATGACATTCTGTAGATCCTAATCTAATTAGCATTATAGACACTGGCCCAGAACTGATAGCTCTTCCATCCCCTGCTACTTACGGCAAGATAAATGGATGTGGTCACTGCTGTCTTTGTTGTACCTATTCCCATGGTAGCAATGTCTAACCTCTGACCCGTAAAGGCTTCATTAAAAGAACATCTCATGGACATTGTCTGTTCACATTCCCAAGGTCATGACTTTAACTTCTATTCAGGTTATGGGTGTTATACAAATTTTTCTAGGCTGTTACAAAAAGGCTTAAAAGGTCATTTTAACAAAGACTTTGCCACTAGAGGTTCTTCGATTCAACCTGACAAAGTAATGTACAGTATTTAACACTAATTACTAATGCTACTACATGCTATTAGAGATGAGCGAACCTGGAGCATGCTCGAGTAGATCCAAACCCGAACTTTCGGCATTTGATTAGCGGTGGCTGCTGAAGTTGGATAAAGCCCTAAGGCTATGTGGAAAACATGGATATAGTCATTGGCTGTATCCATGTTTTCCAGACAACCTTAGAGCTTTATCCAAGTTCAGCAGCCACCGCTAATCAAATACCGAACGATCGGGTTTGGATGGACTCGAACCCGAACCCAGTTCGCTCATCTCTACACGCTATACTAATATACTATGTTATATGCCCAAATAATGCCTATTAGACAGAGGTAAAACTACCCCTGAATAGATAATATTATAGTTACTTATGGTGCGTTTACACAGGCAGATTTATCTGACAGATTTTGAAAGCCAAAGGCAGGAATGGATTTGAAAAAAAGTAGAAATCTCAGTCTTTCCTTTATGACCCGTTCCCTATTTATGGTCTGTTCCTGGCTTTGGCTTCAAAAATCTGTCAGATAAATCTGCCTGTGTAAACGCACCATAAGCTTGCCTCCCTATTGGATTCAATTAATGAAGACGATTATACTTGGTGTCTGGAGGGTTATTCATTAAATTTTCAACAGATATCCCCCCCCCATGTAATAGAGCCCTTAGGAGCTATGCCCATACCAGCAACCTCTCTACAATTATATGTTCTTGATATATCAAGAGAGCCCAGTAGAGGAATAGACAAGGATTGCTTAATCATAATACTGTATCTTGGAAATTGCCTTAAAATATAACATGTAACATGCAGAAAAGTTATTTCAATTCCTGTTAAACTCCCTTTTTAGGCTGAAACATTGTTTACCAGGGGTTAAATAAGATATTTTATAGGCTATGTTCCACAATGTTTTTCCTCTCCGTTTTTGAAAAGAAAAAAATGACATTCATTATTTTGAGTTCAATATAATGTCTGTCATTTAGCTTCTTGGCCACCCGTCAGTGCAGTGACGGCTGTTGATACATTAGGTGGACTAATTGGCCTTTGGATGTGTCTTCAATTGAAAAGTCCATTAAATTTAATAGTAAAAACGGTCAAAGGACGGTAAAAAAAAAAAACTGTGTGACCAACTAAAAAATAATGTCCACTTTTTGCAAAAGACGTCCAAAATAATTGTCATGATCATTATTTTGACATCCGTGCAGACAACGACCGTTATTTAGGTCTTTCACATGTATAGAACAGCACCGGCACGGGGAAGCCGCCTGTGTCGCGGTCCTTTTTTTGAACCGCAGTCTGGTTCCTGTGTATGGCGTCATTCTATTCCTGGGCACTGGCCAGGGGTGACGCACTGAAGACAGGCAGGCCCGCCCCCAGTGGGAGGAAACCCCTGCCCCTCTATGATGCGGTTCCATTAATTCTATTGGAGCTGCGTCTTAGAGGAGGGGTTTTCCTCCCACTGGGGGCATGCCAGCCCATCTCCAGTGCTTCAGCCCAGGCCAGTGCTCGGGAATAGAACGGCGCCGCATAAGTGAACTGGGCCACAGTTAAAAAAAAAAAAAAAAGGACCACAGCACTGGCTTTCCCGCGCAGGCGCCATTCTATACATGTACAGAACTTGAAGCAAATGTACCTAATAGTACATTCACTTTAAGACACTGTACATTGGGTGGCCGTCATTTCATTGACTTCAATGCGCTGCATTAAAATCAATTAAATTGTGGCAAAATGGACGTCTTTTTAATAAGAAAAAGCGGATGCCTTTCTTTTTTTTTTTTACGTAGTGTGAACATAGACATAAGGTTATTAAGATAATATAAGGAATTCATAGCTACTAGTTCTAAATACATCTTCCATCTTATCACAGTTTGTTAATGCTAAATGGTGCTAAAGGAAAGTTGCTATTCTGCTGGACAGGAAGTAGCATGAGACCTCCATTATTGTATGTATACTATATATGCTGTAGATCTACTAATTCTTCTTCTTCATTGTGAAGCTGCTTTTTATAATACCTATTCAGATCCCAACACAGAAAGAACACAATATCCAGTGAATACATTAGGATTTTTACTTTATTTGCTATACAAGCATCATTATAATTTTTTTTGTAAACCCAAGAGACTTTGTATTCATCTCCCTTTTCCCATGCCAGTGCACATCATAAAGTAATGCATCTGAAAATATACTGATGGATGGGAAAACAGCCGATGGTTGCTATGTAACATTAACATAATGCATAGCTGCTTTGGCAAGATTATAAGAGGTGTAATCTAGTGGAAGAAAATACGTTAAATGTAACCAGCCATTTTGCTCGAAATGAATAGTGTTTTGCTCTAGAGAAAAGTATGCTATCATTTATTCTCAAATACTGTATTCATGCATTGGGAGCCCGTCACAATACAAAATTGTGTCTGTGTCCCAGTGAATGGAGAGATGCTGTGTTCTCATTACTTACTATGCTGGCTACAGGATGCCATCTTCTGAATGAGAGGAACTATGGGGAGATTGGCTGACTTTATTAATAGTCCTATACGAGAAAATTTGCAGCGTTCCCATGTGCTGAGAGATGCATTATGCTACATTACATTAAGGATCATGAGAAGAAGAGTGGGAATTGAAACCAGCACATGCCACAAGAAGGCCGAGATCTGTCCTGATGCCTGCAGATATCCGGATATTCCCTATTTGCACGGCTCTTTAACCAAGCACTCTAAATGGAAATGTAGTTGACATTTTTCGGGCCATATGTAATCAAACACCATTACAATTTGGCTTATGTTACAGAAGATAATTAAACACATTTCTTTCTCATTACTAACTCTTTTTAACATAAAATTGTAAGAAATTATTTGCTGTAGAAAATGATTTCCAGATGGAAAATGGGTTCTCAAAGCAAGCTGGTGGACAGCGGATTGTTTGCCTTCATTAGAGAGTTGTCACATCCTTCATAATACGTGGGAGCTGAAATGTCTTCGCTCGACTTTAGCGGTTGAAAGGATCTTGAAGAAAAGCGATCATATAAATAAGATGGAAAGGACCATAGTGAAACGAATGTAACTGAATCTACTGTTAACTTAGGCTAGGTTCACACTGCGTTTTCAGCATCCGTTTAATGCATCCGTTTTTTGCAAAAAACGCATGAACAACGGATTGCAAAAAACTGATTCATTTGTGTGCATCCGTTTTTCCATTGACTTCCATTATTAAAAAAAACGGATCCGTTTTTTTTGGCGGACCAAAACGGACCAAAAAACGTTGCTGACCCTATTTTTCTGGACGTTAAAAAAAATGGATCCGTTAAACGGATGCTGAAAACGCAGTGTGAACCTAGCCTTAGAGGGTTTAGGTGAGCCCTTCTCTTTCCGTTTTCTTCTGGCTAAGACCACTATCATAACTAGAGATGAGAAGATCACAGATTTAAACGAAGCAAAACACTTTGTTTGATCTGCGCTCTGCTTATCAAGCCGCTGGGCTGTCAGCGCTGCTCCGCTTCCTGACGCTCCTCCCAGGATGCTCGGAAAAGCTGTATCCAATCCTGGGAAACTTCTCCCAATTTTCAGGGATTGGGTCCAGCTTTTACCTAGCACCTGGGGTGGTGTGGAGCAGTGCCAACAGCCTGATGGCTTGATAAGCCGAGCGCAGATGAAACAAAGCGATTCTCTCATCTCTAATCATGACTTCTTCCAGCCATTACTAATTTCTGCAGAATTTGGCTATGTTCACACAACGTTTTTTTCATCACCGTTTAAAATGACGTCCGTTATTTTGAGGCCAAAATAATGGATGTCATTTAGCTGTCTGGCCTCCCCTTAGTGCAATGACTGGTGTCTTCACATTTTTTTGTTTGGAATTAATAATTGGCCTTCGGGTGCAGCTTAATTGAAAAGTCCATTGAATTTAATAGTAAAAATAGTGACAAAAGAAAAACTGTGTGTGAATAACTAATTAAAAATATCCGCTGTTTGCAAAAGACATCCGAAAATAAGGATCTTGTTCAATATTTTGGCGTCCGCGGTAAAAACGTCCGTTATTCAATGCATTGTGTGCATTAGACGTCCGTCCTCCCATTGACTTCAATGCATTGCGCATTGCGCAACGGGCGCCTTTTCTCAATTTTTGACTTTCTGTGAACATAGCCTTAGACAGAAAACCAGCCTAATCTTAATGCATGTTTTCAACATCCACCCCACCTTTATAAAATGTTCCCATCTATAGTCCTCCAAATGGTAATAGTGCCCTCCTTGCTGCCCTACACAGTAAAAGCGTGGGGGCAAGTGGGTACTGTACATTTTCAACAGTAAACATGCATGCCCCCCATTAGACAGGTAGTCCCCCCAGTAGGCAGCCCCCCCACATTAGCCAGCTAGTTCCCTCATTAGCCACATATGTCTATCCAGTAAGCAGGCAGCATTCCCATTATACAGGTGTGTTCCCCCAGGAGGAAGCTAGTTCCCCCAAGCTTTGTTTATTTGTACATGTACATGCAATAAAGCTTTGAAGCTTTATTACAGGGACATGTCAAAAGTTTTGATTGGTTGGGGTCTCACTGCTGAGACTCCAACTGATGAGAAGAAAGAGTGGGGAATATTGCACTGTAGTGCACTGCCCTTTCCCAATGTCAATCATCTCCTTCCAGACAACCCCAAAAACTTATTATAAAGCTGCCTGGAGGGAGATGACGCCAACATGAACTTCTCCCATGCTCATTCTTCTGACTATGGGGATCTCGGCAGTAAGACCATGACCAATGAAAACTTTTGTCATGTCAAAAGTTATTTATTTATTTTTATTTATTTATTTTTTACAGTGGCCATTAAAATTAAAACATTTCAGCTGTACGACATGAAACTAAAGGACTTCTGGGTTATAAATACTTGCAAACATAGATTTAAATGCCTATTTGAGTTATTTAAACAACAAAACAAAAAAATAAATAATTTTTTTTTTACAATCCAAGATTCAAATGGAATCGAACTAAATGTATTTTCTGCAGAATATAATAATAATAATATACAAGCATAGAAATATTGCGGCACTCACCACGTTTGTTGCAAATCCACAGTACCTTTATTGATAAAAACGAACCATAATGACAGCAGGTAAGATGCCAGTAAAAAAAGCAAAGTGTGTTGCCAGCAACAAACATTGCTTTTTTTAACTGGCGTCTTACCTGTTTTCATTATGGTTTGTTTTTTTATCAATAAAGGAACTGTGGATTTGCAACAAACGTGGTGAGTGCCGCAATATTTCTGCGCTTATAGATTATGAAGTTGGAGATTGCTGTTTTACCAGCTGAGCACCCCACATAATCTTTATCTGTTCCCACTTACCTGCAAGTGTTTACTCTTGGCATGGACTAAAAAGAGTATGTTCTCCCAGAAAGTGTTTCTGCTGTGCCGGTACTGTGACTTTCTTGTTTTATAATAATAATAATAATAATAATAATAATAATGATATTAATAATAGTTGTTGTTATTATTATTTTCTATAAATGCACTTGAAATTACATTTTAGAATCGTCACTTATAAGTTTGTCATTGTACTTCCATTTTCTTATTATTTACCTACAATAAATAAAATTAACCAAAACATATAACAGCCATTATATTGCATTTGTGAAATGTGAACCAATTCCATGGAGATCGTTTCTCTGTAATCTCATTTTGAGTTTAATGTATTTTATATTTATTGCTCTATGACCTGAAGTTCCATCCCCAAGAGCAAAACCCATTATAGGAAAGAAAACTCTTCAAATATACAATTTTAAAAGGAGCGGTGTAAAATACATACCTCTGTGTTATAAAAGCATGGAGCTCTTCTATGATTTTATTGTTAGAATAATGCACACATTATTAAAAAAAATCAGAAGAAAATAGGCAACCAAAGTCTGTAAACATAAAAGCGGGAATTGCAAGCAAAGTTTATTGGAGTAACGCTACAATGATAAACTATTATAAGGCAAAGATCACAATATACTGTACAGTATCACATGGATGACACAAGGCTTGAGTATACTAGTTATAGTAGCAAATACACTTGTAAATACTAAAAAGGATGTACTGCTTGCACAAATGCCAGATCAGCAGTGATGCCAGGAGTCAGATCCCTGTCTATCTAATATTAACCCCTGTACACCCCCCCCCAATAAAAATTATAATACCTCCATGCCCATTATAAAAATAAAAATATGTAAAAAAACAAAAACATATAACATATCATAGCGTGTGGAATTGTCCGTTTTATTAAAATATAAAGTTATTGTTCTCACACGGTGAACGGTGTTAACGTAAAAAAGCAAAACAAAACATCAGGATTGCCGATTTTTAAAAAAATATATATATCAGGATTTTTTTTTGATAAAAAATGATCCACATTTTTCTCTTACACTTATATGATACCAATAAAACCAAGAGATCATGTTGCAAAAAAATAAAACCTCAACCAGCCCTTTAGGTGGAAAAATAAAAGCGCTATGGCTCTTAGAATGCGGAGAGGAGCATTGGACTAAATTGACCTGGTCATCCTGGCACACAAATGATTTTGGTCATGAAGGGGTTAAGGGACTATGCCAAGGACTTGTGGTCCCTCCTGATTTGTCTGTTTTAATTCTGAAAACCTTTCTTTAAAGCTTTGTGTATAGCTCTTGAGTTCAGTTTCCTCTTGAGGCGCTTGTTAATTGTATGCCGCTGATCCACCAACGTCCACTGCTGTTGAGAGTGTAAATTGAATGACTGACTGGCTGATTGACATTTTTTAAAATTTGACTTTGAGATTTGGGAATATTCGCAAATCCGACTAAATATTAGCAAATCTCGCACATCTGACAAATTTTTGACTCATTCCCTCATCTCTAGAAATTATTAGTTACTGCAATGAAATGAGGCAGTAACACAATGAAATGATGCAGTACTGCAGTAAAAATACATGTATGCACACAGCCTTAGGCCATGTTCAAGCTAAGTATAACACCGGCCATTCTGTGACTCGGCCAGATGATCTTCACTTCTAATCAATTCGGATGCGTTCGCACCCGTGTGCGCCCGCATCCCAATTCACCGCTGCACACAATGGAGCGTGCAGTCGAAGCTGCATGCTCCATTGTGTGAACTGACATGTCTTCTGCGGGCGCTATTCAATGAATAGCGGCTGCAGAAAACTGAAATTTTAGTTTTTCTTGCAACCGGATGGAATCCCGACCGGAGCGTATACTATGCGTATACGCTTCGTCCGGGATTCCATTCGTTCACATTCAACCTATGTGTTGTACATTGTGTGAACATGGCCTCAGGGTATGTTTACCCACGTTGGAGTTTCATTGCAGTAACGCAATGAAGGACAGCTTGACGGCAATGAAATGATTAATTACTGCAATAAAATGATTGATTACTGTAATTAAGTCATGCAGTAACTCAATAAAAATACAATGAAAATGCATGTGTGAACACAGCCTTATAATACAGTATACATAGGAAATGGATAAATGGTTGGTAATTATAATAGGATCATAATATAGAAAATTATTGTAATAATTACCAGAATGAGCATTTTTTTTGGTTAGGCAGTTTACAATGGCATTTAATGAGGAACATTCTGCATTGTCATTCTTAGAGTTTCTTCAGCTGTTCATCTATTTCCTTACAGTATAAATTTTTTTCTTCTGACATCCTACTGGTTGGTCTCAGCAGGCAAACAGGAAATAATGAGATCTCTTGACAGAGACTATTAAAGCAAATAGACATAGATGGGCTAAATGTACGGTGAAATTTAATTATCTCACAATCAACAAACCCTGGTCATAAATTACAAGTATGTCTGCATGAATTTGTGATCATGTATATAAAGCTAGCTTCACATTCCCTTGCATATCAAGTTGCATAGGCATAAATTATAGCATACGCTATTGGAGAGCCTTTCCGTTTAGCACATATGAAAGGAAAGACCAGATCGGTACAAGAACCTTTATTGTGTCCTTTCTTTTATGTATTATTTTATATGAATGTATGTCATTACATAACAAATCTATCTCAGATATTTCATGCCTAAAGTTTGAACCAAAATCTATCTATATCTATATATCTATCTATCTAATAAAACACAACAATCACTGAACTCAGGGAGAACGGTGAAAAAATCCAATGGAGTACTCATTTAAGAGTCTCCATTGATTGTCCCCTACAAAATTTAAATATTGTAGTCGAGTTTCAAAATACGGGAAAAGCCAGATATCCCTCTCTCCAGAGAAGAAAGCCTGTTGCCAAAGGGTGCCTCCCAGCAGGGAGAACACAAAACCACCCTGATAGTCCCTCAGATCCTTACTCTGTTGCGAGCATTGGGACCTTAATAGGGAAACACCAGGGTGGCCCCTGCAAGTCAAAGTCTAACTCTGTGGCAGGTATAATGACATAAGACAAGGGTTACAAAGTCTAGGCATGCATCCACAGATAGCTGTTTCAGGGTATTTGCCCCTCATCAGTGTGGAGCAGGATTCTGGCTACTGGAGGCAATGAAAAATAGACCAAGAAAACAGAACAATCACTGAACTCAGGAAGAACAGTGAAAAAATTTCAATTGAGTACTCATGTAAGAGTTTCCATTGATTGCCCCCTACAAAGTTTGAATATGCAAAGAAGGGGTCCACAGAGTTAGACTTTGACTTGCAGGGGCCACCCTGGTGTTTCCCTATTTAGGTCCCAATGCTGGCAACAGAGTGAGGACCTGAGGGACTACGTATATGGGTGGTTTGGTGTTCTCCCCACTGGGAGGCACCCCTTGGCAACAGGCTTCCTTCGCTGGAGAGAGGGATATCTGGCTATTCCCGTGTTTTGAGACTCCTAACTGAGCCTCCGCAGACCCCTTCTTTGCATATTTAAATTTTGCAGGGGGCAATCAATGGAGACTCTTAAATAATGAGTACTCCATTGGATTTTCTCACTGTTCTCCCTGTGTTCAGTGAGTGTTGTGTTTTCTTGGTCTATTTTTCATTGCCTCCAGTAGCCAGAATCCTGCTCCACACTGATGAGGGGCAAATACGATGAAACAGCTGACTGTGGATGGATTCCTAGCCTTGGTAACCCTTGTCTTATGTCGTTATATACACCACAGAGTTAGACTTTGACTTGCAGGGGCCACCCTAGTGTTTGCCTATTTGAGTCCCAATGCTTGTAACAGAGTGAGTCCCCTGAGGGACTACGTATCAGGGTGGTTTAGTGTTCTCCCAACTGGGAGGCACCTCTTGGCAACAAGCTTCCTTTTCTGGAGCGAGGGATATCTGGATATGCCCGTGTTTTGAGACTCGTAACTGAGACTCCGCGGACCCCTTCTTTGCATATCTATCTATCTTAGTATAACAGTATGCTAGTGTAAAAAGGGGGTGCCAAGAGCCCACCAGTGGAACTGATTCTGGAGGCCCACCAATTACGAACCATGTTTTCCAATTTCCATGCTGTGTGAATAGCAAGCTTTTAGTCAATCTACAACGCTTAAAGTGTCACTGTCGTTATAACTTTCAAAATCTAAATCAACAGTAGATGTGATATGAAGCAAGTTTGCACAATACATTTATTATTTTTTTGTTGTTGTTATTATGCTGTAAAACAAAGCTCAACTTACCAGAAATCCAGGTCCAGTCTCCTGAAGGCAGATTTTCTGACTGAACACAGGAATTCCGGCCAGTACAGACTAAACACTTGTACAGCAACGATCTGCTGATGTCGCTCCGTGGATCTGCTGTATGCTATGGGCTGCCCGAACGATCTAGCGATCACCCGGGCAGCCCCCCCCCCCCCCCCCCCGCAGCTCCTCGCGCCTCCCCCCCATGACTATTCGTGAGTGGAATAGCAGCGGCAGCAAGCGGGGGGGCAAGGAGCAACAAGTGCTAATAGCGCTCATTTGCTCCTTTCAGTTGGCCCGTGGAATAGGGCCTTTAGGCTTAGCAGCTCTGTTTCATTTGCAATGGTAGTAAGCATTCAAGAGGATCTAGAGGAAATGTTTACAGATGGGATGGGCTTTTGCATAGATCTGCATTATTGACCTAGTTTTGAACACTAATACAATTTTGAGAAGTTTTTTGTTTGAGGAATTTTGGTGGCACTTTCGGGGGGTTGAGGGAATTGGGTGTTGTGGCTTTTTTGTTAATAGACCATTCTCCACGTAGGGTGTTTTTATTTCATGCCTTTCCACCTATGCACCTGTTAAGGGGTTGAAAAATATAAGTACTAAACAATACCAGCAAAACTAGCATTTGTGAGGAGCGCTATGAAAATACAAAAACATTATAGCCATTCAAAGAGAGACTGTGGTTAGTAACCATTGCAATATGAAGCTTGCCTTTTTTCAACTTGACTGCAGCTTTTAAGCATTAGATAATCCAAAATAGAGGTAAAAGCTCAGGGAGATCAATGATAACTTCAGAGCATTAAACTTTATTTTTTCAAAGTCAGTAATGTAACTACAGAAATAGAGACAGGAAGGGGAAGCAGGAACAGTAAGTCTTTCAGATCTGTGAGAACCAGAATTTGTACAGATAAGTTTTCTAGTTGGCTAAATAATTAATTCTCATTGCTTCGCTGAATTCTTATATATTCTGATTTAAGCGAAAAATGTATCAAATAACACTATGGACACAAATGGTGTAAAATGTGTATATGTATAACAGGGCAAATACCTCTAACAGTCAGAAACATGGATATACTGTATGTGTATATATATATATAATTTTTTTTCATGATTTTTGTGCTAATGTATAGTACAGTGGTACCTTGGTTTAAGAGTAACTTGGTTTAAGAGCGTCATGATGACAGCTGCATTTGAATAGTATTATGTGGCTCCTCTCCCTGATATCCAGTGGGGTTCCCCCCCCCCCGCGATGCTATCACAGAGGGGAGATCCGTTGTAATGAGCCGGCCGTGGCTTAGCGTCGGGATGACGCTGATCCTGGCTCGGCAATCCATTTAGATGGTCTGCAGCAGACCATTTTAATAGAGCACCGATCTGATGGATCATTGCTCTATTATATACACAGCATTGATCTCAATGGGAGATCGGTGCTGTGTATATAGAAGTCCCCCAGGGGGCTTTATATTACTGTATGTGAAAATAAAATAAAGTGTTGTTGTTAATAAAAAGCCCCCTCCCCTAATAAAAGTTTGAATCACTCTCCTTTTCCCATTTTACAAATAAAAGTAAATAAATAAACATGTTTGCTATCGCCGCGTGCATAATCGTCCAAAATAATAATTAATCACATTCCTGATCTCGCACGGTAAACAGCGTAAGCGCCAAAAAATCCCAAAGTGCAAAATTGCGCATTTTTGGTTGCATTAAATCCAGAAAGATTGCAATAAAAAGCGATTAAAAAGTCACATATGCGCAATCAAGGTACCGATAGAAAGAACACATCATGGCGCAAAAAATGACTCCTCACACTGCCCCATAGACCAAAGGATAAAAGCGCTATAAGCCTGGGAATAGAGCGATATTAAGGAGCATATATTTGTTAACAATGGTTTGAATTTTTTACAGGCCATCAGATACAATAAAAGTTATACATGTTATATATCGTTTTAATCGTAACAACTTGAGGAACATGCATAACATATCAGTTTTTCCATAGGACACACTGCGTTTTTTTTTTTCAATTTCACCGCGCATATAATTTTTTTCTTGTTTTGCAGCATATTTTATGGAAAAATTCCGCCTGTCATTGCAAAGTACAATTAGTGACGCAAAAAATAAGGGCTCATGTGGGTCTGTAGGTGTAAAAATGCAAGTGCTATGGCCTTTTAGGCACAAGGAGGAAAAAACGAAAACGCAAAAATGAAAATTAGCCTAGTCCTGAAGGGGTTAAGGTCCCAATGTGGCCTAGCCAGTGTCCAGACCTTAACCTCACAGAAAATCTTTGGAGGGATCTGAAACTCAGCAACCCAGCAACATCCTTAAAACCTGAAAGATCTGGAGGAGATCTATACGGAGGAGTGTGCAAACTTGGTGAAGAACTACAGGAAATGTCTGACCTCTGTTATTGCAAACTGAGGTTTCTGGACCAAATATTAAGTTCTGATTTTCTATTGTATCAAACACTTATGTTATGTAATAAAATACAAAATGTGATTTTCTGGATTTTTTTTAAAATAGATTCTGTCTCTCACGTGTGAAGTGTACCTTCCCTTGTGTGAAGTGTACAGTACCTACCCTTGTGTACTGGTATTATTGGTAAGTGAGTTGCACTGAAAATGGGCCCATTAAGACTCTAGGGCCTGCATAAATCTGGAGCCTGACCTGGCTGTGGTAACTAGGAAGTTACTAAGGTCAGTTGCAGTTGCAAAGCACTCCTGGGAAATACAGTTGCTTTCTGGTCACATGATCTCACTGATGCCTGTCCACAGAAAGTGAAGAGACCAGGGCTGTGGAAAATCGAAGCAATGTTTTAAAATGGGTGAAAATTATATTGGAAAGCAACTGTATTCACATGGATGATGTTAGAATAATGATATGTATTACTCCAGGGGATTTTTTCATGGGAAAACCCCTGTAGATAGCCTGCGGCAAACCAATCTATCTATCTATCTATCTATCTATCTATCTATCTATCTATCTATCTATCTATCTCCTATCTATCTATTTATTTATCTTCTTTTATCTATCTATCTATCTATCTATCTATCTACACAGCAAAATTCCGCAGCACACCAGCATCGGGTGAAAAAAAGTGATATTTATTGCATGTGGCAAAAAATAACAGGGAGGATGCAACGTTTCAACGTTGCATCCTCCCTGTTATTTTTTGCCACATGCAATAAATATCACTTTTTTTCACCCAATGCTGTTGTGCTGCGGAATTTTGCTGTGTATCTATTAGGATCCCGAGCCAAGGGACTTACTCTGTACAGCACCCGCTTCTTGGATTTAGAAGTGCGGCTTTCTCCTATATCTATCTATCTATTTATCTTACTATATGAGTGATTTTGGTATCCTTTTTTTGTATACAGCTGAATTCGTTGTTGTAATTGATTTTTACTGGCCTATATAGCCTGATACCATTGCTAATCCCTTGTCCTGTTATTCTATTTTCTTTGTTACGCAAAGCTCTGATGAACTGACACATTTGACCGATACCTTCTCTTTTCCAAGAAAAGTGCTTAAGTACTTTGGAATCCCATGTGTTATGAAACAGCATCTACTTTTTGTGAGTTCTGTTTCGCTAGGGTAGGTGTGATATAATGTAGGCTGTCTGACATTTCTATTAGCAGATGTTGAAGGGTGATTTAGAAGGAACAAATTCCCAATGATGATTTTATTTACCTGCTGCCTAAAGATGTTATTGGAAAAGAATGACTCAGTGACGGGCCTCTAGTATATTGACCTGACTCTTTATATTTCCAACTAGTCAAGATGTTAGCAATGCGGCTAACATCTTGTTTAACGTGCTATTTGTACAGAATGGGATACTGTCTAAGAATATATATATATACAAGGGTTAAAACAGCACTGTGCAGACTTCCAGTCACTGAGCTTCTAGCTCATGGGTGCACGACTCCAGGTAGCCGACCTCAGGCACCATTAATAACCAATAAAAACAAAGAAGAGTAGGCACTCCAATGTAGAATAAAGGTGATAAATTTATTTGCCCAACGCGTGTGGCGACGTTTCGACTCTGCTCTAGAGTCTTTCTCAAGGCTTTAAAATGCCCTGATTGGCTGAGCAAGCTGGAAGCCATATGATGTGGTCCAGTCAATGAAAAGACTGCCTATACGCATGCGCACCAGCAGCCTTTTCTCTCCCATTCACTGCTTTGCAACCCGGAAGTGAGGGCGGCAGCCAGAGATGACGGGGAAGCAGCCAGTGGGAGATTCAAGCGGCGTTCGTCATCGGAGAGATGGTAAGTATATAAGTTGTGTGTGTGTATGTGTTGTTGTTTTTTTTATTGGTCTGCCGGAGTACTCCTTTAAAGATGTATTCTGCCTATATAAAATCTGCCTGAGGCTATCTTCCTACAACATCTTTTTAGGCAAAACAACGGCCATTGTTTTGAAAATAATGTCCAATATTTTACAATGGTGGCCGTCAATAATGATCATGATCATAATTTATGGCTGCCATTATCAAACAATGCCCTTTATTTTGCCTAAAAACACGTTGTGTGAACATATCCTCAATGTAACATGTGTCCCATACACAGAGAAAGTCAACTGAACCTTAATGTGAAGGGAGTAACCACCTTCCTGATGTGTATTGGCGGCCGCTAGAGGAGTCTGGCAGCAGTTTACCCCCTTTCTTTATTGAGAACACTTAGCCGAGAATTCCTATGAACAATGGATTTAGGAGATAGCAGTCCAAGCCAAACCAAATGAGCATTTACCGAAAAGCTCTTATATGTGTATGGATAGGTTTACATTGCAATGTCTAACTTCATTTCATATATCTTTCTTAGAAATTCATGACCAAGCAGTTTTCAGGTATCTGTAATTAATACTGGAGGTAATGTTGACAAAGCTACGACAACAGACAGACTGAGATAGTCGTCTTATATACATTACTCTATAGATAATAGCTACCAGATCTGATTAAATATAGAACATGAAATTAATTTCACTTACGTGTTCTAATTTCCACTTCAAAGACAAATTGAATAAGATAGCCTCTAGACACAGATAATTGGAAAACTTGATCACATCTAATCAATGTTCCTAAGAATACAAATATTTTCCACATAAAACACCTAATTTAATAACATTATTTTAACCAGTGCTTGCATCCATATTACTACAGAGTATAGTTTATAATAATGACAATACATGACAAACATACAACTATTACTATAGGGATTATTTTCATTACCCTGTTATTTTATGATGAACGTCTGCAGAAAATTAGTATTCAATAACAGCATAACAGTAATGTACTTTTGTATTTCAACCCTTTAAGGACAGAGCCAATTTTCGTTTCTGCACTTTGGCTTTTTCCTCTTCATGTTTAAAAGGCCGTAGCGCTTGCAATTTTTCATCTACTGACCCACACGAGCCCAAAATTTTTGTGAAATTGTGAAAATGTTTTTTTTTTCATTTCAGGGAGTTTTGTGTTTATGCTGTTTGCCCTATGGTAAAACTGACGTGTTATCTATGTTCCCTAAGTCAGTACGATTACAACAATAGGCAACTTAAATAACTTTTTTTTTTTGACTGCTTTAAAAAAAACAAAAAAAAACTACATTTTTAAAATTGCTGTATTACCATCCTTATAACGCTTATATTTTTTAGGTGTATGGGGCTAAATGAGGCATCATTTTTTGTGCCATGATCTGTTCTTTCTATCTGTATCTGTTCTTGCTTGTGTATCCTGTATGTGACTTTTTGATTACTTTTTATTACAATTTTTCTGAATTTGTTGTGACCAAAAATGTGAAAGTTTGGCAGTACACTGGGAGCCCAGGAAGGTAAGTATAAACCCTCCCCCCATCAAAACACAGTCTGGCCACCAGAGGGCTAAGTGGGAATGCAATGCTTCTCCACTCCACCTTCTGGTGCAAGACTTATTTTTGGGGCCCAAAAATTCGGGTCCCCATTGTTTTCAATAGGGTTTAGGCCAAGCACACCTATTACATGGAGAGATACTGTATATGGGTGGTGGCTGATTTTTGATAGTTGAATGACTGCGATCTTGCTTTGTCGGCTGATGGCTGTCTCTATTACATGGGGGGATATAATGGCTCCATGTAATAAAGACTTTCTTCTGCATTATGTACTTTTTAGAGATGAGCGAACCTCGAGCATGCTAGAGTCCATCCGAACCTGATCGTTCGGCATTTGATCAGAGGTGGCTGCTGAAGTTGGATAAAGCCCTAGGGCTATGTTGAAAACATGGATATAGTGATTGGCTGTATCCATGTTTTCCAGACAACCTTAGCACTTTATCCAAGTTCAGCAGTCACTGCTAATCAAATGCCGAATGATCGGGTTTGGATGGACTAGAGCATGCTCGAGGTTCGCTCATCTCTAGTACTTTTGCATTAAAAAAGTTTTAAAAAGATAAAGTATCCACCTTTAAAAATAATAGAAGCCAAAAGTATCTTAATGCTATAAAATACATAAATCTAAATCATAAATCTATTAGAAATCATAAGTTGGCACAGAGTAACAACCCATCAGGCTATTTGACAAAAGTAACACAGGACAATGCTTTTTAAGCTATAGATTTCAGTTCTGTTATACTGCTTAGTCTCTTCCATGAATTTGACAGTTAAATGTTTCTTGTACTTACAAATTCTGTAGTAAACAAAGTTTTGTTTAACTCCCCCTCCCCCCCCCCCCCAATTTTTTTAAAATTTAAATGCAACATATTTCGTGGGTGTGAATGGAACAGTCCCAGTTTATTTACAAAATACTTTCTTTTCTAAGGGAAAAAAATGGTCAATAAAGCCATAAAAGAAATAAAAAAAAATTAAAACATAATTTTCTGATTGTTATTTTTTTGTACATTGTTGGTCAGCCATTTACCTAAACTGTTTTTTTTTTTTTTTAACAGCACTTAGTGATACAATGGGGGCTTTGCAGCATGCCCCACTGACGTAGACAACAATAGACAGGACTCTAACGTGAATGGGAAACATAAGTGAGGAGGTTATTCCACAGGGAGGGGAAGGCTGAGCTGTGAGCTTCCGCTATTGTTGAATTTTATTGTAATGCAGTGCAGATCACTTTCCAGCTTTTTATCATCAAAGAGAGAATGGAAAATGGAGAGGCCTAGTGGTGAGAATGAAAACTGGTAAATTAGAAAAATACCACAATTTCTTAAAAAAATATGTTTTAAGTATGAGAAGCAGTAAGATATAATTTGTGCTTAACCTTACATAGCCTGACATTATATACAAATATTACATTTCTACTGTGGTTTATGTAAGACAGTATTAAATGCCTGTGAAAAGTCTAGATTCACAACATTTACAGTCTTACTGAGGTCCAGCTTAAAATTTTCATCGTCATAGAAGCTGATTAGATTAGTTTGACAGGCCCAATCCCTCATAAACCTATACTGATGCCGTGTTATAAGGTTATTTTCACTGAAGGATAGCATCTCTTAGAAAACCTTCAAATATTCTATCCAAATAGCGTTTAAACTAATAGCTCTGTAGTTTCTGGGCTCACTTTTTGACCCTTATATGAATAATACCACATTTGATATATACAGTGCTGGCCAAAAGTATTGGCACCCCTTCAATTCTATCAGATAATACTCAATTTCATCCAGAAAATGATGGCAATTTAATTTGTATTTAATGGAAAACCACAAAAAGAATTGTCAAAAAGCCACATTGGATATAATTCCACCCCAAACATAAAAAAGGGTGTGAACAAAAGTATTGGCACCCTTAGAAAAATCATGTGATGCTTTCCTAATTTATGTAATTAACAGCACCTGTTACTTACCCGTGGCACATAACAGGAGGTGGCAATAACTAAATCACATTTGCAGCCAGTTGAAATGGATTAAAGTTGGCTCATCCTCTGTCCTGTGTCCTTGTGTGTACCACATTGAGCATGGAGAAAAGAAAGAAGACCAAAGAACTGTCTGAGGACTTGAGAAGCCAAATTGTGAGGAAGCATGAGCAATCTCAAGGCTACAAGTCCATCTCCAAAGACCTGAATGTTCCTGTGTCTACCGTACACAGTGTCATCAAGAAGTTTAAAACCCATGGCTCTGTGGCTAACCTCCGTAAATGTGGACGGAAAAGAAAAATTGACGAGAGATTTCAACAAAAGATTGTGGCTAAAGAACCTCCAATAACATCCAAACAAGTTCTAGCTGCCCTGCAGTCCAAGGGTAAAACAGTGTCAACCGGTACTATCCGTCGCCATCTGAATGGTAGGATACCCAGGAAGACCCCACCTCTGACCCAGAGACATAAAAAAGGCTGGAGTTTGCCAAAATGTACCTGAGAAAGCCAAAAACTTTTTGGAAGAATGTTCTCTGGTCAGATGAGACAAAAGTAGTGCTTTTTGGGGAAAAGGCATCAACATAGTTTACAGGAAAAAGAGAGGCCTTCAAAGAAAAGAACACAGTCCCTACAGTCAAACATGGCGTAGGTTCCCTGATGTTTTGGGGTTGCTTTGCTGCCTCTGGCACTGGACTGCTTGACCGTGTGGCATTATGAAGTCTGAAGACTACCAACAAATTTTGCAGCATAATGTAGGGCCCAGTGTGAGAAAGCTGGGTCTCCTTCAGAGGTCATGGGTCTTCCAGCAGGACAATGTGGGTAACACTTCAACACTTCAAAAAGAACTAAAAAATAGTTTGAGAAAAAGCACTGGAGACTTCTAAAGTGGCCAGCAATGAGTCCAGACCTGAATCCCATAGAACACCGGTGGAGAGATCTCAAAACAGCAGTTTGGAGAATGCACCTTTCAAATCTCAGGGACCTGGAGCAATTTGACAAAGAAGAATGGTCTAAAATTCCAGCAGAGCATTGTAAGAAACTCATTGATGGTTACCTGAAGCAGTTGTTTGCAGTTATTTTGTCTAAAAGTTGTGCTACCAAGTATTAGGCTGAGGGTGCCAATACTTTTGTCTGGCCCATTTGTGATTGCAATCATTTTCTGGAAGAAATTGAGTATTATCTGACAGAATTGCAGGGGTGCCAATACTTTTTGCCAGCACTGTATACACCAGTACTGGAATTGACCTGGTCATTAATAGTGATGAGTGAATAGTATTCGAGCAAATAGCTATTCGATCGAATACTACGCTATACGAGCTATTCGTTTTCGTTCGAATATTCGAATGAAAATGCAGTAAAAATTCGAAATTCGAAAAGCTCCAACTGTCATTGGCTTGCTAAACTATGTCACCTCCTGAGTATACGAGTAGGTGATTTCATATTCGTTTCTCTTGCTGGTTGGAGCTAGAGAGGGACAGACTGTATACCAGGGAGAATTAGCTTTTAGGTGAAGTTAGCTAGGAAGGAACCCCCAAAAGCCCTTGTATGGGCTAAAAGTATAGAAAGCAGAGATTTAGAAGGTGTTTTGAGACAGTGTGTTCAGGGTCCTATTAGACGAAGTGATTTTTAACATTTACCGACAAACGATCGCAAACAAGATTGTTCATCGTTAACCTAAAATCGCTCACCATATTACACAGAACAATAGTCGTTAGTTCCGACCGTTATTGCGAACCTTACTATGATCGTTTACTCCATCTGATTCCAGCAAAACAATGAACAATGTGCAATTACACTGAACGAGTAGTGAACAAATGCGGAACTTGAGCGAAGGAATGTGGAATTACAGCGAACGATTAGTGAACGATTAGCGAACAATAGTTAGCAAACGATAATCGTCCTGTGTAATAGGGCCCTTGGGTAGGAAGGGACCCCCAAAAGTTAGATGCACCCAGACATGCTTCCCCTGGTGTCCCAGATGCATTCCGGGAGGTTTTGGCATCATTTCCTGAGGTGTCATTGTAGACTTGGTGCCCTCCAAGTGGTCGAATGTTGATTTCAAAGTCCAGAGTATTTTTCTCCCATAGACTATAATGGGATTCGATCGAACATACGAATATTGGGGGCTATTGGAGTTGAATTTCGAATATTTCACTATTTGCTCATCTCTAGTCATTAAAGAATCCAACTATTTCATGTTATGTTTTTACAATAGCACTTTTATAGGCAAGAGTTTAGTTAAAAAGGTGCAGAGGTAGTATTACACCGAAAAGGAGGCCACTATGGCACATAAAAGACTCCATTTATGCATTGGGCACATGGTATGTGGGGGCCCTATTCCTAATTTTCTATTTGGGTTCAGAGGAGAGGAGAGGTTAGGATAGGAGGACTGATTGTGGGTGATTTTTTATTGGTACTGCCAACCAATTGTCCAGTTTACCAAGTAACTGGGTGCCTATAGGAATTCACTGGGACCAGTGAAGATGCAGTCCATATTATTCACTAACTGGGCACTGTAAACTCCTATTGAGTTGTATCAATTTACTGGGATCAGTGAATGGAGCGTGCACCTTACATAATCAGTGCTCGCACTCCTACTGTGTTATACATATTTGGTTTCATTACTGAACTGAGTGTGCGCTTTACATTATAAGTGCTCGTTCTCCACTCCTACTGTGTTATACAAAGTTGGGTTTCATTAGATCGGATGATTGACTGGCTATTTGACATTTTTTTTTTTAAATTGTGATTTTCCAATTTTTGACACAGTTGACACTGAATTTTTCTTAACATGCATTAACAAATTCGTCCTTCTGTAATAGTCCCAGTACTGTAGCTACTATAGTTTGGCTGTTTTATTGAAATTTGTTAAGATTAGGTTTGTGAATATTAACAAATTTGACCCCAAATTTACAAAGCTCGTGAAACAAATTTCCGGCTGCTTCGCTATTCTCTAGTCTTAAGTAATGCCATTTTTGTAGCGATGAGCAAACTTTTCAAAAGTTTGGTTCGTCCAAACCTTAAACGAACCGCAATATAACTGCTAAATGATTACCCTTATCAGTGCAGTTTACAAAGTTTGCTCACCTGTGTGTGGTCCCCCTGTCTTTTCCTTCTCCTGGCTCCAGTGTCCCCAGCTGCTGCCAAAATCCAGCTTAGCCAATCACTGACTATGACGGGAAAGTGCCTCTACCAGTGATTTAATGAACTCTTGTCTTGAATCACTCTCCGTTGTCCTGTCTCAGTTAGTGATTGGCTGAGTGGGCTGGAGATGGCTGGAGACACTGGAGACCTCTAGAAGGACACCAAGGACTGCAGACAGGTGAGCATACCATCTTTACATAAAAGGATAAATCTTTTTTCGGGAGATTCTGTTCGCTTATCTATACATTTGTGTTATGAATTTATCATTATTATTAGCCTTGTCATTCTCCTATAACTATAACAATTTTTCTGATCGATGAGTTTTCATTGAAATTGTAAAATTGCGTGTAAGCCTGTAAAATTCTCCCAAGCTTATTCTAACAATATTGTATTGCCTTCTTATTTCAAAGTCACATGTTCCTAACTGGTATAGCCTATTGAAATCCACATTAATCTTAATGCAATGAATCTAAAATTAGAGCAAATCAAGTTCTTTATCGCTTTATATTCATTGAATGTTTGACAGTTCCTAGTGAGGAGTTGTTACATTATTTCTTGCTTATTCAAATTATAGGCTTTGATGGGTTGCTTTTCTAATATTTCAAAGTGCATATAATAAATTATGCTTTACTTTTTAGCAGCAAAGGAATAGAAAGTTCTAGAGTTCATGCTTTAAAAAGATTATTGATGGTATCTTGGTAAACAATCATAGAAAGGTTATTAGCGATCATCTAAATCTTATGCATATTTGCAGAAAATGAATGATATGACATGTTCTGATATGAGGGACTAAACCTTACCAGTCGGCTTTGTTGGAATAGGTAGAGGTTAAAGATGTAATCCGGGGAGTAGCAATGTGTTTTAAAAGAAATCATTTTAATATAGTTATATTACTTTGTAATATTACTAAAGATGAGTGAGCATCTTTATTCGCTTGTATCGGGCTACTCAAAAGTACTTGATACTTGACTCGATTACTACGTACTGCTCGGGGGCGCAGTAAAAAAAAAGCTTGTTGAAAGGCTGCTGGAAAGTGACCCGACCTGAATGCACCTGCATCAGAAAGATGAGGTTAAGTCACCTCCTTCATGCTTGGGTGAGCACCAGACCCAGCACACTGAGTTTGCTGATCCCTGGGTGATTAATTTAACCCCATGTAAGCCAGACTGTGCACCATGGGGGAGAGAAGAGGGGGATTAATTTACCCTTCTGGTGTTATTCTTTAATCAATCAGCCAACCAGCTGGCTGGGGCAGGACAACACTGCAGTTCTTAATTGGCTGAGCAGAGACTCCTGCAGTTTCAACTCAGCCAATCAGTGGGTGCAGTGGTGTCCCGCCTGATTGGCTGAGCAGACTTTTCAGGAGCCAGAGCGCTGTCACTGCTACTTTCAGATTAACCATGATTAAATGCCATGGTGGGAATCGCGTTGGTTCTATGATTTTAGCTGCACTAATGGATTAAAAGTTACAATTCAATACAGAATTTCTAAACGTCTGGATGTGCTGGATCATACACCAAATCCCACAGCCGGCTACCATTGGGATCCGTGCACTCCTCCCTCCACCCACTTCAATCAAGGGTTAGTTGTCCACAAACGCGAGGTGAGCTGACCCACCTAGTTTCTCTCCTAGTACTTTCTGATCAGGCTACCCACCACTCTGCCGAGTGGGTGGCGCCTGGCTAAATACTCTAGTTTCCCATTGATTTCAATGGGGCTTGTTACTTAAAACTAGCACTCAAGTATTTTGGTGCTTGCTCTCTCTAGATATAAGCAATAAAATAAATGTGTAATTTTTTTATTATATTTTTTACATTGAGTGGCAGCAGTAAGGGGCGACACAGATCACTCTACTGCCACTAACATTTGTGTTGGGAAATTCAGCGCTGTCCATTCTATCAAGTACTGATGACGGAAAATAGCTGAGCATACTTTACTGTCCATATTGGTTTGCCTGAAGGTGAAATTAAGCCTTTGGGGTAGATGGAATATTTTGTTTGTTTTTAATTTTATCTGGTATTTAGTATGACCAAAAATCTGCAATTCTGGCATTTGGTTTTATTTTTCGTTTATACTGATCACTGTGCTGGATAAATAAACTTTTATTTTATGTTTAATTTAGATGATTCCACATAGGCAATACCAAATATCATTTAATGTTTTTTTGTTTACATTTTTTATCTGAAAAATGGCAAAATGAAGATGATTTGAACTTTTATTGGGGAACTAGGGAAAGTTTTTTTTGTAAATAATGTTTAAATCCCCCTAGGAGACTATAATAAGCAATAATTTAAATTGCGTATACTGATCAAAGCTATGCCACTGTATAGCACTGATCAGTTAGATCGGTGCTCTGCTACTAAAGTCTGCCTGAGGTAAAAATAGATCTCTAGCAGCCATAGCAACCAATCTGTCTGAAACCTGTCTGGTCACTCTCTGCATTCTCAGATTAATATTCATTGTGGCATACAGAGAGTTAAACTGTTAAAATCCACACCCGGTAGTTGAAGGTTGATGTAAGCTGTGACATACAGCCAGCATTTGCCTATAGCGTGGGCTTAGTTCTTGATGCAATGACTGCTGGGCTGTACTAGAAAAAAGCATATCGTAGGTTGTAAGAGGTTGGGTTAACCCATATTTACTGTTTTTATTACCAGTCCAGTCCAGTCGTTTAACTAGGCAGAAACTTGTTTTTTACATTCCGCAGTTTAAATACATTTTAACTAGTGATGAGCGAGTACTAAAATGCTCAGGTGCTCAGTACTGGAGACGAATATTTCCCGATACTCGGTGCTCATTTCGGGTAACAAACTCCATTGAAGTCAATGGGAAACTTGAGCATTTTTGCAGGGGACCCAAGGGGAAGGTTGCGTGAAAACCTGTCAACCTCAGAAAATGATGGAAACACCAAGGAAATGGACAGGAAACAGCAGGGGCAGCATGCATGGATGTCTCTGAGGCTGCCTAATTGCACCATTACGCCAAATTGTAGGCAACAGAAAGAAAGCAACCCTGTAGACTGACTGCAGATGATAATGGTCAGACTAGTTTTTGGAGGTAGTCGTATAGAGTCTGTGTGTAAGTGGTGCTTTATGGTGTATGCCACCTCTTAAACAGGACAATGCAGCTGTACTACAAATCACAGCAATACAATGTACAACAGCAGCAGCACCAGCCACACAAAAAATAATAGTACTGAGGACTTCTTTGGGGTCTGTATGCACCACCTGCTGTTTCCTTTCTGCCAGTAGTCGATCACCACAGTGTGCAGCTAAGATCGTGGTAGCTGCACTGCAAGTCCAAGCCAGCAGTCTGGAATACTCAAAAAAAAAAAAATTAAGCCCTTACAAGGTCTGTTGGGTTCTTTGTCTAGTATCCCTGCCTACAGGAACGCTAATTCCCTCCCTAACCCTCTCCCTGACAATCAGCAGCTCTCTCCCTAAGTTCATCCAGCCTGCGTCTTAAGCGAGCATCGCAGGACCGGATTCTTTAATGCCCAGGTCATCTGATCTGGCCAGCCAATCGCTGCTATCAACATGTAGGGTTCCCACGTGATGCTACAAGCTCCCAAAGCCTCTCCTGCATGATGATTGGCTGAGAAAAAGCCGCCAAACATGCAGGAAGAGGAGATGCCATTGCCTCGAGTATCTCAAGATGCTCGCCCAAGTAACGTGCACCATCGAGTACCCTAATACTCGAACGAGTACCAAGCTCGGACGAGCATGCTCGCTCATCTCTAATTTTAACCCCTTTCAAGACAGAGCCCTTTGATGCTCAAAAGTCTGGGTCAGATTAATGCAGTGTTCCGCCCCGCCTTCTAAGAGCCATAGAGCTTTTGTTTTTCAACCTAAGGGGCTGGTTGGGGGTGTCATTTTTTTGCGCCATGATCTCTAGTTTTTATTAATATCTTGTTTGTGTAACAGAAAAGTTTTGATCGCTTTTTATAATTTTTTTTCTGATATATAATTTATTAAAACCAGCAATCCTGGTGTGTGGTTTTATCTTCCGTTTACGCTGTTCTCCGTGTGGGAACAATAATGTTATATTTTAATAGATCAGACAATTCCGCCCGCTACGATATGTATTATGTTTATTTATTTATTCATATTTTTATTTTTATAATGAGCAAGGGGGTATTTTAAACTTTTATTGGGAGAGGGTTTATAAGGGTTTTTTAATACTTTAAAAAACTGTTTCAAATTACACTTTTTATCACTGTAAAACATGCAATCAATAGATTGCATGTACTAATCTATGCTATACCATAGCACAGCATAGATCAGTGTTATCGGCAGTCTATGTATAGAGTCTGCCTGAGAGCAGACTCTATACATGGATCGCCGATCCAACAGGACGGAGGTAACTAACTTACCCCCGCCTGTCGGCACAAGCAATCGGGAACACCGCAGCATGGCTGTGGGGGCCCGATAACTCAGTGACAGATCAAAGCAATGTAAACATACAGCACTACCGGAAGGAGGGAATAACCGCACTGTGTGGACACGTACTTGATCCCGATTCAGCTGGTGGTGTTCAATCAACCCAAACACTCTTCACATGATACTGTCCATAAAGACCGGAATGTCGAGGCACTCACCACAGCTTCTTGTCAAATTCACTTGCTTTATTCACATGAAACACAGATACATAGATCTATGTATCTGTGTTTCATGTGATTAAAGCAAGTGAATTTGACAAGAAGCTGTGGTGAGTGCCTCGACATTCCGGTCTTTATGGACAGCACTCAGTGACAGATGCTTGTTCTGTCACCAAGTACCTTAAACGCTTCGATCGCTATAGATCGTGGCATTTAAGGCGTTAATGAGACGTAGCTGCAGTGTCGCTCTCATTGCAGCGCTCCTGCACACATCAGTAACCCCGTCAGTGCAGGAACGTATATATACATGTTACTGACGGGAAGGGGTTAATCGAACAAGCTTTTTATCTATTTACTTTTTATTTACATTTTAATATTTAAAAGTCTTCCATATCTTTTCTTTTAATTTAACTCTAAATTTCGCTTTATTGATATAATTATTTTCACTTTCAAGTACGCAATTATATAAAATATCTTATCCTATTAATTCATATCATTAATATTTTCCAAAATACAGTATATTAAAATAAGAATTCATCATAAAATCCGGCACCTTTTGTAAAATAGCCAAAAGTTCAACATAATGATTAAGGGTTGGCAGCTTTAAATCATGGTTATTAGCAACAGATCTGAAAGCACTAATGAGATAGGTTTGCCCTCATCGTTTTAGCATTTTAATAGTTTTATTCATATTATTTTACAGTTCTATTAATTTTATAGAGTGTAGAGATCTAATTGGACTTCTTTTGAATAAGATATGAGATATAAACTTTGTGGTGTAAACACATCAAGGAAAAACTTGAAAGAAAGGCTACACAATTTACAAATGTACATAATTAAACAAATAGATATTAAAAAACAAATGTCACTAATGAAAGTCGGCTCTTGGAATGTCACACTACACAGATGTGTGTCTCGCTTGTGTCTAAAGACCATATTACACGGCCCAAAAATCTGGGGAAAGTGAGTGCCCACCTGTCCACTCAGCACTCGCTTGACCTTCGTTCAACGCACAGACAGTGAGCAGGAAGCAGTGGGAAGGGCTACTGGAATGATCCTTAGAACATTCGGGCAGCCCATTGAAATCAGCGGCAGTCTGGTCCTATTACACGGAGAGATGCGTAGCAGACCACTGCTTCACAAATTATAATTTTTTTAGCATTTAGAAGCGTGCTCTATAAGGCTATGTTCACACTATGTTTAACAGCACCCATTGCATAGAAACAGATGCTGTTAAACTGCCGGCCGCCTGTCTGCATTCAGCACGTTCCTGCAGCTGATACCTCTGTATCAGCTGCAGAAACGTTCTTTTTTTTACAATTGATGTGTGGGCACCGTCAGGTGTGCCCGCAAATCAACTGACCATTCACTTCAATGCAAATTGCGGCGGCGGATGCACTTTACATTGTGTGAACAGCTACTATTTCCGGGCGCTGTTCATTGAACAGCGTCCTAAATAATAGGTACGCACATAATTTTAATACCCATTTTAAAGAACGGGCGTTAAAATAACAATGTGTGAACACAGTGGGCAGCATTGCATTGAATTCAATGCAATGCCGCCACTGCAGTAAAGAACGGACACTGATTCCATTGCAATCAGCATCCGTTCTTTACTTAAAAAGGATGACGTGTGAACATAGCCTTACACTAAATGATTATTGTATGGTCAGTAGGGGCTAAACTCCAAGATACCTGTAAGTCTCTATGCTATGTAAATGTTTCCTATGCCCTCTCCTTTGTAAACCATTTAACACCTAACTGCAACTAAGGTAAGGCATCTGCCATCTAAAAACTAATTCTTGTGTTAATTGTATTGTAGACCTGTGGCACCACATCCCACATAGCCCTATTTTCTACCATAATAAAATATGATTGCTTTTTAAAATATGTTTTTGTGGTTTCCTTCTTGAAGCCATAATTATGTAGTTACCAGAATCTTGATGTACGGGTAATATGTTTTCTGGAAAGTACAAAAAACCCTTAATATTACCTGTAGATCAAATAGTCCTGACTATCCACTAAATGCAAACTCATGAAAATATTCTCATTCCTGTAACTTCTATGTACAATTGGAGTTATGTTTTGTGAAATTGCATAATCTGTCTTGGAAAGGTAGATGTGGCATTTAATATAGATAATAAAGAACAAACCTCTGTGGGCGGAGCCAGAGAGGAGGGGTAAATTCCTTCCATCCCACCCCCAGTGCCGAAAGCCATAACAATGTTGGTCCAGCAAGGCCATCTTTTTCGTAAGGTGGGACTCCAATCAAATTGGACTTTTGGATCTATACAGATTAAGGACTTTACCCAAGTCCTGATAAGTATTTGACCTTTTCTGTGTTCCTCTTTTTTTTTTTTTATTGTTTTCACTGTAAAAAATGGTAATAGTTTTGCTTTGCTTTTGCCCTAGTTAAAGGGACAGGGGATTCCCACAGAAAACCTCTCCTGCTCTGGACAGTTCCTGTCTCGGCCAGAGATGTCAGCAGAGAGCACTGCGTCAGGCTGAAAATAAAACAACATTTCCTGCAGAACATACAGCAGCTGATAAGTATGGGAAGACTTAAGATTTTTTAAAAAAAGTAAATTACAAATCTATATAACTTTCTGACACCAGTTGATTTGAAAGAATAAGATTTTCACTGGATAATCCCTTTAAATGTGGTAAGAATGGGGTCAAATTATGTATTTGCCTGTTGCTCCTACTGCACAGTCCTTCCTGGTCATGGTATCAACATATGGAAGTGTCCTCTCAGTCAATAATGCAAAAGAACACTGCAGAGACACCATCACGTGTCTCAACGTCAGTGAACTAGCCAGACCTTCCTCCGGGAAGGAACAACCAAGCCAAGGAATGTCTCCAATCAAGGAAACCACCTAAGCAAGGTATCCATCCACAGACAGCTGTTTCGGGGTATTTGCCCCTCATCAGTGTGGAGTAGGTTTCAGGCTAGTGGGAGCAATGACTAGTAAGTGCATGCAAAGGACGCTGGTTGACCTCAGGGAGATCAACCAAAAAACTGCAGAGACACCATCACGTGTCTCATCGTCAGTGTATTCTAGAACATTGCCCCCTGGGAAATCAAATATGCAAAAGAACACTGCAGAGACACCATCATGTGTCTCAACGTCAGTGAACTAGCCAGACCTTCCTCCGGGAAGGAAAAACTAGGCCAAGGAATGTCTCCAATCAAGGAAACCACCTAAGAAAGGTATCCATCCACAGACAGCTGTTTCGGGGGTAACTGCCCCTCATCAGTGTGGAGTAGGTATCTGGCTAGTGGGAGCAATGACTAGTAAGTGCATGCAAAAGGACGCTGGTTGACCTGTATTTGCCTGTCGCTCCTTCTGCACAGCTCTTCCTGGTCATGGTGTAATCTCAGTTAATAAGACTTTCAAGCGAACATATATGCGTTCAGTAGAAACAACTAGGCCAGTAAATAAAGAAATGTATTATATATACTATTTTTTATAGCTTAGCAATGTTAAACTTAATATAAAATTTGGATGTTGTTAGTGTGAGATATTGCTGTTTGTCTACGCTGACAAGGACATGTATTTGTCATAAGCTGACCTTTATTATGCCCTGTCTCATTTCATTAAGTTCTATGGTAAATACAAACACAAGTACCAGATTAAGTCTCCTTGCTAGACATAAAATTAACATTTCATATATATTTCAATAGCTCAGTTCTAAATATTATGAAATGGAGAAATCATAAAAATATTAGGAGTAAAAGTTTAAACAATATGATCATGCAGCAAATATCATAATAATATTGATGGGGAAATAAAAAATAACATAAATAAATAAATAATGCATATTTGAAAGAGGCAAAAAAAAAAAAAACCCCCGGTAACAGCAGTTAATGATCGGTTTGTGAAAATCTTTTAAGAACATGGCTTAAGGCGATGTAAAATAACATGCTTCATTTTTAATAGGTTTTTATTATTTCATTTATCCTCATTTTAAGAATTCATTTGACAAGTTCTGCCTAGATATGCAGAGTTGTGTATGTGGGCTATATGCTAAACAATTAGTATTTTTCTGATATCAGTCTTGCAATAAAAAAGAAATAATTTCTACTTTGAACATATACTTTTTTTTATGTTTAGATCAACCCAATTTCTTGTAGACCACAGGTTTTACCATTTGCTATAAAGCATACATGAAAATCAACAAGAAATAGGTGGCAGTTATGTGCATAGATGCTGTGATCAGGGCAGCACATGTGGTGCTGCTATTTGGGACACCGTGTTTCCAAAAAAAAAAAAAAAAAAAAAAAAACTAAGATGAATACAACATCAAGCCCTGGAAGATCATTATTTACTTGATATTAGACACAAGATGGAAGGGTAAGAGAAAACAGAATGAGAATTAGGCTGGGTCCACACTACGTTTTTGCAACCTGTTTTTTTCATCCGTTTTTGCCAAAAAAACGGATGAAAAACGGATGCATTTGATCCGTTTTTCCATTGACTTCCATAATGAAGAAAGGATCAAAACGCATCTTTTTTTTTTTAATGTACACAAAAATGTAGCTGACCTTACTTTTGTGTAAGTTAAAAAAAGGATACGTTTTGATTTTCTTTTTAATATAATGGAAGTCAATGGAAAAACGGATCAAAACGGATGCACACAAATGCATCCTTTTTTTGCAAAAACGGATGAAAAAATGGATTGCAAAAACGTAGTGTGGACCTAGCCTTAGAGCTGCAACCTACACCACACGTCTTCCCTCCCTGCAACCTGAAGAGGCGGGTAAGCAAATCTTCCTCAGTGTAATAACTGCTGCCGCTGGACTTCAAAGGTAACTATCCCCTGTTCATTGCTAGCAGTGTTGTTATGCATAAGAGTTGTGCCCAGGTTTATAGAGTGTGATAGAGGAAAGAGCACCACACAGTTTGGACTGGGCACCGATGGGATGGCAACCTACCAGGATATTAGTTATTACGGTATTAGTAAAGGGGTTATCCAGCGCTACAAAAACATGGCCACTTTCCCCCCTCTCTTGTCTCCAGATTGGGTGGGGTTTGGAACTCAGTTCCATTGAAGTAACGGGAGCTTAATTGCAAACCGCACCTGAACTGGAGACAAGAAGGGGGGGGGGGGGGGGAAGTAGCCATGTTTTTGAAGTGCTGGATAATCCCTTTAAGGCTTAATTAAAAAAGCATTGGTCTGTGGGATTGCATACAGTAATATGATAATTACTCCTGTCATGTATGCACTTCCCTAGCACATGAGACGAAAGGATGTGACTGTAAAGGGGGGCTCTACTTTCACCCTCACTTGCTCACACACATATAACAATAGGCTGCACAAGGTAAATGCACCCGAAAACTAGCCTACGCATCCATATACCAAATGCTGTCACCACCCTTCACTTACGGCAGGCAGGATGCACTAGTACTCACAGGAACCCTAGCACAATGGCTTTCAAGTTCTACGCAGCCAAGCAGTAGTTCAAGGTCCCTCTTCAAGGTTGTGGGCATGTATAGAGCCAAGGACAGACTTATTAATTTTAAGATTTTTAATGTGAAAGTACAGTGCATAAAGTTATAAAAATGAAGAAGAGAAGATCATATATTAAGACTTAAATGTACTTACAGTGTATAAATAAAATCGGATAACATGAAGAAGACCTCTTACGAAATAGATAGGCAATTCTGGATGAGATAACCCATAACAGTTAGATTGCCTCTCCTGTCTGATCCAATGGGACTTTATGGAATTAATTTTTATATAGTCTTAGCCAAACCGTCTCTACTTACCTCTTGGTCATGTGACCGTAGGATTATTAAGACCCTACATACCGGGACTGATCCATGGCCTGATTAATATTCCTGCCATAATTCCTTTTTAAATATGTCCTAGAAGGCTGACTGGTTTATAAAGCTTTAGATAATTGTTTACCTACTCATCCACATCAAATATGGGTACTAGGGATGAGTGAATTTACAGTACTAGCAAAGCAAAGCCCTTTACTAGGCTTACCAGTTGGCTTGTCAGCCTGTTGCCTTTGAACTCTGTTCTGCTCCAGGTGGCTAAAAAAGCTGGATCCAGTCCTGGGAAACTTCTCCCAGTTTCCCAGGACTGGATTAAGCTTTTTCAGGCACCCCTGAGGAAACCCGGTATGGCGGAACACGTGGGGTGTTTTTGCTGCTCCCACCTGACCAATCCTTTCATCTACTGGACCGCACATGGTGATATTGTTTTCAGTACACTTTTCATTTTCATTATTAGTCACTACATTACCCATTCGTTTTGTAATAGTTTGGGGGATTTTTTCTTGCATTTTAGTCATGTGCTGTGTCAAGGGTCAGGTAGGGTGTTGAGTCCAGGCTGGGATTTTTTAATGTTGAGTGGCATTTAGGGCTTGTCTCCCTAGGTTTACTGCTCCTGTTTTGTATATGTTTTGTGTATTGTTAGGCTATTTAAATAAAGATTTTTTTCTTGATGTGCTACCTTTTTGTGCATATGCTTTTTCTTTATAGTCATTCTGTGTTTCCTATATGCATTGGTTCAACACTCAGGTTATAGGGTGGTACCCACTATACTCTCGGGTTTGACATACAAAAACAGACGCTGGCAAGCTGAGTTTAGCGATGAGCTTCACCTCGCTAGTACTGTAAATTCGCTCATCCCTAATGGGTGTGAAATTTTAATAATTGACACCGATATTTTATACTTGAGGATCCTATGACCAAAAACCTTTTCACATGAAGCCAGAGAAGCAAATTCTTTTTGTTACCAGTGCCTTATCTGTGGCATGTGTTGAGGAAGAGAAGGACAGTCTTGGGATCATATGCATTTTCATTGTTCTCACATTAAGAAGCACCTTTGGTTCTTAATGAGAGAACAATGAAAATGTATTTATTTGTAGTTTTAATTAATTAATCTCCTCTGAAGGGACACTTCCTGGAGAAAATAAAACACATCTGGGAGGGGCAACGTCATTACACATAATTTATACAAGGGTCAAATCCTTACCCATAATTCCTCACAACTCCCTTTGTTCTTCTTTTACTGCTTGTTCTACTGCTGTTTAAAAAAAAAAATTCCTTTATTT
The DNA here is from genome assembly GCF_027789765.1 of Dendropsophus ebraccatus. Lineage (NCBI taxonomy): Eukaryota > Metazoa > Chordata > Amphibia > Anura > Hylidae > Dendropsophus > Dendropsophus ebraccatus. The sequence goes on along the minus strand of NC_091460.1, from coordinate 123,305,930 downwards.
GCATATAATGGTTGTGTATATCATAGACAATGGGGGACATTTACAAAGGTTCCAGCAGGGGTGTATGCCAGGGAGAAGGCCAGATTCACCCCTTCACCCTGGCGTACTCCTGTCATATCCGCCGCTTTGGGAGGGGGGGAGGGGCTGTGCAGCAAGGCAGGAGGAGGCTTGGCCTAATTTTTGAAAGCCTTGTGTAGATTTGCCAGGTGTAGTTTGGTGTGTCCTGGGCACAGGTTTGGGTGTCCTGGTCGGCTGGATTCACTAAGAGGTGTGCGCCTCTTTGTGAATTCGGCTGGGGAAAAGGGGATGGGGCCTAATTTAAAACCGGCATACAAGTACACTGGTTTTGGTTAATCCCCCCCAATCTGTTTACTTATTTTTTTGTGGTATACACACCTAGGGGGAGATTTATCAAACATAGTGCAAAGTGAAACTGGCTCAGTTGCCCTTAGCAACTAATCAGATTCCACCTTTCATTTTCCTGAGAGTCTGTGGAATGAAAGGTGGAATCTGATTGGTTGCTAGGGGCAACTGAGCCAGTTTCACTTTACACCATGTTTGATAAATCTTCCCCCTAATTCTTGTATTTAGTTCATTCAGCTTTTTTTTCCCGACATTCGAGGAAATGTTCCACAAAGAGTTTTTCCTTCTAGTTTGGAAACCCCCTGCTAGGCTGACCATTTTTGAAAGCCATATCTCTGTAATATACTCCAGGATAACTTCAGCTTATGCAAAAACTTTAGTATTTGTTGACTACTTGACTCGGTTCTATTTTCCTACTAATACATTTTGTGTAAATATAATATAAACTGGAAAGCAAGTATCTGCCTTCTTAGTTTACATTTTGGTCAGGCAATACAATTAACAGTAATGCAATGAGATCACTGGGGATTATCATAGCTCATAAATAGAAGTTTGTGTACATGACCATAACCTTCCTGCTAGCTGCTCTCAGTTGGGTTGTGGTCGTCGGGCAATAAGAATTTCTTGCGTGCCATAAATTCTCTCTAAGTAAGCATACATCACATTTGTCGCGTGTGCACTGTAATTCTATCCCATTGCCCCTCTGTTTCTGCTAGATTAGTCCCCGCACTGTGCTCCCCATTTCCTTTGTCTCCATGTTAAATCTAAAGCTTGTGTTTTGTGCTTGACTGCATACAGTGCCTTCCTATTGCACCTCGGGGAATTGCCCTCTTATTACCACAATTACAATCTGTACACATTTCATTAAACTAATATCGCTCTGCACAAGCTTCTTCCACAGAGCTGCACAGCTGGAGGCCCATTTCTTTTCCTCAGCTTAAACACTTTGACAGGTTAAGAAAGCTATTATGGCTGAATAACAGGTGTTGCAAAACAATGTGCATTTGATGTTTAAATGAGAGAGCTTCTTTATTGACTGGCTTTATTGCAGATAAGATTCTCCTTTTTCAAGATGACTGGATTTTTATTGTTTTTACTGCATTTTAATGCATTTTGTGTTGTCTCGGAAATCGGTCCTAAATGACTCGGTTGGGTTATTTGTTATTCTGACTCTCATTTTTATTTTCTTATGTCTTTTAAAATTTTGTTGAAAGATACACGGTCTCATTTTATTCTTTTTTTTTTTGCAAGGGGCTTTTTTTTGTGATAGCGTTTTATATAGGTCATTAAAGTGAATTATTGGATACTTGCGTTATTGTTAGATTGGTTTATTTATACTGTGTCAACATGCGTAATACACTAGCTATCATTTTCATGTAAATCAGAGTTCTGTGCAACTATCTGAAGCCATGATCTTAAGTAATGGATGGACCACCAAACCCCAGATCAGTCAAGGATCATATAGTCCCTGGAACCTAAATCACCTTTTGTATAAACATACCAGACATGGGAAACTGCAGCCTAAGGGTCCTATTCCACAGGCCAACCAGGGCCCGATCAACGATGTAAACAAGCGCCGATCTGCTAGATCAACGTTCGTTTACTGGGCCTATTCCACGGCCCGACAATCGTTTAGCAAGGGCTGCAGGGACATCGTTACTGATGTCCTTGCAGCCCTTGTTTCATACTTTACCTGTCCAGGCTGCAGGGCTTCTACTTCTCCCGGTCCCGCGCGGCAGCAGCTTCTGAGCGGCCTGTCTGAACTGACAGACTACTCAGCCAATCACTGGACGCGGCAGTCCCGGCCAGTGATTGGCTGAGCGGTCTGTCAGTTCAGACAGGCCGCTCCAAAGTGGCTGCAGCACGGGACTAGGAGAAGGAGAAGCCCTGCAGCCTGGACAGGTAAAGTATGATGTTTGTGAAATTGTCGGTCGCCCGCTGCGCGGGTGGCGACTGATGATTTTAGGTTTGAACCTAAATGAACGATCAGCCGATGACACGATCATCGGCTGATCGTTCTCTTTATTTCACAGAGTGATTATCGGCCGAATTGGGTCAATTCGTCCGATTACCGTTCCGTGGAATAGGCCCCTAAGGGCCCTATTACATGGAGCGATAGTCTGCCGAATCAGGGTGATTTGGCAGATAATCAACCAATGTAATAAAGACAACAGTCAGCCAATGAAAACAATCATTGATTAAATATGTCTTTTGGTCCTGCCTAAAACTCATTGTCCGCCAATTGTGCATCCGTCTGTGTAATGGGAGACGCCTGGTTGGCAGCCAATGACAGTATATACTATACTTAAAATTGAGGCATGCAGAATTCCGAGCGGAGTCTGTGGCGGGGATTCCGCTCGGAATTTCCACCTCTTTTCCTCAGTGTGAACGCACCCTTACAATGTCTGTGCAGCCCTTGCTGCACGATTGGCGAGCCTTGTAATAGGCTTGATAGGAGAGTACCGATCTAGCAGATCGGTACTCGTTTACATCGATTATCAGGCCATTTAATACAGCCCTAATTGAGCAGCCTACTGATGATTCCGGCTGTCCAGAAGGTGGTATAACAGTATTATATGCTGCACCTAAAAAAGGCCATATTTTATCAGGATCAGTTTGGTGCAAGGTCTTATTGAGTGGCTCAAAGCAATGAAGCTTGAATGAATTAAAGGGGAACTCCAGGTGCAGGAAAAAAATAAACCTGCTGCAGGTTTATGCAGTAGCAACATTTCGGCTGAGGAATTGCCTTTTTCAAGCCATCAATCTATACATGATGGCTTAAAAAGCCTAATTCTTGGCCAAAATGTTGCTGCTGATCATCCAAGAACAGTAACAGTTTAGCCCTCCTGCATAGGCAGGGTCTGGTATTGCATTTCAGCTTAATGGGGTGTAGCTAAAATACCAGACCATATACAAAAGTGGTGGTTTCTTAAAAAAAAAAAAAAAAAAAACGACGATTTTTCATTCCGATCTTGTGCAACCCCTTTAAGTATGCAGGAGATGCAACATATCTGAAAATTTCTAAATGAATTTTTGTTTCACGGATTGTTGTTGAATACAATAAAGTGCGACTACATTGGCAACTAACAAAGAAATCCTATTATATTACAGCCGTTTGTCTGATTTTACATAATGGTTTTCTGTGGGGGGAATTTCAAGCAGAAGAAAACAGTGACAATGTAAAATTGGTGGTGACAGTAATTATTCTATTAATAGAAATAGTGTTTTTTGTTTGAATATTTTGGCCCACAGTCTTACAGTGAAAATTAAATGATGTCTAAATGCTGACAGACCGCTCAGCCAATTACTAGCCAGGACCGCCAGGGCCAGTGATTGGCTAAGCGGTCTGTCAGCTCAGACAGGCCGCATCAAAGCTGATGCTGTGCGTGGAACGGGGAGGAAGAAGGAGTGCAGGAGAAGCCCTGCAACATGTGTAGGTAATGTATGCTGTTTAAACAAGGGCTGCAAGGACATCGGGAACCATGTCCCTGCAGCCCTCGCTAAACGATTATCGGGCCGTGTAATAGGACCCTAAGTCTCTTACCCTTATCTTTGGAGTTGTTCCTGTGCAGTTAGTCTTTTACCGTTTAGGAAGTCTAAAAGAAAAACAAGGGACAGCGCTCCATGGCGCGGATCAGCTGGACTAAAAGGGGTGAAGGGATAGAATATGGTAACCCTCTCCTGATAGAGTTGTGCTAAACAGGAGGCACAACTCTCGGAATAGCATGAAAAGTATAAACCTGCGAACCGCAGCCACTCCCTAACTCCACCAAGGGAATAATGAGTAAAACACCACCAAACTCCAACAATGGGGATCCAGGCGCAGGTCCGACTAATGGTGACCAGATGAATAATGTAAAACTATAAAAGTTTATCAAAAAGACTAAACGCGTTTCGGAACCGTATCTGTTCCTTTTTCAAGAGTCATATAACCTGTTATATGATTCTTTAAAAAGGAACTGGTACGGTTATGAAACGCGTTGGTTCTTTTTGAAAAACTTTTGTAGTTTTACATTGTTCATCTGGTCACTATTAGTCGGACCTGCGCCTGGATCCCCATTGTTGGAGTTTGGTGGTATTTTCCTGATTTTAACGTTTAGAGCACTGCCCCACCCCCACAGCACGGATGCGGCCTGCCTGATCCATTGATAATCAGTAGAAGGGGCGGACTGACCAGAGGTGAATCAGTGTTACAGGGGCAGGGCAGTACTCCTAACAGGCTTACTGGACCCAAAAGTAAACAACTAACTGAACGGGAACAGAACAGGGTAAGAGACATACCTTCATCCTCAGTTCCCTGTGCACAAAATGGATATCTCATCAGGTTTAAATTGTCTAACCTGGTGATAATTCCCCTTTAAAGACTTTTTTTATATTGGGCAATTATTGGCTGAACAGCTGGTGGATCACGGGCATGTTGAGAGGTTAGTGCCCTTTGTTGTCGCCCCCCCCCCCCCCCCCGTGCCCTGCCATTAAAAAAAACTAAACTAAACAAAAACTGAGGCCAGACTTCCTCTATAATGCAGAGCACAATTACAATTTATCTACTAAATGACTATATACTGATGCATTTCTGTAACATCATATAGTATAATGAATTTTATTGTGAATGATGGACCTGTTTTATTATAAGCTAGTATATAAACAACTATGGTATCACCTGTATTATAACTCCCCACTACACATTGTATATCACTGTACATCTTATACTTTAGCTAGAATGCATGGCCGCAGCAGTGACACTACTATACACATTGTAGGGTGTGTTGAAACATAATCACTTTCTTTGTTAGGTTTAGTTTTATTGACTAAGCCATTGCCTTGGATTTATTTTTTCTTTTGATCATCATTTTATATTATGATTTGTTTTTTTATACAACATTCAGTAGTATACAGTGTAATAATTTTTATGTACTGTATGTGCACGGTACAAATACAAAGCAGTATTTCATTTTTTGTATTTCATTTTCGTATTTACGGAAATAATCTTTATACAAAGATTTTCAAATAGAAATACTTAAGCCATTGTGGGTGCTGGATTTATATGAACGATATAAGCAATTATAGTAAACATGTTCAGTGCTCGGATTTGCCTGTCCTTAAGGAGTGCCAGCTTACTTGTCAGAACAATTATTTTGAAAAAATAGTTTCATTTGGAACTGAAGCTACTGCACAAGTGATTTTCAATTGTCAGTGACACATTCAATTAAAACAAGACAAGATGGGAGTTCTAATGCCCATTGTGTCTTGTCTAAGTATATCAATCAAACAGAACAACCTGCAAGACCTGTCTTCTGAACTGTAGTATGGTTTTGTGGTTTGAACATGTTGCATCAACCCAGGGTTTCTTGGTGTCTTCATTTCCTGAACGGGTTGGGTTGCCAAATGCATATATCTTCTCCGCAGTCCTTATGTGCAATATGCTAACAAAGATTATGGTAATAGAATATAGAAGCGGCTAAGAAAATGTTGACAGCTGGGTTGAGCTTAGGGTGGCAGGTTGACTTGGAATGAGAGCAGTTGGAACAGTGAGGTAGAATCACTATTATTGGTGTGCAGGTGTAATTTTCCACCTAAGTGGTTATGCAATGTGACAGTAACACTACATTGTTACACAGCCAAGAAGAACCTCAAACCATGTTAGCATAGAGAAAAATATTTAATTTTTATTTTATGTATATTAGCAGTAGTGAAGTTATGTCATGTGATTGAAACTTGCAGAGGGGAAAATATTTGGAGTATAAGGAACATCACACAAGAGAAATAATTACAATCATCATGCAAAAGTATACAATTAGGAGGGGTCTCCTTTTGTATCACTGATATGATCTGCTGCTGGACTAAAAATTTTATATATGTAGAGATGAGCGAACCGGGTTCAGGTTGGAGTCGATCCAAACCCGAACATTCGGTATTTGATTAGCGGGGGCTGCTGAACTTGGATAAAGCTCCAAGGTTGTCTGGAAAACATGGATACAGCCAATGACTATATCCATGTTTTCCACATAGCCTTAGGGCTTTATCCAACTTCAGCAGCCCCCGCTAATCAAATGCCGAAAGTTCGGGTTCGGATCGACTCGAGCATGCTCCAGGTTCGCTCATCTCTAAATATATGCAATTCTTTGCAGTTGTGGTATGTTTTATATAGGGAAGACCACCAGAACCCTAAATATTTTTCTACATGTCAGATCTATAAGAACCAAAAAAGGTGTCCCTAGAATGATACAACATGTTAATGATATGCATAATGGCGATACTCATCATCTTAAGTTTTTGGGGCTTGAACGCGTTTTCCAAAAAGATGGCATAGAAACTAATAAAATATTATTACAAAAAGAAGCCAGAATTATTATACAAACTAATGCATAAAGGGAATGTGGACTAAATGAACGCATTGATTTAAGTATGTTTTTCTAATTTGTTGCCCCTGTATCCTTGCAAGAATCTGTACCTTCATAGTAACTGTTTTTAATTTAACCCCTTCGGGACCAGGCAAATTTTCGTTTTTGCGTTTTCGTTTTTTCCTCCTTGTGCTTAAAAGGCCATAGCACTTGCATTTTTACACCTACAGACCCACATGAGCCCTTATTTTTTGCGTCACTAATTGTACTTTGCAATGACATGCTGAATTTTTGCATAAAGTATACTACGAAACCAGAAAAAAATTCAAAGTGTGGTGAAATTGAAAAAAAAAAACGCATTTCTTTTATTTGGGGGGAATGTGTTTTTACGCCATTCGCCCTGGGGTAAAACTGACTTGTTATGCATGTTCCTCAAGTCATTATGATTAAAACGATATGTAACATGTATAACTTATATTGTATCTGATGGCCTGTAAAAAATTCAAACCATTGTTAACAAATATACGTTCCTTAAAATCGCTCCAGCGCTTTTATCCTTTGGTCTATGGGGCAGTGTCAGGTGTCATTTTTTGTGCCATGATGTGATCTTTCTATCAGTACCTTGATTGCGCATATAAGACTTTTTGATCGCTTTTTATTACAATTTTTCTGGATTTGTTGCGACCAAAAATGCGCAATTTTGCACTTTGGGATTTTTTTGCGCTGACGCCGTTTACCGTACGAGATCAGGAATGTGATTAATTAATTAATAGCTCGGGCGATTACGCACACGGCGATACCAAACATGTTTATTTATTTATTTGTTTACTTTTATTTAAAACCTGGGAAAAGGGGGGTGATTCTGACTTTTATTAGGGGAGGGGGCTTTTTACTAATAACAACACTTTTTTTTTTTATACACATATACTAAAAGCCCCCCTGGGGGACTTCTAGTATATACACTTTGATCTCTCATAGACATCTTTGCAGCATAGATATGCTGCAGAGATCCATGAGATAGGCACTCGTTTACTTCCGGCTGCTGCAGCTGGAAGTAAACGAGTGCCGAGCCGGGGACGGCGCCATCTTGGAGCGGTCCCCGGCCCGGCTTCAGTTACGGAGATCGCTCCCCCGGGACAACGTCCCGGAGGAGCGATCTCCCCACTAGACACCAGGGATAAGCTGAATCTGGTAATCGGATGCAACTGTCATGTTTGACAGCTGCATCTGATTACTGTAATAGCGGGCACGGCGATCGGACCATGCCCGCTAATACCGGTGGTCCCGGGCTACATGCGGCACCCAGGACCGCCGCGGTTCAGAGCAGGGTCACCGCGCGGCCCCGCTCTGAACCCCCGCACCCGTGCGAGGATGTACAGTTACATCCTCGTGCGGGAAAGGGTTAAATACATGTATTTTTGTTGCATTTTTTATTTACCTTGTCAACTCCCCTCACCTGTGCTCTAGTAAGCTTTTTAGGAACACACGTGTGTGGGTGAAGTAGTGTCTGAGGAAGCGCACATGCGTGCGGGAAACGGCTGTTACACTGTCAGCTACTGAGCGGCGTCCTCCGCCGACTGCTACACACTCTGAATGATTTTCATCCCTCCCATCAGTCAAAAGGGGGTGCCAGCACATACCGAATCTTGGCAAGTGTCCGGGCCACCGCCAGGTACTGTGCTGACCCCTTTAACTATAAGCAAGTCTAATAACATGCTTATAGATAAATAGGGTACCCTGACTGACAGCACGAGAAGCCACTTGCTCCTTGTGCTTTCAATCACTCTTGTGGACACAGGCAGCATTATGCCTGTGGTCACAAGAGGCCATTCTGTATCCAGGAGTTGTCCTTTATAGATGCATGCGTACACACACTTGCACGCATGCACTCCTAGAGGGAACGTCCAAACCTGGGCATTTTCATGCAAGGAGCATCTGTTTATCAGGCTGCCTGCACCGGAAGCTAGGAGATGACTTGGGACTAATGGGACAGCACACAAGGGGTCTTTACTACTGAGGAAGCACAAAGGGGTCTATATTTCTGGGGCAGAATATAGGAGTCTATACTATTGGGGCAGCACACAGGCGACTGCTCAGAGGCGCCTATACTATATGGGGACTGCACAAAGGGGGACCTTACTTCTATATATCGGCACAGAGCATACCTCATTCTTAAGTGGGGGCACAGGAGGACTGAAAACTAAATTGGGGCACAGAGGGGCCTAACTACTATATAGGGGCACAGAGAACTTAACTACTATATGTACAGTACTTGAGCCTAGAATGCTTTTCTGGCAGATTCTGGTGAGAGTATTTACAACTAGGAAAAGAGTTCAAGGGAGAAAAAGGAAAAGTGAAAAACTTTGAGAGAAGATGCCTCCTATGAGTCCCTGGATGTAAGTGCATTCTCTTATGGGGTCTATAGTGATGGTCATGGAGTGGCAGTATTATGTAGTGGTATCATTGCTAAAGTCTGTTTTTTTCAGAGCAGTTTAGAGTGATATGTTATCCCTATATGGTGTTAACAGTATTATAAGTGTTATCTAGTATACAATTTATCCATGTAAATATATAAAACATTCTGCTTAAATATAGCAGGAAATAAATAGAACAAGAAAATAGTGATTCTAATAATACTGCATCTGTGTGTGTGTGTTGTTGTTGGTAGTGTTGGTTGTGGGAGCGCCAAAAGCTAATTCCGCACAGGGCGCAATCTACTGTACCCTACTGTAAGGCTGTCGCTGTAAGAAAGTGCCAGAAATTTGTAATTTACTTCTATTTAAAAATCTCAAATCTTCCAGTACTTATCAGCTGCTGTATGTCCTGCATGAAGCGGTGTACGTTTTCCATTCTGGAGAGCAGGATAGGGTTTCTATGGGAATTTCTTACTACACTGGACAGTTCCTGACATGGACAGATGTGGCAGCAGAGAGCACTGAGTTAGACTGGAGAGAATACACCACTTCCTCCAGGACATACAGCAGCTGATAAGTACTGGATTTTTTTAATAGAAGTAAATTACAAATCTCTTGCACTTTCTGGCACCAGTTGATTTGTAAGAAAGCATTTTTTTTTTATAAACTACCCCTTTAAATATTTGGAAAGCTATGCTGTTCTTGGTTAAAAAAAATACTGCATTTTGTGCATGTATTTAACTAAATCGTATAATGTGTACAAATTAAACTCGTATATGTACTATATGTACTATGTGAGGTATGTCTGAAATATTGAATGAAATATTGCAAGTACTAGTGCTGGATTTATTTCGACATTAAATTACAGGGAAGGAATAATATGAAGCTGTGATGTTTCGAGGCATTGACCATATCCATAATGATGAGGAAAGGGATTTTTAATATTCCTTTGTTGAAAATAGAATAAGATTAATGTACATTTTAAAGAACACCTGAAAGTATAGTACATCTAGGAGACATTTTTATAACAATCCAGTTTAAAACAAGTGGGCTCGTAAAGGTTTTGTGGAAATTCTGCATTTGGTTGTAATAGGCATAAAATGGTAGCACATTTGGCTGAGGAAAAATATTTCAACCTATTTTCTATGCATTTAGAAAAAAATATATTACAGAAAACCCCAAAAAATTTTTTAGTAAAAAAAAACTACTGTTCTGCTAGGATGAGCTATCAATCATACATACCGACTCAAGGCGGAAATCTCGCTGTGAGTTTTGCTTCATTGTTTTGCATCTTGCTAATTGTTTTTGTTTATCTTTTTCAGGTCATTCCTGCTTGGACTGAATTCGAAATTTGCATCTTGCCAGCCCAGGGATTTTAGAAGACCACAACACCACAAGGAGGAGAGGGGTTGCAGAAACCCTGACAGAACCAGGGCCCTAAATCTTGGGTGGGGGTAGCAGATAGCCCATCCCTGGGTGCCACCTGGTCCCCATCTCCACAAGGTTGACCGATTGTGCTGTCAGGGAGATGGAACGTTCCTGGCCACAAGTGCTTATCCACATTTGGTGGTCAAGTGGACTTGTGCTAACCACGCAACTCAGGGCCTGTCCGATGTTATAGTACACGACACAATGAGAAAAATAGTGATGGCTGGGGACAGAATAGCGAGGTGCTGTGGCCATCATCACGTCGCTGAAGGATTCAGTCTTTACTGCTTGAGTTCATTGTTTTTCATCTTGCTAATTGTTTTTGTTTCTCTTTTTCAGGTCATTCGTGGTTGGGAATAAGAAGGGTCAGAGTGAGGTTCCTGCAATCCAGACTCTTGGCTAGTGATGATACTAGACTGTGTGGATGACCTGTGTGGAGGACAAGTGACTGGAAGCGTTATCGTCTACCCATTTTACCTCCTGTTCCCGCTGCTCGGGCCACTACAACGGTGTACCAAGGATGCTGGATGAGTGAAATAACAGCCAGGGCCCATGGTACCCTTACTGCGCCCCCCTTCCGTGACAACATGTGCAGACAGTTTGTATTTATCCTCCATATTTGCATGGTTAGCAGGGGGCCCACAATTTCTGAACAGCCCGAGGCCCCTGGTACCCTTAATCCACCCCTTTTGCTAAATGTTTCTCTTTGTCTTTTTCAGGCCACTCGTGTTTGGACTGTTTTCAGAGCCCCTAATCAATTTGAAATGGCACAGTGCGCAAACCGCCCTCAATTTGTCATTTGTACACATGTTAAAATATCTCCAGACCAAGGAAGAACGAGCCCTCGATGGTGGAGCTTTGCGCAGGGGCCTGCTACGGGGAAGAGCTGCAGCCCTGCTGGCTAGTCTACTCGTCTAGATATTCGTCGGACGAAGCGCGCATGCGCTCGAAATGACCATCATGACCACGCTATAATACAGGATGGCGTCTTCTCCGATCAGTGTGCAACCCTGTGTTTTTATTGCACTATGAAATAAAGAAACAGCACAACTAACGGGTGAGTGCCCTTGGCTTCTTTTCCTTATATTGAACTATGTAATATACAGTATAATTATATATTATGTATTTAAAAAAAATAATATATATACACACACACACACACACACACACACACAAACACACACACTTATACACTAATATGCTGCTCCACAACCTACACTAGTTAAATTGTGATCCCCCCTCCCACCTCTATATTTAGTCCTATATTTCGAGGTCAATGAAATAAACTCTCAGATGCAGCTTGTCTACAGAAAGACATCTTTCTACAAGCACATGTAAAAGCAGACACTTGTATTAAAACATTTGTTGGTTTCTATAGTATCATTCCTATATTGCTTCCTTTGAATCCCCCATGCAGAATACATCTCCTGAAGGGCTTTTCTTTCTGCATTTATTTAGTTGTGTTCTCTTTTTTTTCCTAAGCAATGTCAGCAGTTGGTATTGTAATGAAGACTATCCCATACCAGGCTAAAATTTCTTCAGGCAGTGTTTCTGTAGAACCACGCTGTGATGGCAATCTGTCCCATCTGTTTTCTACTCTAGAGCCTGAAGTCATTTTCAAGTAGGGTCTGAAACCCGACACCTTTCGAATTGGACCTAAGAGGAGCACTTTTACATTTTGCTGACTTGCATGACCTCTAGCCAAATGATAGACAATTCATTATTAAGTTATGGAAATCTCTAGAGGTTCTGTTGTATCCATCAGAAATTATAATCTATTCATAGGACAAGGATACCACTGCATTTCAATAAACTGGAAAATTAATAAGAATATAGCTATAGCTAATGGATACTGAAAAATTGTGGGAAACATATTGCTATTATTATCAAACTATTGACGATTCAGAAAAGTTGTAGTTGTATATGTCTTAATCTTGGTCTTGTAATCCTTTTATGTTATCTTTATGTATTTTTTTAAAATTCATTATAGAAATTAAAACTGGTAAATATTAATAATTAAGATAAAATTTTTGCTCAGATTTGTCAAAGATTTCCTGAATGTCCGTATAACCTATGAGGTAGATGGACATAGCAGGAGAGATTTTTGTTTTGCTGCCAAGCAAGATCCATTCCCAGAAGGTTGACTCAGCACAGTCTTGCTTAACATTTCCCGACCATTTGAACTAACTGTAAGGTTGTGTAATACTGTATTGCCGTAAAAGCAACTTGCTTCAAAAATATCTGGTTTTTGCTTAATCTTTTCTTCTCATGGTCCTTTTACACGGAGCGATAATTCGCTAAATCGATCATTTAACGATTTCGAAGTAACGATTAGTTTTTTTTATGCTGACCAGCATTTAGATGAAGAGATGAAGAGAAAAAATCGTCATTACGATCACTTGAAGATTAGTCGTGCGCTAGGATGAATCTTTGAAAGACTGTTTATCGGTGAACGACCAGCGATGATTCGAGAACATGTTGAAAGACCAGGTGGAACGGTTTCTCACTTGTTGCTTGACACTTAGCTGTGTTTACACAAGCCGATTATTATTCAAATGTGATTGTTATCGCGAAGATTTGAGCAATCACTCCGTGTAAAAGGACCATTACTATAGAATTGCTAATCATGACAATCTAAAGCCTGGCTCCTGTTCACAATTAGGCAACAATTAGGGTATGTGCACACTATGGAATCCCGACGAAACACCCTCTTCAGAATCCGCAGCTCGCCCCTGCTTGCGGACGCTGGTGGCTGCGCGCATCTCTGCTGCTGCCATAGGCTATATTCTATAGTTTGCCAGATTCCGCCGTCCGCCCATAGAATGAGCGGGTTCATTCTTCATTCTTTGGGCGGATGGCGGAATCTGGCAAACCATAGGAAAAAGCCTTTGGGAGCAGTGGAGATGTGCATTGCCTCCAGTGTCTGAGCAGTGCAAGCTGTGAAATCCGCGATGGGTGTTTCATTGGGTTTCCGTAGTGTGCACATACCCTTAGGGTTGGTTCACATGCTTTGAGAAGCATTCCATTTTTTAACACAAACTGGAAACATAACGGAATGTCAGTTTTTTACAAACTTGAACTGGCTGTTATACCCGATGGAAGCGTGCTAGAAACGAATGTCAACCAAAGTCATTTTCCAGCAAAAAAATAAAAAAAAATTATAAAATCCCTTTGCAATCAATTAGGACATTTACAGAATTGTTTTCTTGACCTAATTACTGAGCAGAATACAGTAGAGACAGACCAATGTGAACACACCCCAACAGCAACATACACTCACACTCAACACATCCAAATTAAATTAATACGTGCAGAAAAATGATCGTACTGTAGCTCTTCTGCTAAATGAGACACAATAAGCACTTGAACAAACAGTATTCAAATATAATAGTTGCAGAGTCAGGACTTTTGGTCATGTAGGTCACATCACGCACATAACCACCCACACAAACACAGTTTAAGACTTTTAAGGTTAGAGTTTCTATATTAATATTCATTTGATTATTTGGTTGTTTATTTGAATAATTCAGGTCTTATTTGCATATGTCAAAAATATAAAATATTGTCCAGAAACCACTGACAATAAAAAAACAAGATGCACCCGTGCCATCCACGGTGTTTCCTGGCTGTGAGTGATAGCCAGGTACCTGCCACAACTGGCATTTGACCCTATAGATGCTGTGGCCAGTGCAATCACAGCATCTATAGGGAAGAACAGAGGGAGAATTCTTCCTCTGTTAACCTTTGGGAATGTGAAAAGCGATTGCACAGCCCCGATGGTAGCTATGACAGCCGGAGGACTCCCTGAGGCCTTAGGTGTCATAGCTACGGAAGCTGATCAGGCTCTGATCAGCTCTGCCTGTGACAGGTACAGATAATTAGGCAATCAAATAGTGAAGTACCCAAAGTGGAACAGTAAATAAAGTAAAAATGTAAATAAAATAAAAAAAAACACTTCAAAATATAAATAAATTAAGTAAAATACACACATAATCCCCATATGCCCAATATTTGCATAAAAAAAGTACACATAAAAAAACAAGGACATAATTTGGTATCGCCGCAGGTGTAACAACACTGGCAATAAAACAAATGAATAAACCCACACGGTGACCACAAAAAAATTAGTTACAAACATGGTAATATTGCCATTTTTTCATGAAATGGATGCATTTTTTTCCACAAAAAAATTGGCTAAAGTGCAATGTGTCATGAGAAAAGCAATAAGTTAACCCCTTAACGACATCGGGCGTAAGTATACGCCCCCGCAGGGTGGGCTTTAACGCAAACCGGCGTATACTTACGCCCGATGTTTCCCCGATCGCTGTGTGTTCACACACAGCGGTCGGGGAAGATGGCCTGCTATAATGTATAGCAGGCCATCTCTGCTCGTCGGCACGGGGGGTGATTAACCCCTCCCGTGCCGACGATCGCTGCTATATGCTGATCAATACAGATCAGCATATAGCAGCTGAAAACAGCTTTCCGGGTCATTGGTGACCCAGTGACCCGGAAAGCAATGGCGATTGGTGCTGTCCGAGATAGCACCAATCGCCATAAGTGTCCACAAGAAAGATGGCGCCGATGCCACCCCCACGATCGCCGTGATAAGCCGTCCAGTACCGGCCGGCCCATCACGGCGATCATACTGTAAAAACACAGTTTTGCCGGGTTCTGCACCCCTCAGCTAGGTAGCTGAGGGGTGCAGAACAGGTGTGTGTGGTGCAGGTGTACCATACTCACCTGATCTGGGTGTGCGGAGCGACGATCTGCAGTCCGCGACGTCCTCGCGTCGTCTTCGGGTCACTTCCAGGTTCAGTCGTCCAGCGTCGGAAATCTTCATAATCGCTCGGGTCCTCGGGTTCGACGGGCCTCGGCAATCTCCGGCAGCGTCGCTCTTCTGCCCCCTAGCGGCTGATCAGTGAATATCATTCACTGATCAGTTGCTTTGGGTTAAAAAGATTTATTTTTTTTCTTCTTTTTTTGCGCCCTAACGCCGCTGAGTGCTGATCAGCATCGCACGTAAATGCGCCGCTGATCAGCAACTCCTCCTTTTAGGGGCATTTTTTCCCCCTATATCCTACCACCACTGTCTGCTGATAAGTGCCGCACTTAAGTGCGGCATTTATCAGCAGCTCCTTTCTTGGCGTAGGTATATTTTTTCTTACTGTCAAAAAAACAAGTAAAAAACACTACACTACACAAAATAAAGTTTTACACTACACCAGAACACATTTACATACCCCATATACCATTCCCCGTATAAAGATTGCCCCCAGGGTGTTTTCGGTGTCGGACGCATACGTTATTATTGCTTCCGACACTGAAACAGCCAGTGAGGATGAATGGGGGGGGGATCCTTTTTTCCTCCATTCATCCTCATCATCATCATCCAGTGATGTGTCTGGGGGTAGCGTAGCGTACGCTGCCCCCCAGACACGTCTTTCCCGCCATTACCGTCCCAATAAGAGATGACGGTATGGCGTGAAATTCTCCAAACTCTGTGAGAGTACCTCAGGGTACACTTACAGATTTAGGGTACGTGCACACTGCGGAATGGCGAAGGATAACCCTTTGTGCATTCCGCAGCTGGCACCCACCGGCGGACTGATGTGGGCGCGCTTCTCCCCCCGTGTCATAGACTCCATCCTATGCACGGGCGGATTCCGTTGTTCGTCCAAAGAATGAACACGTTCATTCTTTGGACAGAGGGCAGAATCTGCCCGTGCATAGAATGGAGTGTGACACAAGCGGAGACGCGCGCCTCCATCAGTTCGCCGGTGGGTGCCAGCTGCGGAATGCACAAAGGGTTATCCTTCTCCATTCCGCAGTGTGCACGTACCATTACAGTGTATGAAGGAAGGGACACCCAAGTCCACCCCCAGATGAACCCCCCCCCCCCATCCTCGGAGTTAGTGGGGAGATCATTCGGGAACTGATCTTCCCACTGCTGGATAGAGGTTACCACCCATACGGGGATAACTTTTATACCAGCACCCCCTCTTCCGGTCCCTCGCTGCCCGAGCTACTGTAGCTTGCGGCACGATCCGAAAATATCAGAAGCAGTAATAAAGCCCTAATATTAAGCAGCCATGGAGCGGACCCAGCGCTTCTGGATATGAAGGACCCCGTATTGCACCAGGGCAACATTTTCCAGGTGAAATCCCCCACACTGGAAAACAGGAGACCCCAAAAGAAGTGCAGAGTGTGGCGTAACAGGGGGATCAGGAGGGACACCATTTTCCAGTGTGACACCTGTCCTGATCATCCCGGCCCCTGCATACTGGATCGCTTCAAGGCATACCACACGTCACTGGGGTTCTGCATTATCTAAATTCTGTCCCTTATTCCTATTTCAGGGGTCACGTTGATCTGGGAATTGTTCTGATCGCCATTATGGAGTCAGGAAGGAATTTTTCCCCTGTGATGAGGCTACTGTTGTCTGCCTCACAAGGGTTTTTTGCCTTCCTCTAAATCAACACAGGTTGAATTTGATGGACACCTGTCATTTTCAACCTTACAAACTAATAATTGGCCTAATACCCCCAAAATAAATTAGAATTGTCCCTTTTCCCCAGCTAAATAGGTATGGCCGCCATTCCCATTAGAGGATGCCATGATGCAATTACAAAGCCTCTGTGCTGCCAGGACAGTAGAAACCCCCCACAAGTGACCCCATTCTGGAAACTACACCCCATAAGGAATCTAACGAGGGGAGTAATGGGGGATATGGCCCCCTGGTGACGGCCACATTTGGGCCGTGAAAATGAAAAAATTGTATTTTTTATTTTTACGGCACATGTTCCACATATGTGCCCGTTACCAGTGGGGTCCATATGCTCACTCCACCCCTTGTTAGATTCCTTATGCGGTGTAGTTTCCAGAATGGGGTCACTTGTGGGGGGTTTCTACTGCCCTGGCAGCACAGGAGCTTTTTAATTGCGACATGGTCTCTATCCTCCATTCCAGCCTCTAAATGGCGCTCTGTCCCTTTGGTGGCTTGCCCTGTGCTGTGCCCATATGGCACATTATATCCACATGTGGGGTATTTTCGTACTCAGGGAGAATTACCCTACACGTTTTGTGTTCACTTTTTTAACCCCTTGTGGAAAAGGAAAGAATCAAGGCTAGACCAACATTTAGTGTAACAAATGTTTAATTTTTACACTAAATCATTGATCTTGTCTTGATTTTTCCATTTTCATAAGGGGTTAAAAGATAAAAAAACACTAAATGTGTAGAGCAATTTCCCCTGAGTACGGAAATACCCCACATGTGGACATAAAGCGCCATGCGGGTGCAGGGTAAGCCTCCAAAGGGAAGGAGCGCCATTTGGTTTTTGGAGGCTGGATTTGGCTGGAATGGATTTCGAGGGGCCATGTTGCATTTAAAAGGCCCCTGTGTTGCCAAGACAGTTGAACCCCCCACAAGTGACCCCATTATGGAAACTACACCCCTCGGGGAATGTAACAAGGGGTGTAGTGAGCATATGGACCCCACTGGTGACGGGCACAAATGTGGAACAATATGGCGTGAAAATGAAATATTACATTTTTTACACTATAATGTTGGTTTAGCCTTAAATTTTTCATTTTCACAAGAGGTTAAAAGAGAAAAAAAAACACACAAAATGTGTAGAGCAATTTCCCCCGAGTCTGTAAATACCCCACATGTGGACATAAAGCGCCATGTGGGCGCAGAGCAAGCCTCCGAAGGGAAGGAGCGCCATTTGGATTTTGGAGCCATTTGTGCCCGTCACCAGTGGGGTCCATATGCTCATTGCACCCCTTGTTAGATTTCTTGAGGGGTGTAGTTTCCAGAATGGGGTCACTTGTGGGGGGTTTCCAGTGTTTTGGCAGCACGAGGGCTCTGTAAATGCGACATGACCCTTGAAATCCATTCCAGTAAAATCCAGCTTGCAAAGGCCAATTGGCACTCCTTCCCTTTGGACGCTCGTGCTGCGCCCGCTTGGCACTTTGTGTCCACATGTGGGGTATTTCTGTACTCGGGAGAAACTGCGCTACACGCTTTATGTTTTTTTTTCTTTTATCCCATTGTGAAAATGAAAAATTGAAGGCTAGAACAACGTTATAGTGTAAAAAATACATTTTTCTTTTTTCACGCCACATTGTTCTGAAAATCTGTGAAGCGCCTGTTGGGTCCAGATGCTCACTGCACCCCTTGTTACATTCCTTGAGGGGTCTAGTTTTCTAAATGGTGTCCCTTTAGGGGTGTTTTTTAGGTTTTGGCACCCCAGAGCCTCTGCCAACCTGAAGTGGTACAGTCAGAAATGACCAAATATAAAGGAGCCATTGAAATTCACTAGGCGCTCCTTTGTATCTGAGGCTTGTGGTTCCGTCAAACAATGCATTAGGGCCACATATGGGGTATTTCTATAAACTGCAGAAACAGGGCAATCAATATTGGGGTGAATTTCTCTAGTACTAAGTTTATTAATATAAAACATATTGGATTACAATAAAATCTCTGCACAGAAAATTAAAATTTTCTAATTTCTTATACACTTAGCTTTTATTTCTGTGACTCTCCTAAAGGGTTAAAACACTTTCTGGATGTGCTTTTGCAGAGATTGGGGGGTGCAGTTTCTGAAATGGGGTGCTTTGTGGGGCTTTCTAACTTACAGGCCCCTCAAATACACTTTAAACCTGAACAGGTCCCTAAAAATATCTGATTTTGAAATTATACTGAAAATTTGGAAATTTGCTGCTTATGTTTTAAGCTTTCTATTGTCTAAAAAAAATGAAAGATTGTTTAATAAATGCCGCCAACATAAAGTAGACATGTTGCTAATGCTATTTATTATATAATTTATGTGGTATAACCACTTTCTGTATAAGCAAAAAAGTTTCAAAGTTGGAAAAATGCATTTTTTCACAATTTTTCACGTTATTTGTTTTTTTTTTTTCATAAATATTCGTTATAAATATCGACTCCAGTTTACCAGAAATTTAAAGTACAATATGTCACGAGAAAACAATCTCAGAATCAGCCGGATAGGTAAAAGCATGCCAAAGTTATTAATGACTAAAGTGACACAGGTCACTTTCATAAAATGTGTCTCTGTCATTAAGGCCATTTCAGGCTCTGTCCTTAAGGGGTTAAAGCAGAGAGCACAGAGCTACGAGCACATAAAGTGAAAAAAGGTCACTAATGGGCTCCGGTCCTTAAGGCCAAAATCAACCCGATCCTGAAAGGGTTGAAAATCTAAATCTTCGATTGGTTGGGATCTGTGTGTTTAGACCTTAACTGATTGTTAGAGTGAGTAGGAAGATGTATGTGGCTGAGCGCTTCTCCCACCATTCCTGCTGGAAAGTGAATGTACTCAGTGCACACTTCTGGTTCATTTTCGCAACTGGTCTCTATGATGCGTAAAAGTAACAAGGCTCAGGGCGGAACCTGGCTGCTGAAGAACATGGCTACTTAATCCAAATTTCCCTCTCCGGATCTATCTTATAGCGGCTCCCAACTTACCAATGTATGCTGTGTATATTAATATATGCTGCCTCTGAAATGTATCCTATGATCCATACACATCTAATTATTGCTGAATGCTGATGAACTTAAACATCAGTACATATTCTATTTTCAACCAATTCTTCCCCTGCGTTATACACTACATTTGTCTCTAGTTTCATCTCTCTGTTTACATTTCTTGGCTGATACTGAAAGTAAATCTGCAATTCCCAAAAAGCTAATAGACTTTTTCTCAGTATCAGAGTTCTCTAACTATGCAGAACACTCTACAGCTATTAATACTTCTTTATTACCAAGTTTTCTCTGTTTTTAGGGGATTTTTTTTAACGTAACCTTGATGAGCCTTCATTATATGTGATTAGCCTTTATCATTACATGTAGTATATGAGCATATGGTTTTATGGGATTCATTTATGTTACCACCATGGCCCTGTGGTTTATGTATTGATTTATTGACATTACCCTCTGATTACCCAGGTTTATATATTTACATGTTTTACTGATCTGTCATAGTGTTTAAGTTTTATTTACAATAAAACCTTTATATCTTAGGTTTGCTTTGAGGACTGATACATTTTCCTCTTTTTTCTTTTAAGCCATTGTGCAACGGGTGGGGCACATCGGTTAACCTCAGCATACCATTAGGCCTTGTTATACCAAGCGATTATTGGCTGTTATGGCTGATAATCGCTTGGTGTCATAGCTCCTGTTAAAGGGCAACGATCAGCCGACATGCAAAATGTGAGCTGATCCTTATCTTCCAACATGTTGAAAAAAATAGAACGATAGTGACGGTCTGGTGGCCGTCGCTCCATGTAATAGGAGTGGCGTCAAAAGACCGTCACTATCTTCTATGGCCTACTTGGACGATCTAAAGATCGTCCGTGGAGCCCCTCCCACAGCTCTCGGTGGCCTCCCTGCTCTTACCCACTTGCTGTCAATGCATGTAATAGCCCCGGCAACAAGCAAGGAACAAGGAGCAAGTGAGCACTGATCTGACAGGTTGGCGCTCGCTTGCTCCTAAACATCGACCTGTGTAATAGGGCCTTATCCCTTACTGGTGAGCTTTTTTTGTTTTTTTATTATACTGACCACAGGTCCTCTTTAAAATGACAGACTTTTCTTCTTTGATTTTTTTGACTTTATTAAAAACTAAAAAATAAATGCAGATTTTTTAGTTTAAGTGAGTTGTTCGAAATTAGCACTTACCTATAGTGGTGCTCAGGTAAAGGGGGCCATATACCTTCAATAACTGTTTGGTCATCACTTATATCTCCTGCCTGCTGCACTAACCTATTTCATTTTTTTGTTCTAATTTTTGTATATTTTGAATGTTTAAACAAAATATACAAAAATTAGATCAAAATAATTGAATGTTTCTGAAAGACACATTAGAACTCCTGCAATATGCCGGCAATTGCAGAGCAGGGGGCTCCTCTTTTTATTCTCATTGATTCATTGATTTCAATGAGGTTTGTTACTTGACTCAAGCGCTCGAGAATTGGAGAAGGCTTGACTCGAGTAATGAGCACTAGTTTTATTATATTCATCATATATATTCATAGGAACATGTCTATAAACCAGTTACATTCTGAATATTATTTCAGTGTATAAAACAGGAAATAAACCACCAATTATACAAATATAAAAAACAGTTACAGTCATTCCAGTTGCTAAATAAACCTGTTTCTGTCTGTGTTTGAGGTATATAGCACAATGGCATTGAATCACACATCCTGTGACTTTGAATCTATTGATTATTCTCCCTGGACCTTCTCATGTTCTACATTAAACAAATGCTCACGGCAAATCATTTCACATTACCAAAATCTTATTCTAAGGTGCAAAGAACACAATCTGCCACTTGCCCAGAAGGATAATCTGTATGTATATTACATGACAAAACTTAAACTGACAGCTTGCTTTAATTCACTCCCTGGTGTGTGTTTTGATATTGAAAAATATGGAAAACATAATTATCATGACAAATGTTTTAAAATAATGGCCCTTATTTTACTAGGATGTGTCAATCATAAACATTGTTGAGTCATTCTCTTTTTTCAGATTTCGCCCTTCTGAATGTAAATGAAGTCTGTATTTAAAGTGCTCATGCACATGTACAGTATAACAAGAATCTTATATAAATATTCAGTATTGAAATATTGAATATTTAATATCGAAATTAAATAAGAATATATATATATATATATATATATATATATATATATATATATATATATATATAAGCAAGCAGTCAAAGTTTTTTGGTGCATACATTTGTCAAAATTTAAAGTGAAAACATTGGGATTAGAAGTATGGAATAGTTTGTAAATATATTATTACCTTGCTGTCTGTATCCAGTAGGCACATGGTATTTAATAGTTAATAATAATGGGTCAGGAGTCCAAAAACTAGATGGTTCCTAACCATGTGACTTATACTTTGCATATGTGTCACTTTCCATTAATAAAATGGGGATGTCCAGGCAAAACCAAACAATCCAGCGCAAGCGGGTGTGGCAGGACCAAAATTAATACAACATAATAAAGAATCAATACTTACTCATTCCTATACCCCCTCAACGCTTCATCATGACACCCAGACTCCGATTGTCTCCTTCAGCTCCCAGTGTTCCATGTCACAACCCAGCTCAGGAATGTCTGCTCAGCCAGTCATTGGTGGGACATCACTTCAGACACTGACTAGCTGAGCAGACCCTGAGTAGACCAGAACACCAGAATCTGAGAGAAACTAAAGCCTGGCGGCGGTCAGTGAGTCTGTGAAGTTGCGCTGCGGGTCACAGGGATGGGTAAGTATTAAAGGGGTACTCTGGCGCTGATGAAAAAAAAAATCAATAAATCATAAACATAGTTTTTAAATTTACCATCCCTCCTGAGTCTGTTTCCGTTTGAATTTCCCGCTGTTTGCAGATGCCTGAAGCTCCAGTTGGTGGCTTCATTTTTTCTTTACTTCCTGGTTTGGGCTTTCCCGTGATGCACTTTGTCTCCTGCGATGTCTAACTGATTCTGTAGAACTGTTAGATGGCTTACAGCTTGTTTAGCCAATCAGAGCTGAGCAACCTGTGTCATCTGACAAAGGGAGGCTGGCCTAACAGGGCTTAGACCCGCCTCCCTCTTGATGATGTCATTGTCACAAAATGGCTTCCTGTGGTCAACAGTCATTAGGTAAGAATGAGTTTTCTTCACTTCCTGGTGGGGGATTGAGGGGGGGGGGAGATAGGGAAGAGGGGCAGATGGGTGATTGAAGCATATTACAAAGTTAAGTAACTTTGAAATGTGTTTCAATTAATGGGAAAAAGCTTTTAGTTGGAGTACCCCTTTAATCCTTTATGCTTATCCGTACTATCAGGTTTCCTTTAAAACTTAACCAACGGGTAAATGGTGCAACCCAGAGTAGACAGCCTATAGATGCACAAAACGGATTATATTTGATCTCTAAGATGAATCTCCAAACCTGTATGATACTATAGGGACAGTTGAGTTACTCAGCTTTTATTGTTCTTTCCTAATTGCTGATGATTGTAGCTCCTGAAGGCTCTTGCAGGGCTTTAGAAAGAGAGAAGATAATCCCCCGATTGTGGCTAGCACAATCTGAGCACCTGACCTGCTCCACTTGTATGTATAGACCCTAAAGAGCTTTTCTATAGGTGGAAAAATCAGTGGGAGACTGTGTGGATGACCTGTTATCTGTTTTTTTTTTGTGTTTGTTTTTTAGAGGAGGCACAAGTTGACAGGGATTGTCTAACTATCAGCTGGTGAAAATACATGACTTTAGTAATATACACATTTAACTCTTGACATTAATACCTTTAGCTGTGCTAAGCAACAGTGAAAGATGCTGTGAGACATCTAGTGGTTGGAGTGCAGTACTACACCTTCAGCCAAGAATAGACCTAAATAATTTTTAGTGTTGACCTTCAAAGGAAAACAGAACAGCAATGGCAGCTTTGGTTTTGGGACAATGCACAATCTTCACAATGGCAATTTAAAAATCATGAGACACTAGAATACAGCAGAACTTAAAGTGAATCTGTCAGCTGCAATACACATCCCAAACTGCTGACAGAGCAAAATTATATTGGAAAGATTTGCTCAGCTTCCATGTTTTCAATCCACTCTCTGTTTGGTTAAAAAAAAGCCTGACCAAAAGACTCATGCAAATACTATGTGTGAACATAGCCATCTAGTGAATATGTATGGTCTGAGGTTTATGGTTGCTCTAAAGCCGTTTTAGACTATGTTTAGACAATTAGGAAGATTTATAAAACATTTACACCTTTTTTTTGGAGTGGAAAAGTCGCAAAATTTTGAGCAACCGTATAGCTGCACAAAATTTTTTGACTTTTCTCCAACATAGACTGATCATGCCTACTTCATCTTACTGCTGAAAGTAGGCATGATTTATCATGTGCGACTATCTAAAATAGTTGCACATGTGTCGCAAACTCACTCCACACTAGAGGTGGTCTATTTCACCACCTATACTGTGGAGTGAGTTTGCTCCGTGGGTCGGGTGCAGTGCAGTCCACAGAGTGTAAAGGGTTAAGTAGTGATGCAGCAGCATCACTACTAACCCCCTGGGGCTGTACAGTAAGGAGGGGTGCTTAGCGCACCCCTCCTTGCAGTGCAGGAGCAGGGAATCCCCTTAATTAAGCCGGGATTCCCTGCCTACAGGGTTTCCCACCCAAAAGCAGAAAGCAGTCTGCTTCTGGGCGGGAAATTTAAAATCCTGGCACAGAAGTTACAGTCTGGCTCCCAGGGGCTTGAGCCCTTGGGAGCTAGACTGTAACAGCCATGCCCATGCTGGAGGTCACCCAGCTTTCCCAGCATCCTGTAAGGTTAACCTGTAAGGTAAGCCCCGCCCCTAATCCCCGACCCAGGGTTAACCCTTACAGGATCCTGGGAAAGCTGGGTGACCTCCAGCATAGGCATGGGAGTTACAGTCTGGCTCCCTGGGACTTAACCCCTTACTTGATATTTGTTTTTGCTTGTGTCTTTTCTTTTCCAGATAGCGGCATGCAGAGGATTACGTCAGATTCGTTTGGACTACGTCATTGACCGGCGGACTTTACTGTTCAATAAAATGGTCAACGAGGGGTGTGGGGGTGTTTTTATTGGAATAAAAACATTTTCTCAGTGTGTTGTGTTTTCTTTCATTACTATATAGACTTAGTAGTGGAAGCTGTCTGATAGACAGAATCCATAACTAAGTCAGGGCCTAGTGTTAGCCGGTATAAAATGGCTAACACTAACCCCCCATTATTACCCCAGTACCCAATTCCACCAGGGGTACTGGGAAGAGCCGGGTGCCAGTGGTCCTGGAGCGTCAAAATTGGCGCTCCTGGACCGGGCGGCAGCAGGCTGGTAAGATTTAGGCTGGGGAGGGCCTAAACCAATGGCTCTTCCCACCCTGGTGTTACCAGGCTGCTGTTGCTTGGTTTTTATCCCGGCTGGTTATGAAAATAGGGGGGACCCTATGCGTTTTTTTATTTATTATTTATTTATTTATTTAAAAAAAAACCGCATAGGGTTCCCCCTATTTTCATAACCAGCCGGGATAAAAACTAAGCAACAGCAGCCTTGTAACACCAGGGTGGGAAGAGCTATTGGTTTAGGCCCCCCCCCAGCCTAAATATTACCAGCCTGCTGCCGCCCCAGTCCAGGAGCGCCAATCTTGACGCTCCGGGACCACTGGCACCGGCTCTTCCCAGTACCCCTGGTGGCATTGGGTAATGGGGTAATAATGGGGGGGGTTAGTGTTAGCCATTTTATACCGGCTAACACTAAGCCCTGACTTAGTAATGGATTCCGTCTATTAGACGGCTTCCACTACTAAGTCTATAAAGTAATGAAAGAAAACACAACACACCGAGAAAATGTTTTTATTCAAATAAAAACACCCCCACCCCCCTCGTTGACCATTTTATTGAACAGTAAAGTCCGACGGTCATCGACGTAGTCCAAAACGAATCCGACGTAATCCTCTGCATGCCGCTATCTGGAAAAGAAAGGGAGAAGAAAATGCTCATTACCTAGGAGGCAAACCAGGGCCAGTGAGACGATTTAGAGACAATTCTGAGCCAAACAAATCAGCACCACAGAAAATAGACCGGGCTTATCCCTGATAGTAAATTGCACTTTAAATAGACCAGTCTATTCTTACCAAAGCAGAAATAGATCACATCTAGAAAAATCCCCTTTTGATAGATCTCCCCCAATGTCTTTTTACGTGAAAATCGGCTGTTTTTTTATTTTTGTAAAGATGGACGTTGTTAATGATCATGATCACAAATAACGTCAAAATATGTTGTGGGAACATAGCTTTATAGTTTGGAAAAGTACAAAACCTTAGTAATCCTACATTAGAATCCATAAAATCCTGAAGTCGGATATCAAGAGACCCATGAGAAGCAAGTGCACAGCAAAAGAAGCAGCAATTTTCCAGTCAGTCAGGTACCTTAATGTTCATTCTAGTGAATAACAAGATAGTCTCTCTTATAATAAATCCTTGGGGTGATTACTATGTTTGCAATATGGTAAGATTGTGTCTCCAAATAGATAACAATACTGCAGAGAGGTTTTATAATTGTAAATTACACTCATCTGTGGAAGATTATCTGGATATCATGTTATGTTTAGCAATATAACTTGGTAAATGTCAATGGATTCTAAAAGCAAAATTCTTTGTAACATTTATTTTTAGTACATTTAGAAACATTTATGTGAACTAAGTATTGAAAATTAGCAGTTTACATAATAGTTTATATTCCATTACCTTCTGCTAACTTAAAGCGACTCTGTACCCACAATTCGTTCCCCCCCTAAACCATTTATACCTCCGGAGAGCTGATTTTAATCCAAGATCTGTCCTGGGGTCCGTTCGGCATGGGATGCAGTTATTGTCATAAAAACAACTTTTAATCCTGCAGCGCTGTGTCTAACGGCCGGGGCTTACATTTGTATATGCATTAGGCTGGCACCACCTTCCTCCCCACCCTCCTCATCATTAGGAATGCTCCAGGAACATTTTCTGCTGTTTGAGCTTTGCACAGGTGTATTAACGATCCAGCCCATGTGCCGGGCTGCCACAGGTGGGGAATAGGAAGCAATCTGCCTGGAGCATTCCTAATGATGAGGAGGGCGGGGAGGAAGGATGTAGAGGTGGTGCCAGCCTAATGCATATACAAATGTAAGCCCCGGCCGTTAGACACAGCGCTGCAGGATTAAAAGTTGTTTTTATGACAATAACTGCATCACCTGCCGAACGGACCCCAGGACAGATCTTGGATTAAAAGCAGCTATCCAAAGGTACAAGTGGTTTGGGGGGACAGATTGTGGGTACAGAGTCGCTTTAAGGACTATGTACAAGTTTGCAACAATTTTCTTTATTTCTCCAATGAATGGGAAAAAAGTAAAAATAAATAAATAATAAAAAATAAACAAATATTATAATATATATATATATATATATATATATATATATATTCATATGTTTTGAATGTATGTACGACCTCTGTTTCTCTTTCCCTCTCGCTGTGATTGGTTGCTATGTTCTATAAGATAGCCTTTTGAGGAAACCTATCAAGATTGGCGTATGAGCACATCAGTCTTACATAAAGCGCCGCTGCTATACCCTATGCCAGATTTATTTAACAAGCACAGTCAATCTGGTAGATCTTTGGCTGCTGCATTTTAGCCATGATAAATCAGGTGCAGGAGGTGATAATGCCTCCTTCTCTTTGCCTTGCTGAGCCATCTGCCAGTCCATCAGGCAAGCAGGTCATTTGCTCCGGAAAAGGTGCAGATGTTTGCAAAAGCCTAGCAGTTTGTTAAAAAATCTGCGCCTTTTTTCAAACACTATGCCACTATGTAGTTTCCAGTCAAAATACTGCTTGGAGAGTACTCTCTCTATTCTGGCAGTACTAGGCCTCACTAAAGTTTACCTCTATTGGCTGTATTACCCGGCCCGATAATCTATGTAAGGGTAGTTTCACACATACTGGATTCGCAGTGGATTTCAGGCTGTGAGTTTGCAGCAAAATCCGCTGCGAATCCTGGTAGTTTGAAGTTAAATGGGGTTACATACCCACAGCGGAATTTCCATTGTATGTAAGTTGGCCCCTTTAACTCCCCGACGCCCCCAGCCTAGAGCCCACAGCATACCTGTTTGCCGCAGCAGCTGCATGTGAGGCTCCCAGCCCCCATTGGTCAGCCTGGCACCACTAATTGGCTTAGCGGGACCTACGGGAGCCTCACATGCAGCTGCTGCGCCGAGCAGGTAATGTATGCTGCGGGCTCCAGGATGCGGGTGCGAGGGATTAAAGGGGCTGGGTTACATACTCATTCCGCTGCGGGTATGTAACCCCCATTGAACTTCACACTACCCGGATTTGCAGCGGATTTCGCTGCAAACTCGTAGCGTGAAATCTGCTGCAAATCCGATGTGAATAAGGTGTGAAGCTACCTTAAGGGTGCGAGATCTGCTAGATCAACAGATTACTGATGTCAGGATCTCAGGGAGACCATTCAAAGAAGATACTATTGGCTGCTGGTTAAAACGTTCAATACTGTGAAATCCTGGCTAGGTTGGAGCAATGGCTAGTAAAGCCATACGGGAGGGAGATCAGCTAAAGAAGTCACAGTCGGCTGCTGGTTAAAGTGCTTATTACAGTGAAATCCTAGGTGCATTGCCCCCTGCAAAACTACTTTTTGCAAAAAGTCAGTGGAGCTTCAGTTGCAAGGCTTTTGAGACTCATAACTGAGGCTCTGCAGACCTTTTTGCATATTGATCTGCTAGATCGGTGCTCACATACCAAGCCTATTACATGGCTCGACGATCATGCAAGGACTATATATATACAGTATATCTCATTAGTGATGTCTGTGCAGCCCTTGCTGCATAAATAGTATGTAATAAAGAAATACATGACCTCTCCATGCTCCCCAGCTTCCTTCCGTCTTTCAGGCTTCTCCCCACAGCCACTGCTGGGACATCTCTGAAGTGACAGGCTACTCAGACAATCACTGGCCAAGACAGGACAGAGCAGCTGCCAGTGATTGGCTGAGCAGCCCGTCATTGCAGAGATGGCAGTGGTTGTGATGAGTTGGGAGAATCCAGAGGGACTTCAGGAACAGGAAGCATCCCCCACCTCCCTGTCATCTACTTACTGTTTTACTCCAGCTTTTCTGGTAGTTAGTAAAGTGTAGAAATATCATTTGCATTCTTTTTGTCAGAGAACATTTCCTGTAAGATTCTCTCCCTCCCCTCTTGCAACAATAAATTTGATGATGTATCTTTATTTAATCACAGAACGTTTATGTCATTATAATCTCTTGATTAAACAATACGTTGTTAAACTGTAAAAACACAGAGTTTGATTTGTATCCTAAATAAATGTGAAAAAATCTTTAAGCTGCTATTTTTCTGTTAATATTGATTTGTATATTTATGTGTGATATTTTCGCTTTGTAAAATGTAATAGCTTTACGGCAATCTTTATTTTACATTTACTGGTCTGTAATTTTCAGTGTTGCTTCATGGCATTTCTTTAGTGCATTGTAGCACATATATTTGTTCCTTTTCATTTGCTTTTATACTTTGTACTTACATTATTTTCTACCTTAGAATATCATTTTATTTCATATTCGCATTAAGGTGTATATTGGTGGGGATTGGTGTATATTGTGTTCCAATATCTTGTGACTGATTTATTAAAATTTAGCACAGCCATAGTGAATGTACTGTACGGTATCTAAGTAAAAAGTCACAAAAAAAAAGTTGCAAAAAGCAAACATATTCCCCTGGTGCTGACCAGACGTTGGCCTGCATCTGTTTGTGCGACTTTTTAAAAAGTCGCAAATGATGAATTGGGCGACAATCACGGATTATGCAAACTTTTGGGTGAATACTCAAAACAGGCATTTTTCTTTTAACCCCTTCACGACCAGGCTAATTTTCGTTTTTGCGTTTTCGTTTTTTCCTCCTTGTGCTTAAAAGGCCATAGCACTTGCATTTTTACACCTACAGACCCACATGAGCCCTTATTTTTTGCGTCATTAATTGTACTTTGCAATGACAGGCTGAATTTTTGCATAAAGTACACTACGAAACCAGAAGAAATTTAAAGTGTGGTGAAATTGAAAAAAAAAAAAACGCATTTCTTTTCTTTGGGGGGAATGTGTTTTTACGCCATTCGCCCTGGGGTAAAACTGACTTGTTATGCATGTTATGCATGCCACTAGACACCAGGGAAATGCTGCTTCCGGTAATTGGATGCAGCTGTCATGTTTGACAGCTGCATCTGATTACTGTATTAGCGGGCACGGCGATCGGACCGTGCCCGCTAATACCCGCGGTCCCGGGCTACATGAGGCACCTGGGACCGCGGCAGTTCAGAGCGGGGTCGCCGCACGGCCCCGCTCTGAACGCCTGCACCCACGCGAGGACGTACAGTTACGTCCTTGTGCGGGAAAGGCTTAACTCTAAAAAATATTCACCCATCAAAAACTGGTTCATAAACAAAGCTTAGACAAAAATCCAAATTATTCAACTTAAAGTATGCTTAAAGCCCTTGATAAATTTCCTTCTAAGTGTCTACATTACTTTTTTATGAATATAAAAATATTTATTTTCCCTAATAATATCCTGCCATTTTACTGCATTTTCTTTCACTTAGTAGTTTACCTTTTTCCAAAAAACATTTCTGTATTCTCTTCTGGGTGTCCACCTGTCTCTGAGACCTGAAACTACCTCAATTATTCTTGGCCACTGCAGTTGTCGCCACCATTGAGATGAACTTGGTAGGGACAGCCCACTCAATCACTGCCCACGGCGCTGTCCTATCTTATTCAGTGATCAGCTGAGTGGACTGTCACTGCTGACACGAGTTGGAACCCAGAGACACAGTAGTAAAAATTATTTGTGATATTAAATAATGTAGTTAAAAAAAAGATTTTTTCAACATTTCAGAGCTTTTGTTTTTACACAGAGCACTTTACTGTATGAATGACACCTGTTATCTGAATTCTGTATCTGTATTTTGTTGTTCACTACAATTAAATGGGAACTATCAGCAGGTTAGACGAATCTTACCTTCTGATAGCTCAAGGGATGCTGAGGAGGAATCCGGAGGGCAGGGATCCGGAGCGGAGTTTACCCTGATTAACAGCACAGAACCGGTGCCAATAAGGATGGTAAGACACATAGTCTTCCTCCTCATCATTCCTGGAGCTATAGGGGACCATCAGTAGGTAAGATTCCTCTTACCTGCTGATTGTTCCCATTTAAAGCAATGCCATATTTATGTAACTTTTGTTTTATTTTTCTACTTAAAAAATGTTAACTTTTTTCTTAATAAAATGCATAAATAATAAAAACCAAAAACAAATTGGCTTTGAATTCCTTTATCCTGTCCTGACCCCTATAACTATATTATTATTAAGTATTATTTTTCTGTCTATGTGATTCATATTTGCCCCATGATGTGTAGCTTTTATCATTAAAATTTAGTTAAGGTGGAACTTTTGCTGGATTTTTATTACTTTTTTTTCTGATAGATGCTTGACCAAAATCAGCATTTTTTTGCGGCGCTGTAAAAAATGAACGAGACCATTGTTTGAGGACGGAAATGCCGTAACTTACGTCCGTAGCGTAGCATGCGGTCCCGTACGTAGTGGTGATTTCTTCATTTTTGCACTTTGATTTGCCGATCCCAAAGGTTCTGTGTGGTGTCCGGGGCTAGCCGAAGATTTCCAAGTAAAAGACCGCTGTCAGATCGCTCCGTACGGCGCTCAGGAAGCGTAAGTAGACTACGGGCGTAAGTTCGCGGACCGTACGTAGCCGCCCACAACTTACGTAAATCCCCGGCCGGAGTATACACGTATATGTCCGGCCGCGAAAAATATGTGGCCGGACATATACGTAATGTGAACATAGCCTCAAACAGTACTACTTTTTAAAAAATTTTCAATTTCATTTTTAAAATGAAAAAATTATCAGCAATTCAGGTGTTTCTTTAAATGTTCGCCATTCACCATGCATAAATAACATTACATTTTAATAGCTCGGACAATTACACATTATTACCTAATATGCTTCACTTTTTTTATGTTTTTACCTTTTTTTTGTTTTATTTGGTATGACGTACCTGTATGTCATATGCTGTAAGGGGTATTTTCTTTTGTCTCAATCACATAAGTAATTCTACATTTTAGCCACAGCTATTAATGCTAGTCCATTTCAAATGGCTTTTTACGTTAGCGCTTTGAAAACTACATACTGGACTATGCTATATCGATTCTCTAAATATAATGTCCACTTAATTGAATTACATTAAAAGCATTACAGATAAGCACTACAATGTCTTTAGCCAGAGAATATTCTGCTCTGACTACAAAATTCTATACTGTCCCTATTGCTAGGTGTGCTCCACATTCTGGTTAACAATTTTAAGTCATTGCATTAACTATTACAAATATGTTTATCTTTATGTTATTGCAGTGAACATAGCCTCCGAATATGTGAATATTACAATGTCATCTAAAAGCCAAATAATAACAAAACATAATGGATGGGAACAAATCTAAATATACCACGTTCATGCACAGTCATATCTCTGTCGCAGATTCTTGTTTGGAAATGTAATTCTTCTGTTGTTTATGAAATATAAAATATGCAAATATAATTTCACAAAGCTCAGATGATAAAATAATGTAATGTTCCATGCTTGGGTTTTTATTGCAGTAGGTTTACTGTAGAAGCTTATCACTTATCTCTGGCGAAGGCTAACATCATAAATTATGGGTGTGCAGTTTTACCTTCGTGGTCCTTCCAGCTATTTGGTAATTTTGTTTGCTATTTGAAGTATGTAATTATTAATTAATTCATTCAATATTAAAGACCACAGATAATTGTGTGATCAATTATATATGCATACTGACTTTCAGTGGGAAAAGATTGAATAACCTGGAGATTGCTGCTATCATATTAATTATTCGGCAAAGTGTGATTCAATGATAAGGCGGAATCAAACTACCAAAGCAATGATTCCTATTGTGCAGAAACTCTCCTTGGATTTATGGCACATTCCATTTAGGTGTGCAGTATTATACATAACTGCCCATATAGCCATAGTACAGAGTAGATAAGATCCATTGTAGTGTATCTTCTTCCTCCATTTGTTAGACTTCTCTTCTCTGCGTGAACCCTGGCCCCCTGCCGCCTGCACTGATCACTAGTGATGAGCGAACATGTTCGTAATTGTTAACATGTTCATTTAAACATTACCCTCATTGTATGTGTTTGCCGATCACAAACTATTTGTTTGATGATCGGAGTGGTTATAACCTATTCGAACTTGCAAACGTATGCAACTGCGTAATTTACGCTTTGCACCTGATTATCTGTACGCATGTGCGAAGACGAAACGTACACTTCTACTGTGCGGTCATTATTTGTTCATGAATGTTCGACGAACACTAACCTATCACAATAAAAAAAATTTTATGTTCGTGTTTGGGGTCCAAATTGAACATCGGGAAGTTCGTTCATCACTATTGATCACTTAGGGCCTTTTTTACTCGGGCTTATTATCAGCAAGGAACATCGTTAGATACACTCCTTCAGCCGATAATTGGCTTGTGTAAAAGTGACAGTGATCAGACGAGGAGCACCTGATCGTTCCACCAAAATTTATCACTATTGGCTGCATATCTCTGTGTAAACAGAAGATATGCGGTTTACAGCAAAATATTTAAATGTCCGCATGAATGATGAAGGGATGGTTCATACGGGCCGGAAAGACGACTAATTGTGCCGCATGAAGACACTGCAAACAATTGCCAATTTTGCTGATCGTTGCTTGTCTGTGTCCTTGCACGGACTATATCAGGCCATGTTAAAGGACCCTTATTCTCAATTTACTGTGAAAATTCCTACAAACTAGGCAAATATTTTAAGCTTTTCTGAGAGATCAGGTTACAGAAGCAGCCCCTAGAAGTCTATGTAGAGAGGAGGTGGAAGAGTTTGGAACAGCTGTAAAGAAAGGTATGAATAGATCTATTGCTTCTAGTAAGTGTTCTATCTCATCCCCAGGCTGTATTACCGGCAGCACTTCTTATTACGGCTGAATAATGTCATCCATGCTGCTGCTGCTTCTGAGCATTTGAGAGAATTAGAAGAACAAGTTCTTTTCATTACTCTCTCTCTTTCTTTCTCTTTGCAGATGCACCTTCCTCCTCCCATGTCTTCTCTATAGAATTTATCACCACTAACCTGATCTTTAAATAAAATTGCAAATACATCTTGTCTTTTCCATATCTAAGCTTTAAAGGGGTATTCCCATCCTAACTAGTATGCTGTAGTTAACCCTGTAGGGCTTATAAAATTAAATATTTTTCTAAATATAATTATTTAGTAATGTCGCATCCTCCAAACCACTGCTTTTAGAGCAGAGTTGTGGTTGGTAATCTAGACCATGGGTCTCCAAACTGCGGCCCTCCAACTGTTGCAAAACTACATTTCCCATCATGCCTAGACAGCCAAATCCAAAGCTTTAGCTGTCCAGGCATTATGGGAGTTGTCGTTTCGCAACAGCTGGAGGGCCGCAGTTTGGAGACCTATGATCTAGACAATGAGCTGTCAACAATGGGAGGAGAAGAGCAGGTATATCAGGAGGTAAGTTTGCCAAATGAATTTATTTGCAAAAATATCTAACTTGAGAAACCCTACACTTTTAACTTTGTTAGCTGAAATTGGAATGCCCCTTTAAGGATATCTTATTCTAATTTCAGAGGAATTCCTGTGCAGTTCATTACTCATTGCAGTAACAGTATAACATTTTTCACTATTCTGGTAAGACTTTTTGACCAGTGCCCCAATACCTTAAGTGTATGTTCTGTACAGTTTCATTACAGGTAGGCAGCAGTGCTGGAATGCTGTAGTTAGCAATAAGGATGAACACCTCATAGGCTTCCATATCCAAGGGAAGATATAGGTATGGTGGGACCTCTCGCTTAAACTGTCAAAAGGGATCCAGTATGTTAGGGCGTCCATTGTAAAGGAGGGAAATGTTTTTAAAATTGCTCCACAAAGCTATTTACGCATTTCAGTTTTCTTACAAGGCAGCCCCGCTGCACTGAGCGCATGTCCCAAGTATTTACTGCCGAGAACAAACCTGTATCATTCTATGTGGTTGTTTCCTTATGTGCAACACCTGTTGGAGGAGTCTATACAATTGGTGGAAAGGGTATGGATGTCAAAGTCTAGTTGATACCAATTAGCTGTCTTTTCCATTATATTACAAGGCTACCAGATAATGATTCGCAAGGTATGGTGGCAATGAAAGGAGTACACGTAACGCTACAAGCGGTAAAAAAGTATCTACTTAGACATTGGCTTGATCAGGTCATGCTGACACTATCAGAGGTGATGATCAACTGAAGACACTTCTTCACATGGATAGGTTGGACACGGTGAGATCTATGGGGAAAATCACCAAGCAGTTGTTTCATAAATTGAGACCATTTCTAGAAAATATCTCTTCCCCAATATAGATATAGTCATGGGCCGAGGAAAAACATAGTATTGAAAGAGAAACATACTGGTGCACTATGCAACCATGGAGACATAGGTCCATTTTTTGTAGATGAGAGAGAATTCCTAGACCCAATAGGAACTAGTTGCCCTGAAGGCTTTAAAGAAGCTTGGGAAGTTCGGCCTTAAAGTATGACCTAGATTGGGGACATGAGAAACAAGCCTAGTTGGGACAATACTAATCCTGAAACCTTTGATTGGTGTCTGATAGTAAGTGTAAGTGGAAGGGGTCCAAACATAACTATCCTGTAACACTTGTGGGAAGAGAATTGTAGGTACATTTGTGGGATCATAAGATGGCAGTAGTAGGAGCCTACCTGACAACAATCTTGTTAGAAAGTACATTTATGTCTGTACTATTGGGTCTGATAGAAGGATGTAGTTGTCAGATAATTGGTAGGAAAAGGCAATCAGGTATGCTCCAATGTAAAGTAATACAGGTCAAAAAATTGTCTTTTGTTAAAACAGAAGGACTATTTTTACAGGTAGAATACTGTTAAAAATTCTGGATACTTTGTTGGATTTTATTAGCGTGCACTTGTATCAATTCAAAGTGAATAACGCATATGGAAAGAAACTGCAAAAAGTACATTTTAGATACATGTATATATTAGTAGTTGGACAATAAAATGCCTTTCTAAAAAAAAAAAAGAGAAACTATATGCAATCGTTACCGAAAATGCACAAAACCTCAACTCAAAAATACGGTTAACATATGGTCAATGATAAGGTTAACATGCTACTGTTCCCTAAATGTTATGAAAAAAAAATGTTAACCTATCGTACATTGTTCAATTCAAAAATATGAAAGTACACAGATGTTTATTGGGATGAACACTTTCACAGATATGAAAGAAAATTGTCTTTTCAGAAAACACTGCAAGCATGAAATGTCAATAGCCTAAGGGTTCAGTTGTAAGCTCCTCAGCAAAGATTCAGAGAAAATATAAAAACACAACCTTGAAAGGCTCTGCTCATATTTCAGACCTATCTGAATTTTATGTTGATGAGAAAATCTATGTTCAAAACATATGTTTTACGTAAAACCTTAAGACCAGGTAATAAAAAAATATGTCTCAAACACAGAATTGTGGGAGACCCATGGCCCATTTCTTTGTAGATCAGCACTTGTTTCCTTTGTAATAGTTCTTTTAACCCTTAGAGGATCAGGCCAATTTCAATTTTTGCGTTTTCATTTTTCCCTCCTTGTGCTTAAAAGGCCATAGCACTTGCATTTTTTCACCTAGAAACCCACATGAGGCCTTATTTTTTGCGCCACTAATTGTACTTAGCAATGACAGGCTTATTTTTTTCATAAAGTACACTGGGAAACCAGAAAAAAATTCAATGTGTGGTGAAATAAAAAAATAAACAAAAAAAAAAAACCATTTATTTTATTTGTTTTTTTTTCATTTTTATGCCATTCACCCTGGGGTAAAACTGACTTGTTATATATGTTCCTCAAGTTGTTATGATTACAATGATATGTAACATGTATAACTTTTATTGTATCTGATGGCCTGTAAAAAATTCAAACCATTGTTAACAAATATATATTCCTTAAAATCGCTCCATTTCCATGCTTATAGCGCTTTTATCCTTTGGTCTATGGGGCTGTGTGAGGTGTAATTTTCTTGCCCCATGATGTGTTCTTTCTATCAGTACCTTGATTGCGCATATGCGACTTTTTGATCGCTTTTTATTACAATTTTTCTGGATTTGATGCGACCAAAAATGGGCAGTTTTGCACTTTGGGATTTTTTTGCGCTTACGCCATTTACCGTGCGAGATCAGGAATGTGATTAATTAATAGTTTGGGTGATCACGCACGTGCCGATACCAAACATGTTTATTTATTTATTATTTATAACATAGAAAAAGGGGGTGATTGTGACTTTTATTAGGGGAGGGGGCTTTTTATTGATAACACTTTTTTTTTTTTTTTTACACTTATACTAGAAGCCCCCCTGGTGGTCTTCTAGTATAAGTACACTGATCTCTCATTGAGATCTATGCTGCATAGATATGCAGCATAGATCGATGAGATAGGCACATTGATTGCTTTTGGCTGCTGCAGCCGGAAGCAATCGAGTGTCGAGCCGGGATCAGTGCCATTACGGCACTAAGCCCCGGCGGAGAAGGCTGTGTGGATCCACTCCACTAGACCCCAGGGAACGGCTGCATTAAGTAATCGGATGCAGCTGTCAACTTTGACAGCTGCATCCGATTACTTTATTAGCGAGCACGGCGATCGGACTGTGCCCTCTAATAGCCACGGTCCCGGGCTACGAGCAGCACCCGGGACCATGGCGGTTCAGAGCGCACGAACGGGCTCGCAGCGAGATTCTCGCTGCGAGCCCGGCAGGTCCTGGCAGTTCCCATACACTACATACTTGCTGCGGTCTAAACGACCGCAGCAAGTATGTAATTATACCGCCCTTAACCCCTTCTGCTCCCGCCCGGCTCCCCCGCTGTAAGCATACATTACCTGTCCTTGCTGCACGGGTCCGGCGTCCTGCTCTCCCATCCGGCCAATTAGTGTGTTGCCCAGCCGCAGCCACTGATTGGCCGGACGGGAGAGCAGGACGCCGGACCCGTGCAGCAAGGACAGGTAATGTATGCTTACAGCGGGGGAGCCGGGAGGGAGCAGAAGGGGTTAAGGGCGGTATAATTACATACTCGCTGCGGTCGTTTAGACCGCAGCAAGTATGTAGTGTATGGGAACTGCCAGGACCTGCCGGGCTCGCAGCGACAATCTCGCTGCGAGCCCGCCCGTGTGAATATACCCTAAAAAAGATTTAACCCTGTTCAATCCCCACCCATAATCTAAGCTTGTTTGTAATAGGTTTGTATTACATGAAACCCATTGTCGACAGCGCATCCTGCACAAACTGCAATACCTCATCTGTAACCCCACTCACCACTGACATCACACCTGTCCATTGGTGGGAAACAACAGCCTCTCCTGAGTAGTATAGGGGAAAGGAGACCCTGTTGTTTATTTCTCTCTCTTTCTTTTATCTATCTATGTAGATGAATAGATAGATAGATAGATAGATAGATAGATAGATAGATAGATAGATAGATACAGAGGAGAAAGGAGCCACACTTCTTCACAGGTGTAGCGGGTGCAGTTGGATGCAAATCCCTTGGCAGGGGGGATCCCCAAGTATCACACGAAAATCCAAAGCACTCCAGCATAAGGTGAAAAAAGGTGGTGGTTTATAACAAAAATGTGCAAAAACACTGGATGCAACGTTTCAGTTCTCTCACAGAACCATTATCAAGCCTTTTTTCATGTGACATATCAAAGGTTTTTTACAATGACAGTTACGGTTTAGCTGGGTTCACACTATGTATATTTCAGGCAGTATTTGGTCCTCATGTCAGGTCCTCATAGCAACCAAAACCAGGAGTGGATTGAAAACACAGAAAGGATCTGTTCACACAATGTTGAAATTGAGTGGATGGCCGCCATATAACAGTAAATAACGGCCATTATTTCAATACCACAGCCGTTGTTTTAAAATAACAGCAAATATTTGCCATTAAATGATGGCCATCCACTCAATTACATCATTATGTGAACAGAGCCTTTCTGTGTTTTCAATCCACTCCTGGTTTTGGTTGCTATACAGCCTCACAAATACAGCCTCAAATATACATAGTGTGAACCCAGCCTCAAAGTGTACCTGTCATGGTGACCTTCTGCCGGATCAGCAGAAATTTCCTCTGTTAATCCGGAAGTATGGGTCTCTATCACTATGTAGATAGATAATTATATATTATATTATATAATGCACCTGAACCTCATTGGATCAGAAGGTTTGTTTATTTATCTGCACACACAAACATGCATAGTAACTACCTATGGTACATATGTCTTTCTCTTTTAAGACAATGGTGAAGGTCAGCATCTGAATAACCCATGGGCACCACATTGTAATGTGATTATGAGATGCTGAGACAATGAGAGTTTGTTACAGGAGCTGAGGTTATTATGTCGGTTCCCAGGTCTGCTATCTTAGCACACCTAACATACTCTACCACAGAGAAATGATTGCAAAAGTATTGCAGTGTATATGTCAGGATGGTATCTTTGCAGAGCATTATGCACCCCCCGGCTCGTGCTGTGCGGCCGAGAAGGCGCTGATATTCTTGTATACTGTTTCTGTGTTTTTGTTTGCAGTGTGTGTACACTGGTTTATATGCTCACCTTTGTTGGGAGACACACTCGAATTCACCTGCTGAGTTCTGTCTGGCCATGTTAGGGTTAATCTGTGTTTTGGTTCTGCTGTGACTGACAGGTCTTCCTGCCAGTGGATCTGGTTTGTTCTCAGGTGTCTGTGCTTGGAGATCAGGGAGATTGTCCAATTATGTTCTGGACCAGAACCCTGGCCTCCTATATATACTAAACCCAGTCTGTGTTCCAATTGCTGGTTATTCAGTATAGTTTCCCTGTCCTGCATTCCAGCTCTTCCTTCATTTATCTGCGTTACCTCTGGTTTTCTGCCCCTTGCCTTGTTTTCTGACTACCCTTGCTTGCTGCCTGCCCCTGACCATATTGCTTGTTTTTTACTCTGCTATTGGATTGTGATTTCGTACTGTGCTGCCCTATTGTTGTGACCGGACTGTCGACTATTCTTCATTGTGTTTTGTCTGTCTGTCTTGTCTTTGTGTCCCACCTAGCCAGTGCAGGGACTGCCGCCCAGTTGCTCGCCGCCATCTTAGGGCGGATTGTGGCAAGTAGGTAGAGGACAGTGGGTGGGGCTGAGCTTAGAGCTCACTGTCTTGTCTTGTCCTGCTGTCCGGTTCCTAACAGTATATTCAAGCAATCACATCCCTCTAGTGGGAATCAATTTTTATATAAAGA
Organism: Dendropsophus ebraccatus; assembly: GCF_027789765.1. Classification (NCBI taxonomy): domain Eukaryota; kingdom Metazoa; phylum Chordata; class Amphibia; order Anura; family Hylidae; genus Dendropsophus; species Dendropsophus ebraccatus. Next base: position 123,265,404 of record NC_091460.1, on the reverse strand, counting down.
GTTGAAAAAATATCTAAAAAAACAACTGCCAAAACTATAAGTTACATCTTTTAATCTGCTTAGAGAACATCCTAAAAAAATATACACAATGGCAGAATATGTTTTTGATGATCCGAGCAAAAAGACAAAACAACCCCCCCCCCCACACACACACAAAAAAACAACGACAAAAAAAAAAAAAAATACATCATATGCACTTTGGAGCAGACTAGCAGGCTGGGGACACAGTTGTGCTGACTATCCGGGACTTCCTGATGCTGAACGGCAAGCCAATTTCACTACTAGACTGATGGAAGGGGTAGTAGTGGATAAACAATTCACTTTATTGAATAGATTATGTGTTTCGAGGCATGGTCTCTTCATTAGAGATGATCTAACAGCAGAAAATCTTAGGTTCTATATAACTTGAACCTTGTCGAACCTTCCGCATTTGTTTCCCGATGCCTTCCCCGTCCGTGGGGAAGGAGGAGACAGCCCGGGTACGGCCTGGAATTCTGGGATACACCCTATTAAATGCGGAAGGTTCGTCAAGGTTCAAGTTCTATAGAACCTAAGATTTTCCGCTGTTCGATCATCTCTTGTCAGGAAGGGAAATTAAAAATACACAGAGACAAGTTAAGCCCTAGTCTGGCACCCGCCCCAGCTGTTCCTACCTACTTGCCTCAAACAGTACTAAGAATTACTGTGGACAACTGGTTGACAAACCTTACACTGAGATAAGTGCGATACAAAAACAAAACAAGACAAACACAATATAGAATTGCCAGGGAACAAGGTCAGCAACAGCCGGGCATAGAAGGTACAAAATCAGAATCCAGAAGGCAAGGTCAGGGTACGAAATCCAAAAGGTCAGAACAACAATAATAGTCAGTCAGGAGAATGCTAGGTCAAGGTACAAGGCGCTATCACAGGCACTGAAATGAGACCAGGGGCTGAGATTAATAGTAAACAGGAACATAGGTGCCGACAGCTAACTGGCTAGGTCAGCTGTCAGTCACCATCAAGGGTACACCTGAAACCGATCGACCGGGGGTGGTTAGGCCCCAGCCGCGGTAATACACAAAAGAAAAGATAAACACAGCAGGCTGGTTGCCGGGGATGCTATGGGCGGGCCCCCGGCAACCAGTCTCGCTCAACAGCAGAGCATGGTAATGTCAGAGCATTGTCCGAGATCTAAACGTGCAGGGCGGCTGCTAAGGACGCCATAGGCACGCCCCCAGCAAACATTCCTGCTTGTGGCTCCTTACATCTCTACTCTTCATCAGATCTATGCAATAAAGTGAATTGTTTATTGTCTACTACGACTCCCATCAGTTTAGTAGTGAAAACGGTGCCAGGAAGTCCCGGATCTACGGCACAGTTGTGCCTCCAGCCTGCTACTCTGCTCAGCTTAGCATAGAAAAACACAGATAAAACAAATCCAAAAGTAATCATGTAAAGTGAGATTTGCACTAAATCCAATTAGTATCTAATCGATTTGCTTTTAATAAATATACCTTGAAGCTTTCATCTATGTGTTATTCATGAAGGGAAATTTATGAATTAACGTCTCTTCAATATTGTAGTTTTCATGGCAGCTTTGTTGTAGAGTTTTGAAACACACTGATGCTCTCCTTTCCTGGGTATCCAAGGTTGGTTATCCCATTTACTTTAGACTGTGTTTCCACATTTGAATTTTGAGTGTGTTCCGAATGGGGCCAAATCCACACGGGGGTGGTGGTGGTGGTGGTGTGGATTGAAGGCAAAATTGTGTCACTGCTGGTGAAGGAATATTGGTGTGGTTTTGGATGCTGTGGAAACACAAGTTTACACTACGTCTAATGTCATTAAACAACTGCCCTAGTTGCAGGTTTGCAACCATGGCCGTTATTTAATGAAATTGCCGTTTGCTTTAATTGCTACACTGTATACACCCCGGCTGGGATTTCAAGCGGCCAGACAAAAACTGACACTTCATTGACAGAGCAGAAAATGTAAAGTGCAGTTTTGGCCGCACTTTACATTGTCAGCTATGGTGATTTGAAATGCGGGCACACCCGAATGTGCCCGCGTTCCAAATAAAAATAAATGAACTTCATGCGGCCTATACTGCAGTACCTTCTGGGATAAACTTCACTGACGTGTCACAGAACGGCCAGTGTCATACGCTGTGTAAACCCGACTAAGGCTGGATTCACACGTTTCATATATACAGTCTGTAAGCAGATTGTATGTCACAGACTGAACTGCAGGAACTCCCTGCATTATAATTCATTATGATGCAGTAAACTCCAAAACAGTTAGGGCTCGATAATCCGCCGCACGACTATCGAGCCATGTAAAAGGCTTAGTAAGCGAGCGCCAATCTGCTAGATCGGCACTCACAATACAGTAGCGCAAAGCTTTAACTTTTACGGAGCTTATTGCATCATAATGAATTATGATGCAGAGACTTCCTACAGTTCACTCTGTGACATACAATCTGCACATAGACCGTATATATGGAATGTGTGAATCCAGCCTTGTTCTGTTCTTCTGATCAGCTGCAGTAAAATAGTATAAGTTTTATCGTAACCTCTTTCTGCACTTAACTAATGACCACTTACAAAGCCCATCTGACCATATTTTCGCAATATATTTTCTAATTTTCTTTAAGTTTCAAGAGAATTCTAATTGGGTCGAGTCATTGGAGCCAATTCTGCACATATGGCAAAATCAAGGCAATTTCCAAATATTATCCAGAATATCACAACATTCATGGCTAGCTCTGCACAGCCTGTTACTTGCTCAGCATCATATCACTGCATGTGACTTTACATATTTGTTTGTATTGTTGCAGTAACACGAGTTCTCTTTTCCCCACATGACATTGTAGACAATGTAAACAGCAGATACCATCAGGACGGCTCTGTAGTAGTTCTCAGTGTGACAGTATGAATTCAAAGCCAGTTAAAAACTTCTTAGCCTTTTTCTTTCTTTATAGATAAAATAAATATTTAGATTGGAGTTGTAAATTAACAATAGTATTGATTTTCTTTTATTTTATAATGCATCAATTATTTTTCTCTTTATATTTAACAACTGTAAGGCTATGTTCACACGTTTTTTTTCAGCTCCGTTTAAAATGATGTCCGTTATTTTGAGTCTAAAATAACGGACGTTATTTAGCAGCCTGGCCTCCCCTTAGTGCAATGACTGGTGTTTGCACATTATTCTAGTTTGGGGTTACTAATTGGTCTTTGGATGCGGCTTAATTAAAAAGTCCATTGAATTTAATAATAAAAATGGAGAAAGAACGGTGGAAAAAGAAAAACTGTGTGTGAACTACTATTAAAAAAAGTCCGCTGTTTGCAAAAGACGTCCAAAAATAATGATCATGTTCATTTTTTTTACGTCCGTGGCAAAAACGTCCGTTATTCAATACAATGTGTGCATTGGACGTCCGTCTTCCCATTGACTTCAATGCATTGCCATTGCAGTCAGTTAAATCATGGCAAAAATGGACGTTTTTTTAAATATTAAAATCGGCCTCCTTTTCTATATTTTTGACGTTGTGTGAACCTAGCCTAAGGGTGGGTTCACATTACGTTTTTACAAATCGTTTATTTCATCCGTTTTTGTAAAAGACAGATAAGAAAAAACGGACCGAAAAACGGATGCATTCGTATACATCCATTTTGATCCATTTTGATGACTTCCATTATAGAAAAAATAAATCAAAACACATTCCTTTTTTAACATACACAAAAATAGGGTTAGCTACGTTTTTGGGTACATTAAAAAAACGGTTACATTTTGATCTTTTTTTTTTAATAATGGAAGTCAATGGAAAAACGGATCGAAATGGATGCACACAAATGCATCCGTTTTTCCATCCAAAGGGGAAAAAAAAACGCATTGTAAAAATGTAGTGTGAACCCAGTCTAATTTAAATTATTTATTGACATAGAAACCTAACCGACGGTAAAAAAAAAAAAGTCTGCATAATCTCATTAGGCATCTGATCATTACATGTGGGAGAGATAAAAACATAAATTCAGCTCTTGAAAACCTGTCTAATCAGGCTTATCCCGCTTTATCATTGTAAATAGACAGGGAGGTGTAATGTATTACAATAATAATTTAGAACTGAAGTGTGTGTGTGTAGGCAAATATATCAAATGATATCCAAAGATGTCAGACAAGTGGTAGGAGAGGTTACTTATCCTTTCATCTTAACTATCACACGCAGGGGACCTTTCATATCAACTCTAATACATGCGTAAGGATTAAATTGTGTCTGAAAATGATTTCCTCCTTAAAACAGCCCGGTGAATCGCACTGATTAAAACCCAGCACTTCTTTTACTTTCTGCTTGACATATCACACCTGTTTTTTTTCAACTCTGTCAAGGGATATGGACTATCTCTAATAAGGGCTGAACCTAAATCCACTTTAATTTAAACAAGTATCAAGAGAGTGTATGAAGAGGGTTATTATATCAAGACAATGCTTTTTCTACTTTAAAATCTACCTCGCGATTAGTTGATCACTGTGAGTCTGGCTTAGGGCCCTATTCCACCGGACGATTATCGTTCAGATTATCGTTAAATCGTTCGAATCTAAACGACAATCGTTCGGTTGAATAGCCGTTAAGGACCAAACGAGAAATCGTTGATTGTTTAATAAGACCTGGACCTATTTTTTTTCGTTGCTCGTTTGCAAATCGTTCGCATTGAATAAGAAGTCGTTCGGTCGTTCGCAGTAGTGACGAACGCAATAGCGACAACAAGACGACTGCAAGATCGATCATAAGTAACGTTTATCTTTCCATGTAAATAGGCGAACGATTTCAGGTCTTTTTCGTAATATCGGTCGTTTGGATCGTTTATCGTTAACGATTATGCGAACGATAATCGTCCGGTGGAATAGGGCCCTTAGGCTGCCATCACACATTGCAGATATTTTAGAGAGGGATACGGTGGTGGCAGAGGTGGGGGCTTGGCCGTGGCAACAAGGTGGGGATAGTGTGCCTAATGTACCATGGTTTACGCTTCTAGCTATACAGCCCAGCATGCAATTAACTTTCCCTACTGCCTGCTTGCTATCTTCACACCTCCCATAGACTTCATTCTATGGTCGTCTATAGACACATCAATTTTTTGGCCGGATGGCAGAATCCACCCGGGCATAGAATGGTGTCTATGTGATGAATGGAACTTCAAATGTTTGGCTGAGATACGGAATCCCCATGGAGTTATCCGCCACATTTACTCAGTGTGCATATACCCTAAAAAAACACTACCCCTAAATTCTTCTTTTATGATGTCTTTGATAACACAGAACTGTGAATATGATACTCGAACAGAAGGTTCCTTTCGCATTATTTTATATTTGAAAAAATTTAATTTCCATTGTTTTGACCACTTATCTAATAAGGAGAAAAAAAAGTCATAATATTGACACTTCCAGGAACATCAGCCTTATTGCACACGTTGCTGTCACACTTTGAGACAAACCTTGCCTACCAAACCTTCTCCTATGTCACTTACAAACACATTAAAAAGAAAAGGATCCAGAACAGACTCCACATAAACCATTAACAATCCTAACCTTCTACCAACCACAAATTCACTGAATTATCCAGGAATTAAGTCCAATTCAGTAACTTCTCTATCAGCAGTTTATGTGGAACTGCATAGGTTTTGCGACCTAATGGCACCTTATGGCACCTATGACGCCTAGCATTTCAGTTTCTTCAAGAAACTAGTCAGAGGGGTTTCTGGCAAATAGTCCCCTAACAATCCCGCATGTAATGACTGGAGTCGGGGATCTGTTGTACCACCGTTAGCGATGGCATAAGCTGCACCAGGGAGCAGAGTCTAAGGGGCCGCTGGTCTTCACCAGTGACCACCTCAAGGCTGGATGGACTTTCTGCGGCAGACGACCCCCAAGGTCTCTACCCCTGGCTTTGCTTGCTAGCGGCGGTGGGTGAGGTGCAGCTGGAGACATGTAAGCAGGCAGGAACACAGCAGAACTCATGGCTGGAACCACAGGCAGCACAGCAGCACTAATGGCTGCAACCACAGACAGCAGGACACTAGCGGGACTCACGGCTGGAACTACAGGCAGCAGGAATCACGGGAAGAAACCATGGAGAGATGGGACCACATGCTATGGGAAGCATTCAAAGGCTCCAATGAGTAGGGCAGGGCTGGTGTGCAATTTATAGAGCACAGCTGTAGTGCATTTACCAATCAAGGGCGCACTGGCCCTTTAAAGTAAAGCAGAGCCGGTTCACGCTCCCTAGAAGGTGGGGACGTGCGTGTCAGGCCGTTAGGGAGCAGGAGTAGGTGGCACTGCAGTACAGGGCAGGAGCCAAAGAACATAAGGGACCATGGTTGGGGATGACAGTGCGGCCATGGCTGGGTGTGACAGGGAGGCCACGTAGAAAGGTACGTGCCGCGACCATTGTGATGGTCTATCGTGAGGATAGACTGTCAGTTCTTAAAGGTTGGATAACCCCTTTAATGCACTGTATGACCTGAATCTGTAGATGATTGTCTCTGCTCTTCACTGTCCTTGTGACTGAGCAAGTGTATACATGGACCTGACTGTTCAAATTGTTGATTTATGTTAATTTATACATAAATGACTCTGTGTCATCCCTCTAATGAACCTCAGTCCACAAAGGCACTGTATCAAATAGATGACATAATCAGACTGGCAAGTGTATATTAATATTGAAAACTTGACCTGATTTCAGAGTGAAAACATTTTCTCCTTTACAAGGTTATTACAATTGCTGCAGGTAAAATGACATCTTACATCTTGGATTTGCTTCACATCAGTTGCTTTCTTGTTTTAGAGACAAATGTCTAATCTTACTATTTTGACCCCAAGATTGTGACCAGAATGTGGGGGGCAGAAAAGTCACTTTTATGATTGGAGTAATTTTCTTATTATTTCAAGTGGAAAAATTGTTCATAATGATCTTTTCTAGATAATGTGTGTGTATATGTGTATATATACAGGGTTGTCCAAAAGTAGGTGGACAGTATGTGTAATAGGTTTTTGAAGGGGGAGATTTATCAAACATGGTGTAAAGTAAAATTGTCTCAGTTGCCACTAGCAACCAATCAGATTCCACCTTTCATTTTCCAAAGAGTCTGTGAGGAACGAAAAGTGAAATCTGATTGGTTGCTAGGGGAAACTAAGACAATTTCACTTTCTACCATGTTTGATAAATCTTCCCCTTCATAACCCTATTACACATACTGTCCACTTATCTCCTTTATCTCCTAATTTGCATAAAGCTAAATCTTATATCTCAGCACTGGAGTGAGGGACCTAAATAAGAGTTATATTGCCTGCTCTGTATTAAGATGCCCAGTTGTACGCTGCCTTTACTTTAGTCAGCATAAATCTGCTGACAGGTCCACTTTAAGTTTTATTAGGTCATCCACTTTCTTATTGGCACACCGTGCATTGGGATATGCTTATTAGCCTAGTTTATCACATAAACAAAGTGCTGTATCCACTGTGCTGTATCTTTATGTTATTTTTTAAACAAGCCTATAAAAATACAAAATAATCAGCCGTTTTAGAAACAACACTGTGACAGGACCATTAAGTTCAAAGTCCAAAGGTTGGTCATTTATTAATAAAAAATAACCCGCTTTCTACCATCTTTAGCGAAACAGTTCTTGCAGGAATCAACTGTTCAACATTTATGAATGATAATTGTCTTCTTTTCTTTCTTTTTTTTTTAATCAATGTCGTTTAAATGTTTTAAATTTATATTTTAAATTGTTAAAGGTCTTTTACACTGACCAATTATCGGCCAGGAGCACTGCAAGAAATGCTCCTGCGGCCGATAATCGTCCCATGTAAAAGTAACATAGATCAACTGAGGACCCAGAAAGCGCCCTCGTCTGATTGTCCGTTTAGAACATTTTTTAAAAAATTTATCATCACAGGTCATCTTCCTGTGTGAACAAGGGATGTAAGGCTGATAACAATAAAGGTAAAGTGATAGCACAGATATGTATAGTTGGCAGATCACACAGCAGTACATACTCACCTAGAGCCCTGCTGCTGTGATCCAACATCCTCTTCTTTAGGTTGCCCGTCCAGCCACTGCATCTTCAGGCTCAACGGGATGTATGTATATCCGTACTGTCAGTTTCAATGGCTGCATGAACAATACATACCGTAGATGTATAAGGCCACTGGGCGTATAAGACGACCCCTGACTTTCAAGAAGATTGTCAGAGGTTCGCCTTATTCGCCGGAAAATGTTAACCCCTGCCTGACTGCAGCCCTGTTGCGGTCAGGCAGGAGTTAACTGCAGCTAAATTAAAAAAATTAAACAGTTAACTCACCTGGGGCCCGCTCCCGGCCTCCGCGTGCCTCCTGTCCCGTTCCCGGCGCAGACAGTGTGACGTACACTGACTGCGCCGGGAATCCAAAGCTCTCCCGAGCAGCCAAACATCTCATCGGAGAAGCTCAGAGAGGCTTGGCTGCTGGGAGAGCTTCGGAAGAATGACAGAGGTTTCGGGTACTTCAGGAGCCTCTGTCATTTTTCTGAAGCTGTCCCGGCAGCTGAGTGTCAGGGTCCGGGCCGCGCGCTCGGCTCCTGGCTCTGCCGGAGCGAGCGGCCGGACTCTGAGCAGAGCCGCCGGCGTCCCTGGTGACGTGTGGGGCCGGTTGCTAGGGGCGCGCCGCCAGCCCACTGTCATTACATCACGGCCGGGCTCAGGAGACGCCGACGGCGTCCTTAGTGCAGGGCTGGTTGCTAGGGGCGCGTCGGCAGCGTCCCTGGAAGTCAGCCTGCTGGGAACGCCCACTGCTAGCCCCGGCTGGGGCCATTCTTCCCCAGCTGAGCGGCGTTAGGGACATGACTGACAGCAGTGGGCTCCAGTCATATCCACCGCCCAGTGTTAATCTAGAGTCCCAGCTCCAATGATGCCTGGGGGCTGGGACTCCGGGGTGTATAAGTTCCTTTCCCTGTGTCTCAGTTCTTGCCTGCGATAGAGCCTAGTATCCCTAGTGTTTTCTTGACCTCGCTATCTTTCCTACCTTGCTTTTCCCGTTGCTCGACCCTCTGGCTTGCTTCTCTGACTACTCTCTGGACTCGTGTTTGTACCTCGCCGCTCGACTGTTATTGACCCGGAATTTTGACTCTTCTCTTGTTGTGTTTGTCTGTCTTGTTAGTTTTGTGTTGCACCTTAGCTAGTACAGGGACTGCCGTCCAGTTGTCCGTTTGCCATCTAGGGCATCTGAGGCAAATAGGTAGGATCAGTGGGGTGGGTGCCAGCTTCAGGGATCACCTGTCCTTGTACCTTCCTGTCCTTCCCTGACATTATCGCAGGCCCAAACCGACGTCACTCTTGACTGATCAGCATGAGTACCGATACTTCGGTCGCTGACCGTCTAGACGAGTTGACTACCCAGCTTAAAGGTGTGGCAGGATTGGTAGCCCAATTGTCTAACCGTGTGGACAATCTGTCTCAGGCTACCTCATCCCGCCCGGTGACACAGAGCCCGGAGTCAGCGCCCGTCCAGGTAGTTAAGCATAAAACCAAAATGATACTACCTGATAGATTTAGTGGAAGTGCTGACAAGTTCCGTACCTTTCGGGAATCTTGTTATTTGTATTTCCGTTTTAACCCTTTTATTTCAGATGCTGAAAGGGTTGCTCTAATTGTTTCCCTCCTTCAAGGTCCCCCTCAGGACTGGGCCTTAGCCCTTCCCCCTGAAGCTCCAGAGTGGAATTCGGTGGAAACGTTCTTTTCCTCCCTGGGTCAAATCTACGATGACCCAAACCGTGTTGCAGTAGTGGAGTCCCACCTATTGTCCATCCAGCAGGGCCGTCGCACTGCGAACGAGTACTGCTCGGAGTTCTGCCAGTGGTGCGCCCTGACTGGATGGCAGGATTCCCCTCTGAAGACCCTGTTCCGACAGGGTCTCACGGATTCCATCAAGGATGCCATGGTCAGTCATCCCACTCCTGATTCCCTCAGTGCATATATGACATTGGCTATTAGTATTGACCGGAGACTCAGGGAAAGAAAGAGAGAAAAGATGGGGGTGACCACAGTACAGTCGAGAGTCAGTCAGCTCCCTAAACCGTTCCCCAAGGTGACAGAGTCGCTTCCCCCTCCTACGAATTCTGACGAACCTATGATCCTGGGAAGTGCCTCAGCCCGAAGAAAATTCCGTATGGAGCATTCTCTCTGTCTTTACTGCGGAAAGTCAGGGCACTACCTGAAAGACTGTCCCACCAAGCCTTCTCGGAAGCCGGAAAACTTCAGTGCCTGAGTGATAATCCGGAGGGTCACTCAGGCACACAGGTACCTCCTAGACAGTTAATTTTTGTTTACCGGTTACCCTGGTGTTCAATAATACAGTAATTTCATGTTCTGCCATGGTTGATTCAGGTGCCGCCCTGAATTTCGTCCGTACCTCTGTAACAGACTCATTAGGGTTAACATTGATATCTCTCGGTACTCCTTTCACAGTGGCAGGTGTCAACTCCGCCCCTCTGAGGAGGCGGTTCAGTGAAATACCGCTCTCCGGAGATATTAATGCAAGTTAGGTGTCTTCATCGTGAAGAGATCTCATTTTTTGTGTTGGATGAGTTGGCTGCTGATATAATTCTGGGTCTACCGTGGTTGCGCCAGCACAATCCGGTATTCGATTGGATGTCTACAGAGCTGGTCCAGTGGGGTGGCTCCTGTGACGCTCATTTGTTACAAGTTAATCCTATAATGTGTACAGTGATTGATTCTCCTATTCCTGATTTTATTTCAGATTTTTCTGATGTGTTTAATGAGGCCATTGCTGACGCCTTACCTCCTCATCGTCCGTACGACTGTGCCATCGACCTGGTGCCCGGGGCCAGGTTTCCCAAGGGCCGCATTTTTAACTTGTCTCCTCCCGAACGAGAGTCGATGCGCCAGTACGTTCAGGACAGTCTGAGGAAGGGTTATATTCGGCCTTCAGTGTCCCCTATGGGCGCTGGATTCTTTTTTGTGGGAAAAAAAGATGGTGGTCTGCGTCCTTGTATTGACTACAGGGAACTCAATAAGATCACCATCAGAGATCAACATCCCCTTCCCCTGATCCCGGATCTTTTGAACCAGGTGGTAGGTGCCCACTGGTTTTCTAAAATTGACCTACGGGGCGCCTACAATTTGATTCGAATCAGAGAAGGGGACGAGTGGAAGACGGCTTTTAACACACCTGAGGGACATTTTGAGTACCTGGTAATGCCCTTTGGGTTAAGTAATGCCCCCGCCGTCTTCCAAAGATTTGTAAATGATCTTTTCCGTGATCTGTTTGGTCAATTTGTAGTAATCTATCTGGATGACATACTTATTTATTCCCCTGATTGGGAGTCCCATGTTCAGCATGTCCGCGAGGTTTTATCTCGACTCCGAGAGAATACCCTTTGTGCTAAATTATCTAAGTGCCTTTTTGGGGTTAAGAAGGTTGGATTCTTAGGATATATCTTAACTCCAGAATCTGGACAGATGGATCCCCAGAAGGTGGCAGCAGTACTCAACTGGGCAAAACCCACCACCTTGAAAGAAATCCAAAGATTCCTGGGTTTCGCAAACTTCTACAGGAAGTTTATCCGTAATTTCTCACTTATTGTCAAGCCTTTAACCGAATTAACAAAAAAAGGTGCGAATCCAACCTCCTGGCCTACCGAGGCAGACCTAGCTTTCACCCAGCTTAAACATAGTTTTTCATCTGCACCTGTACTGGTGCATCCTGACTTAGATTCGCCATTTGTGGTAGAAGTAGACGCATCAGAGTTCGGGGTCGGAGCAGTGTTGTCCCAAGGAAGGGAACCATATACCAATCTTAGACCTGTGGCGTACTTCTCCAGGAAATTCTCCATCTCCGAGGTCAACTATGACGTTGGTAATAGGGAACTGTTGGCCATCAAATGGGCTTTTGAGGAGTGGAGACATTTTCTGGAGGGTGCTAAACACCAAATAACGGTTCTAACAGATCATAAGAACCTGTTATATCTGGACAAAGCCAAAAGGTTGAACCCACATCAAGTGCGTTGGGCCTTGTTTTTCACCAGGTTCAATTTTGTGGTAACATATCGCCCAGGGGCCAAAAATGTAAAGGCTGACGCCCTATCTCGGAGTTTTGGGACTAATGATATGCCTGAGGAGGAACCCCAAAATATCCTAACCCCAGGTATTGTGATCGCTAGTGTATCCATGAACTTAAAAGAAAAAATTTTGAGATCTCAAAATTATGCGCCTGCTAATGTACCTCCTGAAAAGCTGTTCATCCCTGTACACCTTAGGTTAGCAGTTTTAAATGAAGTTCATGGATCTACACTTGCTGGCCACCCTGGTATTGCCGGTACTGCTTACCTCCTGTCTCGTTCCTGCTGGTGGCCCTCATGGCAGCGAAACGTACGGGAATATGTAAAGTCCTGTGAGACGTGTGCCCGGGCTAAAACTCCAAGGTCATTGCTGAAGGGTTACTTCAACCACTACCTATACCTGGTCGCCCTTGGTCTCACCTGTCAATGGATTTCATTACTAATCTTCCTCCTTCTCTAGGAAAGACAGTAATCTGGGTAGTGGTTGATAGGTTCAGTAAAATGTGTCATTTTATTGCTTTGAAAAAACTCCCCAATGCCAGGTCTCTCGCCAAGTTTTTTGTTAAGCATATCCTTCATCTTCATGGAATACCTACCAACATAGTCTCAGACCGAGGGGAACAATTCGTTTAAAAATTCTGGAGAGCCTTCTGTAAACTGTTAAATATATCACTATCTTTTCCCTCAGCATTTCACCCCGAAACCAACGGTCAGACGGAACGGACCAATCAATCGCTGGAGCAGTATCTTAGGTGTTTTGTTTCAGATAATCAGCTTACATGGTCTGAATACTTACCTATGGCAGAATTCGCCTTAAACAACCACGTAAATGCTTCCACGCAACTAACTCCGTTCTTTTGCAATTATGGCTACCATCCCAGATTCTCTGCTGTCCCAAATCAAGAAACACATTTCTCTTCTGCTAATGAACTCACAAAGAAACTGTGCACTGTTTGGGCGGAGAGTCTGGCGACTCTAACCGTTTCCCAAGAAAAACAAATTCTCTATGCTAATCGGAAACGCAGCCCCGGTCCCCAGTATGTGGTAGGTGAAAAAGTATGGCTGTCTACAAAAAACCTGCGTCTCCGAGTTCCTTCGTATAAACTCGCCCCGAGATATATTGGTCCGTTTCCCATTGTAGACATTATAAGTTTAGTGTCTTTTAGGTTACAATTGCCTCAATCTTTGAAAGTCCATCCTGTGTTTCATAAATGCCTCCTTAAGAGATATATCCCTCCAACTAATACCAGTTCCCCTCCGCTTCCAGTAGTGGTTCAAGGCGAACTAGAATATGAAGTTGAAAGAATTCTAGATTCTAGGAAAATCCGCAGAACCATACAATATCTCGTACATTGGAAGGGATACGGACCAGAGGAGCGCACATGGGTCACTTCACAGGATCTTCATGCCCCAGTGTTGATTAAAAAATTCCACGAGGAACATCCTACCAAACCTGGAGGCTCTTGTGAGGGTCCGGAGGCCCCTCCTCAAGGGGGGGGGTTCTGTCAGGGTCCAGGCCGCCCGCCGGTGACGTGTGGGGCCGGTTGCTAGGGGCGCGCCGCCGTCGTCCCTAGTGGCCGGCCCACTGTCATTACGTCACGGCCGGGCTCAGGAGACGCCGACGGCGTCCTTAGTGCAGGGCTGGTTGCTAGGGGCGCGTCGGCAGCGTCCCTGGCAGTCAACCTGCTGGGAACGCCCACTGCTAGCCCCGGCTGGGGCCATTCTTCCCCAGCTGAGCGGCGTTAGGGACATGACTGACAGCAGTGGGCTCCAGTCATATCCACTGCCCAGTGTTAGTCTAGAGTCCCAGCTCCAATGATGCCTGGGGGCTGGGACTCCGGGGTGTATAAGTTCCTTTCCCTGTGTCTCAGTTCTTGCCTGCGATAGAGCCTAGTATCCCTAGTGTTTTCTTGACCTCGCTGTGTTTGTCTGTCTTGTTAATTTTGTGTTGCACCTTAGCTAGTACAGGGACTGCCGTCCAGTTGTCCGTTTGCCATCTAGGGCATCTGAGGCAAATAGGTAGGATCAGTGGGGTGGGTTCCAGCTTCAGGGCTCACCTGTCCTTGTACCTTCCTGTCCTTCCCTGACACTGAGCATCTCCAAGCTTCTCCAATGAGATGCTCAGCTGCTCAGGAGAGCTACAGGGATCCCACACTGCCTGTGCCGAGAACGGGACAGGAGGTGAGTTAACTGTTTATTTTTTTTGTAGTAGTCACTCCATATGGTGGGGATGGGGCCATTTTTGAACTCCCCCACTGTATGGGGCGACCATAGCCGGCGTATAAGATGACCCCCGACTTCTAAGAAGATTTTTCAGTATTAAAAAGTCATCTTATATGCCGAAAAATATGGTACACGGAAATTGATAATGTGGATTTTTCATGCCATGTAAAGGCAATGGATTTGACCGACAAACTCGCTGATCGGTGCTTGTTTGCAGCAGAGATATCGCTAATGTAAAAGGACCCTTAGTAAGAACTTGAAAATAAAACATTTTCTTGCAAATGCATTCAAAATGTATTTAAAATCCTAAAAGCATTTACAACAAACAATTAACCAAATGGTATTCATACATGTAGGCGTCACATGCTACAGATTATTTACTATATGTAGTAATAGCATATTACATTTGACTGAATAGAGGCTGTCCATAACTGGCCGACAATCATATTTATCTTAAACACTTACACACACACAAGGGACATTTCATTTGAAGCTAGAGAAGCTATTACTATTTTTTTGTATATGCAAAAAAAAGAGCTATTTCTATAAATTTTTATGGCTCAAAATATGACCCAAGAAACTATAAAAAACATAACCTAAGAGGTAAAAATACCAAGTAGAAACACATGCAAACATAGGGAGAAAATACACATTCCCTATATGTTAGTATAAACTATTTGGAATGCTCCAATTCTAATGCTTAATCTGCAGAATAAATTTGGATATCTCCCATGGAGACCGCTCAAGGAATTTTTGATGAAGCGCACAAATGTCTTTTCTATAGAGCCAGGGATCTTTTTTTTTGCTAATAGCTTCATAAAAGTCCAAAATATATTTTCTCTGATGCTTATTAAAATGTAAAAATAATAAAAGATGTTTTACATTGTTCATTAACTCCGTCCCTTTTCTGTACATTAATTGACTTTTTTTTTATCTGAGGAACTTGAAAGCTCAGCTTAGATGATCTTACAGTACGTTCAAGAATAGTGGATTTTCCAGACACTAGATAAAAGAGAATCATATTACATTGTGGTTCATTTCATTTTAACTTGATGATTTACAGAGAATGTAAATCAGGATACAACCACAGAAGGTACATTTAATGACATCTTAATGCATCATAGAATTTACGACATAGCGTGGATAGCTCGAGCACTCAGCCATTTCAAGCAGATGCTGCAATAATTCTACTTAATACTTAGAAGCAAAGTAAAGCATATTGTTTTTGCACGAATGTTTATGAAACATTAATACAAATAATATGCACCGTTCTGCGCTAAGCACATAAGCTGAAATCTTCCCCTATAAATATTTATAAGTAGGACTTTTTTTTTGCCTTACCCTGCAAATTGATCACAAGCTTCAAGGATTTGGTTCTTGGGTTATCAACATAATACGGCTACTTAAAAAAACATAAACAAATGGAAATGATTAAAAGAAAAAAGAATTTATAGGACAATATTTAAGGCAAAAAGAAATATAGCAAGCAAAGGCGTTTCATATCATATGGCTAATGTGAGATCTGAATATAATACATATATTATTGTGCTTTTAACTACACGAAAGCTTGATAGTACTATTCATGGTTTCTCGTTTAAATGGTTACTTTCTAACAAGAAATATTAATATGTTATGCACTAAAAATATTTATTAAAATATATATCTAAGCACTAAAAAGGACCTGTCACCCGGAAGGACAGCGCCAAGCCCGCCCGACCCCCCGGTGGAGCCCCGGATATCTCCACTTTCCTGCAAGTCCCGCTTTTGGGCCCGGTCCCCAGATGGAGATATCGGCGCTGGAAGGTGAGCGCGCGCTGTATGCTAATTACCTGAGATGAGTCCGATGCCCATAGAGAATGACTGGAGCAGTCATTCTCTATGGGCATCAGACTCATCTCTGCTGAGTGCTTGCACGGCTTCTGACGGCGAGATCTCCGCCCCGGGTCCAGGAACAAGACTTAGAGAAAAATGGACAGTGCTCCATGGCGAAGATCAATCAACAACGGGTGAGAGGAATAGGAAAGGTAACTCTCACCTAGTCGAGTCGTGCAAACAACAGAGGCACAAATCTAGTGAAAACATAAAGAAGACCGCAGTCACTCCCCATATACCCCAAGGGATAATAGACATGAGATACAATTTCTCCAACCACCAAACGGGTAACCAGGCACAGGTCCAATGATGACAGACAAGGAAAAGTGGAAGTGAAAGATTTATTTAGACCCAACGCATTTCAAAAAGGTTTTGGTTGAAAAAGAAAAAAACACATTGGTTCTAAATAAATCTTTCATTGGACTTCCACTTTCCATTACCAGTTTGGTGGTTGGAGGAATCGTATCTCAAAGGATCTCCTAGGGCCTAGATTGACACAACAATGATCTCTAAAACTGCTGGGTCACTCTCTCATCAGGCACTGTTGTTGTGTTGTTTGGCACCGTGCCAAATTGTAACTAACTCCTGATGTTAGAATTTAATAGTGCTGAAAAGCAGGTGCTCAGTGAGAGCCATGTGGATTTTTGGCCATATCTGATTTTTATTCCTCCATGAAATTACTTCAATAATTATTACAATAATCTCGAATACAACACCGATCCAAAAGTTCAGCAGAAGACAACACATTGAACTGATTTTGGAGCCAATTCCTGGAAGCTAAGGTCTATTCTTTAGAGGCTAATAATTTATTTTATCTTTTTGATGAGATCTCACTGATGTGATCTCACTGGACGCTGTGGCACCTACAATTACATCATATTAGTGTATGCATATCAATAGCACACAATTTGTATACCAATACCAACAACAAACAATCTGGTCTCCTCATCCATGGATCCAAGCCCTCCAACCCATTTAAGGAATAAGTGGTTGCATGTCAGAACATACATTCTGGTTCCTCCATACATATACACCAGCACTTACATATAAACAACATCTACTATCTTGTACTGAGCTATTAATGCCAAACATCAATCTACTTATCCACTGATGGGCCCTGCAGGCTCCTCAGTCAATAGTACTCATCTGGTCATCATCTCAGGAGCTGCTTTCATGCAATTAAGACGAGTATCTCACGGTATAGAGATTACTATTGAAGACGTTCTTTATTAACTCTCCACAGCATTTCCTGATGAAACTATGGAAAAAGTATGGGGGAAACACGTCAGAAGTGGATGAACTACTGCTTTAAGCGCCTCAGTTCCCACAATCTGACCCCCCCAAACCACTTGTATCTTTGGATAGATACTTTTAATCCAAGATCTGTCCTGGGGTCCGTTTGGCAGGTGATGCAGTTATTGTCCTAAAAAATAACTTTTAAACTTGCAGCCCATGCCAAACGGGAGTATCTGTGCCCTAACTTTGCACCACCCCTCCATCCCTCCTTCCCACCCTCTTCATTATTAGGAATGCTCCAGGCAGATTGCCTCCTATTCCTCACTTGTGTCAGTCCGGCACATGGGCTGGATCGTTAAGCACCTGTGCAATGTTCAGCATGAAGAAAATGTTTCAGTGGCATTCCTAATGATGAAGGGGGTGGGGAGGAGGGACGGAGAGTGGTGCAAAGTTCGGCCACAGATACTTCCGTTTTGCACGGGCTGCAAGTTTAAAAGTTGTTTTTTAGGACAATAACTGCATCACCTGACGAATGGACCCCAGGTCAGATCTTGGATTAAAAGCAGCTATCCGAAGGTACAAGTGGTTTTGGGGGTCAGGGGGTGATATAGGGGACCCCTGACTTAGTGGTGCTTTAGTTGGATAGGCAGGGCCTAATAGGAACATATCCTTGACTATTAGGAGTCACACCTATCTCTACTTCTACTCCTCGTTAAAGGTCACTCTGATTTTTGTATATACACCTTTGCACCAATAAATAAAGATCTTCATCATCTCTTGAGTCCACCATGTATGTCATTTCCTCTTTATTTTCTTGTTTGTTGTTAGACTCGTGGGGACATACCATCCTATCTGTTTATCAATATATCTAGATACTTGAACATGCTGTTTAGAGTTAGGTAGAATCTTTCCTCACTAGGCGAAAGTGGTTACAATTGCTCAAGGGTTTTTCTTTTTTGTCTTCTTGTAGACAGCTGAGCCTAAAAAGGTTTAACTTGATGGATGTGCTAAATACTATAATACTATAAGCTGAATACAATATAAATTTATGACACTCTGATATGTGCAAAAACTGAGTTCCATAGTAGAATATAATGTGCCGCATTAGTGAAATGTATAAAATAAATCATGAATTAAAGCTACTGGGGCCCAAAGAAAACATTGTGGAGAAAGCAAACAAGTGCACATATTCACCTTCCTCTCTATTCTACATGGTACTGTGTAACTTAATTGATTTTCTGTCTGACACCTTGGCCCAAGTCAATTGATCATTCAGAAACATATCTAGGGTTTCAAGGTTGTAAAGTCAACCAGTGCAATGTCTTCACACTTGTAAAACCAATAACTGTGGCCTTTTCTTCAGACAAAGGCTACTGAGTATTGACTAACTGCAGCGCTAACAACTCTACTGCAGCACAAGCGTCATACAAACTTCTAGTTTAAAGTAATTGTGTGAGCAATGTTCACGAGCAGTATAGTCCAAAGGAACATAGAAACAAGAGGACATAAGAAAATAGAACCCATATATGAGTTCCTCAGCTGTTAATATTTTTAAAGGAGAACTATCATGAGGTTAGACGAATCTAACCTGCTGATAGTCCCCTATAGTGCAGGGGACACCAGTCCCGCTAATTTAGTTGGGGTAAACTCTGCTCCGGAGCACGGTTAGGAGCACTGCCACCTCATCCGGCTCTTCCCTTCTAATGATAATGAATGGAGGGGGCAGGTGGGATGACCTGGCCGTGCACCTAAGGGTGTCCGGAGCAGAGTTTACCCCGACTAACTGTGTGGGACTGGAGTTGCGGAAGAAGGTATGTTGTGTCTTACCTTCCTCCACTCTGGTCCCACGCAGTTAGTCGGGGTAAACTCTACTCCCCAGAGCTATTGGGGGCTAACAGCAGGTTAGATTTGTCTAGATAAGCAGACTCACAGTTATTTATTGGCCACTGCTAGCTTTTTTCAATGGAGAAAAATCAATGTATGCAGATTTAATTACTATGAGATGGAATGGAGAGGCAGGAAAAGTCTTGAGTAGAGCTTTAATCGTGCATATGCTGGATATTTATGCATTCTGTATTTTGATCCTTTTGGTAAGCAAATTGCAAATATTAAAACTAGGGATGAGCAAAGTGAATCCAGCTAACATAGATTCACAATGAAGTTTGCATTAAATTTACTTAGCGGATGTAAAAATTAACTAAATATGGCGGCCATGATAACAGCCACACATGTTTTCTTAGATGACATTGAGTGGGTGGGGATAAGGGATTATCCATAATCCTTTGCAACCATCCAATCAGCTGCAAGCTTTCTGACAGGCAGGGAAAGAGAAGGTAGAGGTAAAGAGAGAGATGGAGGAGAGTCAGGGATAGGAGTTCTTGTGGTCCAGGAGCCATCCAGTTACTGTGCATGTACAAGCTGTACACTGCTGGTAGATACCATGTTAAGGACCATTAACCAATTCCAAACACCTTCCAACCTGTTTCAAACACCATCCAACCCATTCAAAGCACCATTTGACCCCCTTTCCAATCCCTCTCCAAGTGACCCTTTAACCACACCTTTTAACCCTTTGTATGTGGGGCACCCTGTGATTTTATGTCAGTGGCCATGGGCTGTCAGACATAGAGTGTGGCAATGGGCTTGATGTCACATCCTTTGTTTTTTCTTGGTGAAGTTAACAATCATCAGGTTACATCTGTGGCCTGCCTCATCTACTGTGTGGCCCAAGGATTGTTGTCACTTACTTTAATACCAACATCCATAACGGGCAGCATGGTGGCTTAGTGGTTAGCACTGTAGCCTTGCAGTGCAACTTCTGCAAAGAGTTTGTATGTTCTCTCCGTGTTTGCGTGGGTTTCCTCCGGGTACTCCGGTTTCCTCCCACACCCAAAACATACAGATAGGTAAATTTAGATTGTGAGCCCTAATGGGGACAGGGAGCAATAATTGGCATAACTATGTACAGTGCTGCGGAATTTGTGTGCGCTATACAAATAAAAACATTATCCATCGATTTTTCTGGGATAAGTTAACCCAACAAATGCCCTTTCAGGTTACATATAAGCTTTTAATATGGGATGGGATCTTTTATTTAGAAAAACAATGTAATTCTTTTTTTTTTTTAAACAATAATTTGTAGTTCCTCCAGGACTGCTGAAGCCCATAGTAAATGATTGCCAAGCTGGAATAAACATCATAGTGTTGCTAAAGCCAGGCCTGGTATGTATATCTGATCAGTCCCTCCAAATTACATCGGGGGGAGGCTGATCATGACACTTTGCCATTACTGATGCCTTTTTAACTGCATTTAGGTGTCAGTTTTTACAGCATTAGTCTACGTTCATTCACAGTATGAGAAGGTTGCACCGTGACACGGACGGGTCACGGGACGGCCGGTCTTAGAAAAGATGGAGCCGCACGCTCCAAAGTGTGCACTAACAGGGTTTTCTGCAGCCACAATTCAATGAATAGGGGCCACAGAAAACTGACATGTCAGTTGTTTGCAGCGCCGCTAGGGATCCCGGCCAGAGCGTATACCATGTGTATACGCTCCTGCCAGGATCCCATAGACGGCTAAGTAACGTATATTTTCGTCATATACGTAGTGTGAACATAGCCTTACCCTGCACCACCGATCAGCTATACAGGCTAATAGTCACAGTCCCCAGCTTCTATCATTGTGACCCTGCTCTATATCTTCTAAGTGACGTCATGACTTCTGGGTGTGTCATGGGTCCTTAAAGAGTTAACGGCTCTCAAGGTTTCTTAAGTGGTATAAGGCTATAGGAAGGGTTCTTGAAGGGGTATATATATCAGATTAAGAATTTTTGGTAGTGACCAAAGCGAGGGTGGGACGGTTCCTCCCATACCCCATCAGAGGTTTTCTCCTTCCCAGTTTAGTCGAGCTGGAGACCACATGGATCGTGCTTTTGCCAGGGATGGGAGGGGGAGTATGTTTCCCGTGAACTGTCTGTTCTAGGACAATGTTTTTACATGTTGAGAAATGTATGTGGCAGAAACCATGCTCCCATTTCTTCCCCAGTAGTTATGTGATGTTTCCAGGATTATTGGCCATACGCCTATTGGTTATCACATGCAACGTACAGTAAATGTGGGAACGCGGCCTAAGGCTGATCAGGTATAAATATGTTCAGAAATTAGAAAATCATGATGCTAATTGGTGAGTGAAGATGGGGCGTCTTCAAGTTTAGTGCCTAGGGCAGCAGCAGCTGTTAATACGGCCTTGCATGTCTGGGCAGTAATTGGAGTCATCAATGTAGTATTGGCAAGGTGGATGAAAAAACAAAAGTCATATGATTATTGTATATTCTGCCTATGACTGCACCATATTACATGATCTGAACATGACCATGCTTTGCTGACCTCCTTAACGGAACTAGTATCTGAGAAATATATGGTCACTGTATCGCATCATTATTGCAAATAGTGGTATTTATATAGTAGTAGTGTACACGTGTCCGTGACTCAAAGAACAAAGCATCATCTTTTTTAAATTAATAAATATTATTAAACTAGAAAATGTACCCGGCGCTGCCCGGGTATAAAGTGTCAGTGTGTTGGGTATAAAGTGTCAGTGTCAGGTATTGTTTCATCTGAGTTAATCAGTGGAATTAGTGTATACCTGTAGTGCATAGTTGGAGGGGTTCTGTATACTCACAATGTATAGTTTTTAGGGGTCTCGCATATCTGTAGTGCATAGTTGGGGGGGCTGTATACCTATAGTGTATAGTTGTGGGGGGGTCCTGTATACCTGTAGTGTGTAGTTGGGGGGGCTGTATACCTGTAGTGTATAGTTGAGGGAGGTCCTGTATACCTGCAGTGTACAGTTGGTGAAGGTCCTGTATACCTGTACTGTATAGTTCGGGGGTCCTGTATACCTGTAGTATGTAGTTGGTGCTGTATACCTGTAATGTATAGTTGGTGGAGGTCTTGTATACCTGTAGTTTATAGTTTGAGGGTCCTGGATACCTGTAGTGTATAATTGGTGTAGGTCTTGTATACCTGTAGTATATAGTTCGGGGGTCCTATATACCTGTAGTGAATAGTTTCAGGGTCCTGTATAACTATAGTATAGAGTTGGTGAAGGTCCTGTATACCTGTAGTGTATAGTTTGGGGTTCTATATACCTGTAGTATATAGCTGGTGGAGTTCCTGTATACCTGTAGTATATTTGGGGTCCTGTATACTTGTAGTATAGAGTTGGTGAAGGTGCTGTATACCTGTATTATAGAGTTTGTGTAGGTCCTGTATACCTGTAGTGTATAGTTTTGAGGTCCTGTATACCTGTAGTGTATAGTTTGAGGTCTTATATACCTGTAGTATATAGTTGGTGGAGTTCCTGTATATCTGTAGTGTATAGTTTTGGGGTCCTGTATACCTGTAGTGTATAGTTTGGGGTCCTGTATACCTGTAGTATATAGTTGGTCGAGGTCTTGTATACCTGAAGTATATAGTTGGTGGAGGTCCTGTATACCTGTAGTGTATAATTTTGGGGTCCTTTATACCTGTAGTGTAAAGTTTGGGGTCCTGTATACCTGTAGTATATAGTTTTGTGGAGGTCCCTTGCACCTGTAGTGTATAGTTTTGGGGTTCTGTATACCTGTAGTGTCCTGTATACTTGCAGGGTTGTATTTACCCGTATGGCAGTGTTATTCAGTCACAGTGTGTCGGTATTGGTCATGTCTGGTATGGCGGTGTTATCCAGTCACAGTATGGCGGTATTGGTCAGGTCTGGTGTGGCGGTGTTATGCAGTCACGGTATGGTGGTATTGGTCAGGTCTGGTATAGCGGTGTTATCCAGTCAGAGTATGGCAGTATTGGTCAGGTCTGATATGATGGTGTTATCCAGTCACAGTATGGCGGTATTGGTCAGGTCTGGTGTGGCGGTGTTACCCAGTCACAGTTTGCCGGTATTGGTCAGGTCTGGTATGGCAGTGTTATCCAGTCACAGTATGGCGGTATTGGTCAGGTCTGGTATGACAGTGTTATCCAGCAGAGTATGGCGGTATTGGTCAGGTCTGGTATGGCAGTGTTATCCAGTCACAGTATGGCGGTATTGGTCAGGTCTGGTATGACAGTATTATCCAGCACAGTATAGCAGTATTGGTCAGGTCTGGTGTGGCGGTGTTATCCATTCACAGTATGGCAGTATTGGTCTGGTCTGGTATGGCGGTGTTATCCAGTCACAGTTTGGCGGTATTGGTCAGGTCTGATATGACAGTGTTATCCAGTCACAGTATGGCGGTATTGGTCAGGTCTGGTATGACAGTGTTATCCAGCACAGTATGGCGGTATTGGTCAGGTCTGGTGTGGCAGTGTTACCCAGTCACAGTTTGGTATACCTGTAGTGCCCTGTATATACATGTACTGTATGGATGGAGTAGGGGGCCCTGTATATACATGTACTGTATAGTTGGAGTAGGGGGTCCTGTATATATATATGTCCTGTATAGATGGAGTAGGGGGTCCTGTATATACATGTACTGTATAGTTGGAGTAGGGGGCCCTGTATATATATGTCCTGTATAGATGGAGTAGGGGGCCCTGTATATACATGTACTGTATAGTTGGAGTAGGGGGTCCTGTATATACATGTACTGTATAGATGGAGTAGGAGGTCCTGTATATATATGTACTGTATAGATGGAGTAGGGGGTCCTGTATATACATGTACTGTATAGATGGAGTAGGGGGTCCTGTATATACATGTACTGTATAGATTGAGTAGGGGGTCCTGTATATACATGCACTGTATAGATGGAGTAGGGGGTCCTGTATACATGTACTGTATAGATGGAGAAGGGGGAGGGGGTCTGTATACATGTACTGTATAGATGGAGTAGGGGGTCTACCAGTTATTACTGTGGATGTTGTGAGGCAGCTGCCCTAGAAACCATTGCTCATTGAAAATGAAAGCAGTAATCCTATTGGTTGCTAAGGCTCCAACTGCAGTGTCTGCTGCAGCTAATTATATCACCTGTGTTTGCAGTGAGGAGATTTTCCTATTCATCTCTATGGGGCGCCTCTCTTTCCCCTCCCCCTCCCCTCCTGTACATCTGGCGGGGACGGGACCTTCGCAATAACTTTCCCGGGCACCCAATGTATCTGTGGGCCAAATTTGGGGTCAAACGGTTCAGGCGTTTGGAAGTCTATAGAGGACAGACAGACAGACAGACAGAAGGACAGACAGACAGACAGACTTTGATTTTTATGATATAGATAATTGAAAAAAATATATATTAGTTTTTGCTTTTAATATATCCATGAAAAATATAGATTTATTTTTTTGTTTAACTTTGCTTTTCAATTATGTTGAAGTCTCTAGTACAGTAGTTTAAAATTGATTCTACATAGAAGACTCAAATTGCTTTATCTGCCTAGGGCACCTAAATACTGTATCAGCTGTATCAAAGGCCTTCTCATTGTGTTGGTTGAGAATTGTTTTCAGGTTACCTGATAGAAATATAATAGTGGAGTGTAGAAACATATAGTAAAGGCTAATAATGAAATGGGAAAAAAAAAATCACAAATGTTAATTTCAAATCGTTCAAAATATTTTATAAACTACTAAAACATAGTGTCACTATAGTACTAGAGGTCAGGATACCAGTGATCAACCCTGATCCAAAATCAAATCAAAATGGCCAAAAAACAGTATTATATATGCAAAGGGTTGGGATTTAAAAATTAAGGTACTCGTGGAGTCGTGGATCCACTCCTACCACTGCTAGTGATGACAAAGCTGCGCCAAGGAGTGGAATCTAAGGGGCTGCTAGTCTTCATCAGTTTCCTCTGCAGGGTGGGTTGGACTTGCTGCGGCAGTCGCTCCCAGGTTGCTACCTCTGGCTTGGCTTGCTAGCGGCATAGGGGGAGGTGCAGCTGGAAACACTAGGTAGGCAGGAACACAGCAGAACTCACTGCTGGAACCAGGACAGCAGTCACGAACTGGAACCATTGTCGGCTGGAGCCACGGGCAGGAACCACGGGAGGGCTGGGACACACGCTAGGAAGCATGCAAAGGCTCCAACACTAGGGTCTGGGTAGGGCTGAAATTCATAGGGAGGTGTTAGTGCACTTTAATCAATTAGGGACATACTGTCCCTTTAAATCCAGGACAGTCGGCATGCGCGTCCTAAGTGATGGGGACGCGCGCCGGCCAGGAAGACAGGGAGCAGAACCATGGAGCGGTGAGGCACCCTGGGGGGCCAAATAGGAAGCTGTACCGGGCCTAGGCACGTGGGCTCTGGCATCCGCATAAAGATGACAGTGGGGAGAGTGGGTGCGTTGGCCACCTGGAGCATGGGACGCCGCTGCAGCTCAAACATGTACAATTACATAAATAAATATAATTTACAGAAAAATACAAAAAGTCCTAACATTTTTACAATCTAGTAAATTTACATGATTTGTTTTTAAATCTCTTTTTATTTAGAATTTTCTATTAAAGAAGAATTGCGCCCAGTCCACTTAACATAGGAACAATATCTATTGCTTCTGGTTACAAAGCATTAAGGAAAGTAAAGATCTCAAATTACGCTGTGAAACAAAAGCCTCTCGCTAATTATTTTCTCAAAGTAACAGTTATTGAGTCCTGTAAAATGTGTTAAAGAATTGAGTATGTTCCATTACTAGGATTTAACAGCTAATAAAAGAAAAATTCTTTCTTGCTAGACCTGTTTTTAATTCACACACTTATCCTGATAGAAATGCTTAATGGATATCTGCAATTAATACTAATTAAAATTCTGCAAGTCCAGTTTTGAGAGCATTTTTATGGGAATGAATGTCAATATGGGCTCCATCTGTTTTATGAATATGTGACATGCCCGAAGCTTTCCCTTTGAAATACTGGTCATCATTTGAATAAAAGAAATGAACTGTATGAAGCATTAGCGGACACTATAAGAGAACACTTAAAAATAAGGCATGAATTCACAATGATGGCACTTATTTTTGTGAGATTTTCTATATTGGTAAAAGAATTTTACAACAACAACAATAAAAATAAGAAACATTTCTGGCACTTACCGCGGGGTTTGAGGTTTTCCATTAACCCATAATGGAAGTCTATACTAAACTTCCTATATTATGGGGTTAACCCAAGCTTATGGAACTGCATTTTGGCACTGCATTGTACTGTCATTTTGAGTGTTAAGGTGGGTTCACATTACCAGTGTGTGAACACACCCTTATATAGAATTTTTATGTTCCCATTGCGGGGGGATTTATGAAGACTGGCCCCACCCCCCTTTCCACCCTCTGAATTCACTAAGAGGCACATGCCATTTAGTGAATCTGTCCGGCCTGCGTCCGGCATAGCAAGTCAACACCTGCTTCCAGCAGGTGCAGACTTAGGTCATGATTTACGCCTGTGAGCATGCAAAAATCGTGATAAATGCTGCGTGGGAGGAGGCCATTTTACATGTGACATTTTACATGTTACATTTTACATGTGACTGCCATTTTTTACATGTGTGAATGTCCCCTACGTTTTGAATGTTCAAATTGTGCAGCAAAACTGCCCCATAGGGGGAGGAGATAAGGCCAAGCTGCTCGCTTCTACAGGAGGATCTCTGCAGTTCTACAGGATCCCTGACACGGACTGGCACTGGAGGAGAACCGGAAGGCATCTGATCCCCAGCAGAGTTGATCAGGTAGCAGTGGGTTACAATGAGAGAGCTTTGTACCCAGTACAGTATCAGGATGGGGACACCGGGGTGCTGGTATTATGAAATCTTGCTGGTTTGTTAAGTTACTAGAGATGAGCGAACCGGGTTCGGGTTCGAGTCGATCCGAACCCGAACGTTCGGCATTTGATTAGCTGGGGCTGCTGAACTTGGATAAAGCTCTAAGGTTGTCTGGAAAACATGGATACAGCCAATGACGATATCCATGATTTCCACATCCATGATTTATCCAAATTCAGCAGCCACCGCTAATCAAATGCCGAAAGTTCGGGTTTGAATCGACTCGAGCATGCTCGAGGTTTGCTCATCTCTATAAGTTACCATTTTTAAGATTGATCTCAGACTACTTACACAGTTATCTCCCAACCCCAAAAAATCTATATAGTGACTTTGTATTACAAATAACTTTATTTGTAATACAAAGTCACTATATAGATTTTTTGGGGTTGGGAGATAACTGTGTAAGTGTTGCTTTTTGCTAAAGGATTGTAAGTGCAAACATTTTTGAAGTTCAGAAGAATGAAGGTTAAACATTTAATAGTACCCCTTTAACTGGTAGAAGGAAATAAAAAGAAACATTGTCATTATCACTCAGAAAGGAAAATAAATCACTAAAGACAGCAAACAGGAGGATGCACAGTCTAAAAATGCAGATTTGAAAGCAAAATTTAACTGGAACAGATGGGTTTACAGCAGAATATCCCATAACTGAAAACAATACAATAGCAGCATTAAGATCCTTAGATTTCTTTAGGGATGTGTATTAGAAATTAGGGAAAATATAAAGAAAGCAAATAAAAATATATGAATCGTTTCTCAAACAAAATATGTATTCTACTATGTGTGGAAGTAAAAAAGTCTAAATTCCTAATTATGGAGATTAATGATGATGCCGACACACAGAATAAAAATACCAAATGATACCAAATTTGTACCCCATGCTTCACGTTAACATTGGCAACCTGTCAAAATGGGATGCTTACATACACAGTACCTGCCAACAAATACATATTGACATGAGCCCCATTGACCCATATTGGCCAGAACATAGTCAATTAGTGATGTTCAGCTTATTTCCTGAATGTATACAGCTATTTTATAGGACTACCATACCAAAAGAACAATTTAAATACACATACAGTTATTATATTAAATTGTTACTGATATACTGCTACTGAAAAAAAGCATAATACATACAAAACAAATTACCAATGATGCCAACATATAATTGCTAAGTAATACAACCCATAATTGCTGAGTAATACTATAAGACCATGACTTCTATTATTACCACTACAGCCTATATGTAGTGATTCTGTTACTGTATATCTTATGACTTACGGGTGAAATCTAATCTGAGTCGTTCCTTTTCTTCCCTATCCAGCTCAGCCTTCAATTTGAGGCAAAAGATCTTATGTCATTATGCTGCCAATGCTGAAATGCAGACACCCTCAACTGCTATTGGCTTTTTGTAGATGCAAGAGTTAAAGTGTCACTGTTGTTATAACTTTCAAAATCTAAATGAACAGTAGATGTGATATAAAGCAAGTTGGCAATATACAATCATTATTTTTTTGTTGTTGATACTAAGTTGTAAAACAAAGCTGTACTTACCAGAAATCCAGGTCCAGTCTCCTGAAGGTTATTTTCTGACTTGTGCTGGTTGAAGAAACAGATTAAACACAGGAATTCAGGGCCAATACAGAGAGTCGCGGCTCAGTGTGTCTGTCAATCACATGACTGCCTTCTCTCTGTGATGATGGCCTGGGATACAAAGGACTTCCTGTTTTCTGACTGATTCCTGTTTTTTGGTAAAAAAAAAAAAAGAGTCAGAAAACCGGAAGTGCCGTGTTTTTCATTATAATTAAAAAAAAAAAATGAATGTAAAATGCAAACTTGCTTTATATCACATCTACTGTGGATTTAGATTTTGAAAATTATAATGACAGGTACACTTTAAAGAATCAGTGGCAGTACTGAAGGTTATAGCTCTCTGCTCCTTTACACCTTTTACCTGCAAGCATGTCCTGATGAGGCAGTTCAAGAGGGGGCTCATCTGCACAGTAGTGCTGTCATGACCATGCCTGTTTGGACCTCGGCATTGGTCCTTGGCTCGTGGTGTATGGCTGAGACTTGGTTATTCTACCTACCTGGTCATTCTGATTTTGGCTCTTGTACCTCTGACTACTCTGACTTTTGGGTTCTGATTCAGTTGTCAGACTAACACAGACACAACCAGACAGTGGGCCCTATCTGAACCACCCACTGTCCCTGCCTAATTGCCTCAGCAGACCCTAGGCGGTCGCGGACAACCACGGAGACGTTCCCTGCGCTATATACGTGATACACAAAACAATACGGACAGACAAACACAATAAGGAATAGTCAACCAGGCCGGGTCAAACCACACGGGCAACGCAGTACAAAATCAGCAATCTAAAAGAGTAGTCACAAGTCAGGCGGGAGGTAAGAATAACGAGTCGAGCAGTAGGAGGGATAGGACGGGGAACGCGGGAATATATAAGGGAAAGCTGGGACCAGGAATACACCTAATAGCCAGCGATCAGTAAATGACCGCTGGCTCTTTAAATACAGGACCAGGAGCCCAGACCAGGATGTGATTGGTCCGGACTCCTGAGTCCTGATCAATTCACATGTGTAGGCTGCAAGCCGGGTGGCAGAGGCGTCTGCCCCTCAGCTTGAGCCTAATACTACTCAGTTGAGCATACAACGCTCAGCTGAGCCGCCGCGCGTCATCGGAACTCGCGGCGTCCCTGGTAACCAAGGACGCCGTCGGGTCTCCGTGACGTCACCCGACCCCGGAGAGGAAGGCGGCGCTGCGCTCCGGCCGGAGCAGACGTCGCTGGAGCGCGGTCGGGTAAGTTCCTGGCATTACCCCCTCCTCCAGGAGGGGCCTCAGGACCCTTATTTACTGGACCAGGCTTGGAAGGGTTCCGTGCATGATATTGCCGGACCAGCAAGGGAGCGTGCATGTCTCTAACTGAAACCCATGTGCGCTCTTCTGGTCCAAAGCCTCTCCAGTGGACGAGATACTGAAGTGAGCCCTGGACCCAACGTGAGTCTAGAATTTTCTCCACTTCATACTCCAACTCACCCTGGATGACAAGTGGAGCAGGAGGAGATGACGGAGAGATCGGTGGAACATACTTCTTCAACAGTGATTTATGGAATACTGAATGAATTCCAAGAGATTTAGGTAGTTTCAATCTGAAGGTGACAGGATTGATTACTTCTACAATAGTATATGGCCCAATATATTTGGGTGCCAGTTTCCCTGATTGCACCCTCAATCTCAGATTTCTGGTTGAGAGCCATACCTTATCACCCAGTACATACTGATGGCCAGATATGCGTCTTTTATTAGCCTGTTTTTGGTATGATTCTTGGGCTTTAACCAAGCTCTGATGAGCTTGGGCCCAAACTGTGCACAGTTTTGAGTATATGGCTTCTGCTGAGGGATTCACAGATTCGGCGGAGTGGGTGGATGAATACCTAGGGTTAAAACCATAATTACAATAAAACGGTGACATGTTAATGGAACGTTGTACATGATTATTGAGGGCAAATTCGGCAAGTGAAATAAAATTCCTCCATCTGTCTTGAGCATCTGCCACAAAACACCTAAGGAATTGTTCTAGGGATTGATTGATCCTCTCAGTCTGACCGTTGGTTTGAGGGTGGAACGCAGATGAGAAGGACAAAGAAATCCCCAGCTTGCCACAGAACTCCCTCCAGAATCTGGCCACAAACTGAACACCCCTGTCAGAGACAATGTTCTCAGGGACACCATGTAAACGTAAAATATGGTTGATGAACAACGTAGCTAGAGTACGAGCGTTAGGAAGTTTACACAGAGGTATAAGATGGCACATCTTAGAGAACCTGTCTACCACCACCCATATTACGGTTTTCCTCTTAGACAGTGGCAGGTCCGTGACAAAATCCATGAAAATGTGCGTCCAAGGTCTCGTAGGGATAGGTAGAGGGTGAAGAAGACCCTCAGGTGGCCTACGAGGAACCTTGGACCAAGCACATGTTTCACAAGCTTCAACAAAAAGTTTAACATCCCGGGCCCATGATGGCCACCAGTAGTGTCGTGAAAGCAAATACTTTGTGCCTGCCACCCCTGGGTGACCAGCTAAAACCGAACTATGAATCTCCTCCAAGACCCGGAGGCGAAGATTCAGGGGTACAAATAGAAGAGAATCTGGAGTATTATGGGGTGCCAGGGTCTGTGATTCCGCGATCTGTGTCACTAGGTCTGGCTGAAGAACTGATACAACGACACCGGGGTTTAATATGGTATCAGACTGGTTCCTGGGAGAGCTCTCAATGTCAAAGCTGCGCGATAAGGCATCAGCCTTGACGTTTTTGGAACAAGGCCGATACGTGACCCCAAATTTGAACCGTGTGAAAAACAGGGCCCATCTAGCCTGGCGTGGGGTGAGGCGTTTAGCACTGTCCAGATACACCAAGTTTTTATGATCTGTAAGCACTTTCACCTTGTGCTTGGCACCTTCTAAGAAGTGCCTCCACTCATCGAAGGCCATCTTAATGGCTAGTAACTCACGATTACCAAAATCAAAAATATCGTTTACAAAGCGTTGGAAGACCGCCGGGGCATTAAATAACCCAAAGGGCATAACCAAATATTCGAAATGGCCCTCTGGGGTATTGAAAGCGGTCTTCCACTTATCTCCCTCCCGGATTCTGATAAGATTATACGCTCCCCGTAAATCCACCTTGGAAAACCACTTAGCTCCCACTATCTGGTTGAATAAATCTGGAATAAGAGGCAACGGATGCTGGTTCTTAACCGTAATTTTATTCAGTTCTCGGTAGTCGATGCAGGGCCGAAGACCCCCATCTTTTTTGCCGACAAAAAAGAAGCCCGCCCCCGAAGGAGAGGAGGAAGGTCGAATATGGCCTTTACGTAAACTATCCCTTATGTACTCTCGCATGGCCTCCCTCTCAGGACATGATAAATTAAAAATACGACCTCTAGGATATTTTACACCAGGAATTAAATCGATAGGACAATCATACGGTCTATGAGGAGGTAATATTTCTACCGCCTTTTCATCAAACACATCCGCATAGTCAGCTAGGAATTCTGGAATCTCTCCCCCCCCAGGGGAACATTCTGCCAGCGACACTGGGATACAATGGGAACTACATTGAGTTCCCTACTAGACCAATCAAAAACAGGGTTATGCAGTTTCAGCCAGGGCAATCCCAGAATCACATCTGACGACAAATTATGCATAAGGAGAAAATCAAGATGTTCCACATGAACAGATCCCACCTTGACCTCCAAGCGTGGGGTTATATATCGTACGTCCCCCTGGGCAAAAGGAGCCGAGTCCGCCCCAGTAACATTCACTGGGCACCTGAGCCGGAGGGGACATACCTCTAAACCGGAAAAAAACATGGGGTTAACAAAGTTCGCTGACGACCCAGAATCGATCTGGGCGTAACCTGAAACACTCCTGTTCCCTATTACCAAAGAAATAGGTAACAACAATTTATTCTTGAAGGTTACCTGTGCGCCTGAGAGACCCCCTCGATAGTCTCTCAGGCGCTGAAGTTTTCCGGCGGTGATCCGGGCCTGGACGGACACTGCCGCACCCGATGCCCTGCCTTCCCACAATACAGGCATAGGTTGTTCTGTAGCCGATGTGCTCGTCTGGCCTTGGCGTCAGTGGAGTCCACCTGCATCGGTTCTTCTGGTGTGGGAGTAACAGAAAGGGAAGGTTTAGGGTATGAGACTGGAGTCACTGGGGTTCTGGGAAGGTCTGGGGTACCTCTCTCTCTCTGCCTGTCTCTCAGATGTCGGTCGACCCTGATGGCTAACGTCATACTCTCCTCGAGTGAGTCAGGCGTGGGGTAAGCTACCAGCATGTCCTTCAGTCGGTCACTTAACCCTGCACGGAACTGGAATCGGAGGGCTGAGTCATTCCAAGTGGAGAGGACGCTCCACTGTCTGAACTCAGAACAATATTCTTCTACGGGTCGCCTGCCCTGCCTTAACCCTGTCAGCTGACGCTCAGCATTGGGGGTCATCATATAGTAAACTCAAAGCCCAAAAAAACTGGTCAACTGAGAGTAATTCTGGTGAAGCAGGTGGTAAGGAAAATGCCCACTCTTGAGGTGCCCCTTGGAGAAGGGATATGATAATGCCGACCCTCTGAGACGGCGTAATCTAAAGAACAGCTTGCACCCCTCCTTGAACACACGGAACTTCCTCCTGTCCCCCGAGAACTGAATCCGGGAGCTGAACGGGTGGCTCAGGAGGTGGTGGAGGGGTTACCGTGATTTGTCGGGGAGTCATCTCCTGATCCTGAACCCTCACAGCAAGCTCCTGCACCATGGTGTTGAGCCGCTGCATTTGGTCCACGATGTTCGCCATGGCGGTCCTATTGTCCATGGGGCAATGGCAGTATGATGGCTGGCTATTCTGTTAGACTAACACAGACACAACCAGACAGTGGGCCCTATCTGAACCACCCACTGTCCCTGCCTAATTGCCTCAGCCGACCCTAGGCGGTCGCGGACAACCACGGAGACGTTCCCTGCGCTATATACGTGATACACAAAACAATACGGACAGACAAACACAATAAGGAATAGTCAACCAGGCCGGGTCAAACCACACGGGCAATGCAGTACAAAATCAGCAATCCAAAAGAGTAGTCACAAGTCAGACGGGAGGTCAGAATAACGAGTCGAGCAGTAGGAGGGATAGGACGGGGAACGCGGGAATATACAAGGGAGAGCTGGGACCAGGAATACACCTAATAGCCAGCGATCAGTGAATGACCGCTGGCTCTTTAAATACAGGACCAGGAGCCCAGACCAGGATGTGATTGGTCCGGACTCCTGAGTCCTGATCAATTCACATGTGTAGGCTGCAAGCCGGGTGGCAGAGGCGTCTGCCACTCAGCTTGAGCCTAATACTACTCAGCTGAGCATACAACGCTCAGCTAAGCCGCCGCGCGTCATCGGAGCCCGCGGCGTCCCTGGTAACCAAGGACGCCGTCGGGTCTCCGTGACGTCACCCGACCCCGGAGAGGAAGGCGGCGCTGTGCTCCGGCCGGAGCAGACGTCGGTGGAGCGCGGTCGGGTAAGTTCCTGACATCAGTATTGCTTTGTTCGTTTGGTTTAATCCCGGCCTGTGAAGTTTGTCTGTCTTGTTTTTGTTTCATTTTCACATCTCAGGTAAGGGATCATCACCAAGTTGCCTTTAGCCACCTAGAGCTGTCTTGAGGCAGGTAGGCAGGGACAGCTGAGTGGGACAAGTCCAGGGTTCGCTGTCAGTGACCTCCTTATACCCTTCCTGGTCTTTCCATGGCAGCCTACCTAACATGTGCCCAACTAGACCTTCACCTACACTTTTAGAGGGGCCGTGACCAAGCGAACACGAAACGCGCGTTGGATGCCACAGAACACAGGACATAAGTAGGTAATATCTTTGGTGACTTCCTGGTATCTTGGCATATTGATCGTGAGATATACTGGTACATTTTACTGGGCCTTGGACTGAGGCAAGGGGATTTTTGGCCTGGCACTGTTTGTTAGGCAAGTGTGTTGCTCTATATTGCAGTCTCCAATTCCCTTTTGTACATTTAGTCACAATGATATTACTGTGTGTATATTTTACTACTGTCTGTGGTTGTTTTCATTGTATTTTGTTCATCTATGAATTAATAAAATATTGGATATTTGGAAGGTGTTGTAGCCTGATTGTAGGAAACATAGTTTTAGAGGGGTCCATACTCCTCGAACCTTCCCGGTAAGTGCATTAGGGGAACCTAATGCATCGTTTTCAGTGTATAAAATATTATATTATTTTAATGCATTCCTTTTCAGTGGTAAATTTTTTATGAATAACTTAAAAATTAAATGCCTTCTTTTGACGAAACTTTTTTCATGTGATTTTCTGATTCAGGTATAAAATTAGCAGTAACCTGTTCTGTACTGATGTGGTGTAAAAACCCTAATACCCACAATGGAAATACTCATTGACAATGCTGCTAGCCATTCTCAGTAATTACAACTTTTTTAACGACTAAGTCATGAGAAAAGGACATACATCTTGTGGTGAGGCTTAAGACATTGCCTTACAAGTAATGGGAGGCTCTGTTTTGGCCTGCATGGGGTAAGTGAAGCCGTTTAGGGGCCTCCGTCACATGATACACCCAGTACAATTTTTTGTCTGGAATCTTATTGTCATTTTATTTTTATATATATTTATAAGCGTCATGTAGAGATGAGCAAAATGAATCTTACAAACCAAGATTACTTCCAAACCTTGTAAAAAAAACAATGGAAAAATTTGGAAGGAATTCATAAAGGTGGCAGCTACGCAATTTTTTGCACATTAAGGCTATGTTCACACTGCGTATGAGTCCGGCCGCATTTCATACGTCGCCGTACATGTGCGGCTGAAACTACGGGTGTGGGAAAAATAGACATGGGGCCGGATGTGTACGAACCGCGAACATACGCCCGTAGTAGAATTATGCTTCCCTAGCTTATTTTGAAGCGATCTGAAACAGGTCATTTACTTGGAAATCTTCGCCCAGCCCCGTAAACCACACAGAACCTTTTGGATTGAAAAATCAAGTTCAATTTGGCTGAAATAAATATTCCGTACGGGACCGCATGGAAATCCATGGCCGTGAGTTTCAACATTTCCGTCCTCAAACAATGGTCTTGTTCATTTTTCACGATCCGACCGTAAGCTCATACGTAGTGTGCATTGTGCGGGCATATATCATATACTTTCAAGTGAACGCATCAACCTCAAAACTACGTGCGTATATTCGCGGTTTGCACTACGGCCGGAGACATACGCAGTGTGAACATAGCCTAAAAAAGTGTATTTTCACCTGTCCGCACTCCTTTGGGTCTCAGGTGTCTCCAGATGCCTTCAGCCTGCTCAGCCAATCACAAATTGAGACCGAACCGCACTGTGGCCAGTGATTGTCTTAACGGGTTCTCACTCCAAAAGACAAGAGTGACAGCCCACTCAGCTAATCATTGGCGAAAGTGATGTACCATCTCAGTCAGTCAGTGATTGGTTAAACAAGCTGTCACTCTCAAGACACAAGAGTGACAGCCCACTTAGCCAATCACTGGCCACAGTGATTTACCATCTCAGTCAGTCAGTGATTGGTTAAACAAGCTGTCACTCTCAAGACACAAGAGTGACAGCCCACTCAGCCAATCACTAGGTACAGTGATTTACCATCTCAGTCAGTCAGTGATTGGTTGAACCAGCTGTCACTCCCAAGACAAGAGTGGCATCCTGCTCAGCCAATCACTGACTAACTGAAATGGGACATTGCCTCAACCTCGGCCATTTGCTAAGCAGGCTGTCACTGTTGAGATAAGAGTATTAGCCAACTCAGCGAATGACTGGCTGTGGCGCTGTCCCATCTCAGTCAGTGATTGGCTGAGCAGGCTTTTGCCAACTGTGGGGGCATCAGGGAACTGGAGAAGGAGGACACGAGGGGAAAGCGGACAGGTAAATATTGATAAACAAACTTTGTGAACCGCACTTAACCAGCCAAATGCCTACAATTATTTAGCTGTTTTAGTGCATTTCATTTAAGGTTTGGCCAAACCCGAACTTTACTTTAAAGTTCAACAAACCTGCCGAACCGAACTTTCGAGAGGTATTCTCATCTCTAGAGTTATGTTTTTATTTATTGTCTTTATATATTGATGATTACTTTTTCTCAGTGGTTCACAGGGATTTAAGGGAAGCACATTATTTATATTTCCAGGGAATTGTCTACCAACATCTGAAGTAGTTAGCAGGCATTATATATCATTTACCATGTTGCTTCTGGTGTTCTCTTCCAGAGAGAGAGCTATAATAGAATATTTAATGTTTCTAAGAGAAAACTGGGAGCCATAGAGTAGCTGGGAAATGAATAAGTGTCTAGGCTGAACTACTCCTATTGTTGTTAGTGGCTTTCCAAACAAGTAACTCTTACGAATGCTTAGAGAGCTTGGGAATAAAGCTTACAAGAATAGTAACGCAACTTTTCACTGCCTGCACTGTTATTTTATTGTGGATAAATACAGTATGTGGTATAATGTTCTACATTGATAAAGTAAGACATACCATTTTGTACTTTTATGTGGTCATAGAAGAAGATACAGCGATCTTTAAGAAAAATTGGCTGCTGTAGAACCTTCCTTTGAAGAGGAAGATGGAGCTTTATTTCGATAAATAAATTACATTTTCTTCTTCAAAATAAGATCTGTATCAGTTGAGGTGTGTATTGCAATGCCAGTCACGCAGGATGTTACTCACAGTGTCAACCTGTTAGCAACTTACCTGACTTCACTTAAGCATCGGTCTCCTTGGCTCAAGGCGCACAGACAAGATGCTGCTGATGGTAAGATTTTGTTATGCACTGGGTAGTCTGTATACTGTCCTATTTCTCTGCTCAGGTTGTGTTCTTTGGCAATTGTAGGGTTACCCTTCTGTATTCTGTAACAGGCAGGTTTGCCCCAGTATGTGTGTTTCAGGTGTCTGTGGTTGGAGATCAGGGGCTGAGCCAATCCTATCCTGAACCAGATTCCTGGTTCCTTATATAACACTTCCTGAGTCTGAAATTTCTTTATTGTGTTTGTTTTGTCATGTTTTGTCTTGTGTTTTACCTACTCAGTGTAGGGAATGTCTCCAAGTTACCCACTGTCAGCTAGGACAGATTGTGGTAAGTAGACAGGGACACTGGATTGGGTCAGTTTAGGCTCAGCTGTCTGTATCTCTACTCTTGTACCTGACCAGTCATTACACAACCCCTTTACATTACCAACCACAGTGGGAAACATCATGGCCAGTAGCTGCTCTGGACTGATTTAGGGCCACCACTACATAATTAATGCAGCCAACTACTTATTTATGTTCATTCTGTATATTCCAGAGATGGGCTCTGTTAAACAACCAGTCAATTATTGTGTCACCACTGAGTAGAACTAATCCACAGGATAGGCAATCATGCTTGGAAAACTCCTTTAATAGTGCTTGCCTTATTGAGAAAGCTAAAGGACTAGTAACAAGGACTAGAGTAAGGAAGGACCCAAGAAAAACACAGGAACACCTTGAATACCCCTGCTCCAGCCACAGGTAAGCTTGTCATCTTCTCTGTACAAGACCAATGCTGTACTACTAACCCCAAAGAAAGGAAACTGTAAGTTGTTACTTTTTTTTTTACCACCCATGGCACCTCAAACAGGAAACCTATGCAGAAACTACTACATAAAATGCGGTTCAGGGAAGAAACAGAGTGCTGCACCTTACACCTATGGCTGATACTAGTGCCGCTAGGCTAAATAAAAAACACATCAGAATTTTGTGTATGAATTGATCAAGCCATACTGCCCCATGTACCTCGTGCCGGTATCTGATACACATGGGTCCCTACACTAAGTCCACACCGTGCCAGTCAGTGGCCACCAACCCCGCAGGAGTGCACAGTCAGGGAACGGGGGCCATGGGACGGCCCTGCGACCCGCCGGTGGTGCTGGCTGGGTTTTGGTGGGGCTTTTTGGGTCTGGTCCTGTGACATTGGGGTTGCAGGGCCGTTCCATGGCCTCCCTTCCCTGTGCACGTGCACGCTTTGCGGGGTTGGCGGTCGCTGACCGACACGGTGTGGAGTTAGCGTAGGGACCCGTGTGGACCAGAGGACCTGCGCAGTGGTACACGGGGCAATATGGCTTGATCAATTCATATACAGACACTCTGGTGTTGATTTTTAATATAGGCCTAGCGGCATTAGTATCAGCCATAGATGGGATGTGCAGCGGTTCCATTCTCTCCAGTTCGTGTTTTGCAGTTCTCCCTCTCTGAACAGCTAGCACTCCTTTATAAGACCCACATGACCAAAATTAGCAGGATATGCCTGTGCTCACATGTCTGGACCCTATGTCTTCCCCATTCTGTGAGAGCAGCAATGGTAAGTGTAATACCATATCCATACTTGTGTCGTTTGGGGGCAGCCTTCCCCGCCGGTGGTGCTGGCTGGGTTTTGGTGGGGCTTTTTGGGTCTGGTCCTGTGACATTGGGGTTGCAGGGCCGTTCCATGGCCTCCCTTCCCTGCACGTGCACGCTTTGCGGGGTTGGCGGTCGCTGACCGACACGGTGTGGAGTTAGCGTAGGGACCCGTGTGGACCAGAGGACCTGCGCGGTGGTACACGGGGCAATATGGCTTGATCAATTCATATACAGACACTCTGGTGTTGATTTTTAATATAGGCCTAGCGGCATTAGTATCAGCCATAGATGGGATGTGCAGCGGTTCCATTCTCTCCAGTTCGTGTTTTGCAGTTCTCCCTCTCTGAACAGCTAGCACTCCTTTATAAGACCCACATGACCAAAATTAGCAGGATATGCCTGTGCTCACATGTCTGGACCCTATGTCTTCCCCATTCTGTGAGAGCAGCAATGGTAAGTGTAATACCATATCCATACTTGTGTCGTTTGGGGGCAGCCTTCCCCGCCGGTGGTGCTGGCTGGGTTTTGGTGGGGCTTTTTGGGTCTGGTCCTGTGACATTGGGGTTGCAGGGCCGTTCCATGGCCTCCCTTCCCTGCACGTGCACGCTTTGCGGGGTTGGCGGTCGCTGACCGACACGGTGTGGAGTTAGTGTAGGGACCCGTGTGGACCAGAGGACCTGCGCGGTGGTACACGGGGCAATATGCCTTGATTAATTCATATACAGACACTCTGGTTTTGATTTTTAATATAGGCCTAGCGGCATTAGTATCAGCCATAGATGGGATGTGCAGCGGTTCCATTCTCTCCAGTTCGTGTACTACTACATAAAAATTATGGATACTGCCCTTACTTAACTACAACTGCCATTCAATGTGCCAGGTCAAGAAATGTAAGGGGTCCTTGTGGAAGCCCTCTGCCAACTGTGACCTTAGGAATCAAGATAGTCAGTAAACATAAATACTAAAAGCCTTAGCTTTCCCACAGGTCTCATTCCCTTTTTCCATCGGCACATCCTCTGCATTGCTGCACACCCCTTAATGTCACCCATATTCCATTATTACAGTGGCCTCTTTTGGTAAAATAATATTTGCTCCTACACAACAAAAAAAATTTCAGGAATGGTTTGAGAAACATGAAAAGAGTTCAAATTATTAACTTGAATTCCCTTAAATCTTAAGGTGATTGAACGTTTGTGTTGGAATGTGCTGGAAAAAAACATGTTTGAAGTAGTGAGACTTGGTATGACTGATAAGAGTTCGCTTAAGACTTGTTCGCTTAGTATGACTGATAAGAGTAGAGACTTTCAAATAATTTACTTTATCATGAGTGCTAGGTATAATAAGTTTATGAAATGTTAACCCTTTCATGCCCATGGGTCATTGATGCATCAATGCCTAGGTTGATTTTGCACTTCAGCTTATGGGATCAAAAGGATCCCATTAAGGGGAAATCCCTATCTCTACCCCCTCCCCTCTGTCCCCTGCCTCTGTTAGAAACTTGTAACAGTGGCAGGGGAGAGAGGGGAGAGGGCAGAGCTCACGGCCATGTGCTGACCTCATCTCCCTCCCTTCCCTGCCTTACTCTGTAGCCAGGAAACAGGAAGCCTGAGGCTTCTGGTTTCCATGGCTACCATCAGGGCTCTGCGATCACATTGCAGGGCCCAAACGATTATCAGATAGAGAATTCTCCCTTTGCAGAGGGAGAATTCTCTATCTGGAACCCTATAGAAGCTGCGGTCATGCTGACCACAATACCTATAGGTACTGGAGCACTGACAGCCAGGGCCTGCAGTAAATGACGCAGACACAGCTTCTGTACCTGTGTCATCCAGGAAATGTGAATCAACGTTGCTGCAGCCTCAGGCAATTTACAGTGCCGCTGCAGGAGGAGGTTAATTGTAAAAAAAAAAAATTCTGTAAGAACAAACAGGAAAATGCTCTATTACTTATTGAGAAAAGAATGCTTTTGCCATAATTGTCGAATATGAAAATTCCATTAATTCTCCAAACTATTGGAGATTTCTGGGTGTTATAATTAGACTTGTGTTTTTTCTTTTTGCTTCTTCTCAATAGTCTTTGCTGAGGTTAGATTAGAACTTAGACATCAACATAAAAGACATGCAAAATAATCCCCGCAGCTGTGTCTTACAATTTGTTTAAAAACTGCTGCTGTAGTTAGTTACATTGTGAACTTCTCATCACTCAAGGATTATTGGTATGAAACAATTTAACCAGGACGACTGCCAATGATAAATTAATAGCCCTACCATTCTATCAATGCTGTAATTACAAGCTTTTGTTTTACAGGTTTAAAACAATTTTCTAGAAATTTTCCAGATGTTACTAAGACATTTATCTGTCTTAATTGTCATGAATTACTACTACAAGAAACCAATCAAATAAATTGAATAAATTGAGATTCTACTGAGGAAATATGCAAATATCAAAATAGGCACTCTGTCTAGAAAGCAAAGAAGTTAAACAAATAAAAGATCTATTTTCTTAAAAAGTTTCACCAAATTGCAAGGATACTTTAATTGCAATATTTTTTGCTGTATAGTTTTTTCATGTTAATTATCCTACCATTAGGTATTCAGTTCAATATTTTTTTTTTTTTTTTTTAATCATCATCTGGCTGGTTTCTTAAAGAAGTTTGCTATACCTATTTGTAAGATGTATCTGAAAGTGTTGAGCAAACCTGTCAAAATGTTTAGGTTTAGTAAAGTCATCTGAACGCTCAGTGTTTGATTCCCTATGGTTGCAGAAAATGGATGCAGTCCTAGGTAATCCTGGAAAACATGGATACAGCCTATGTCTATAGTCACACAAAGTACCATTTTTAAAAACATTGGCCATTGTTCCATTGACTTGTGTTTGTTCATAACAAAGAAAACAAAGTATACTTGTCTCTATAGCACGGCTCCCTGGTCTTGCTGACAGCTGTCAATTTTATCCGCCATCCAGGTATTAACCCCTTCAAGACCAAGCCTATTTGCACCT
This sequence comes from Dendropsophus ebraccatus, assembly GCF_027789765.1. Classification (NCBI taxonomy): domain Eukaryota; kingdom Metazoa; phylum Chordata; class Amphibia; order Anura; family Hylidae; genus Dendropsophus; species Dendropsophus ebraccatus. The sequence goes on along the minus strand of NC_091460.1, from coordinate 123,223,235 downwards.
AAAAGACCAGGCTCATTTTTCAAAATCTGACCTATCTCACTTTATGCGCTTATAGCTCAGTGATGCTTTAACGTATGCTAGCGATTCTGAGATTGTTATTTCGTCACATATGGCACTTTATATTAGTAGCAAAATTTGGTCACTACTTTGTGTGTTTTTTGTGAAAAACATCAAAATATCATGAAAAATTAAAAAAATTTGCATTTTATGAACTTTGAAATTCTCTGCTTCTAAAAAAAAAAAGTTGTATTACATAAATTAGTTACTAAGTCACATTACCAATATGTCCTCTTTATTCTGGCTTCATTTCATAAACATATTTTACTTTTTTAGGGTGTTTCGGGGGTTAGAAATGTATCAGCAAATTACCACATTTTCGTGAAAGTTTCCAAAACTGACTTTTTTAGGGACCAGTTCTTATTTTAAGTTGATTTAGGAGGTTTGTATACTGGAAACCCCCATAAGTGACCCCATTTTGGAAACTAGACACCTTAAAGAATTAATCTAGGGGTATAATGAGCATTTTAACCCTACAGGGGCTGGAGGAAAGTATTCACCATTAGGCTGTAAAAAAATGAAAAATTAAAATTTTCCAATAATATATACATTTAGATTAAAGTTTCTCATTTTCAAAAGGAACATGAGAGAAAAAGCACCCCAAAATTTGTAACACATGTTCTCTTGAGTACTACAGTACCCCATATATGGGCGTAAACCACTGCATGGGCACACAGCGGGGCTCAGAAGGGAAGGAGCGCCAATTAGCTTTTCCATTGCAGATTTTGCTGAAGAAGTTTCTGAGGGCCAGGTGCATTTGCAGTGCCCCTGTAGTGTCAGCAGAGAGAAAAAAACCCATAAGTCACCCCATTTTGGAAAGTACACCCCTCAAAGAATTCATCTTGGGGTAGGATGAGCAATTTGACCCCACAGGTGTTAGAGGAAAGTATTCAAAATTAGACAGTAAAAATGAAAAACTCAAATTTTTTCCAATAATATGTTCCTTTAGTTTGAAATTTTTCAATTTCACGAGGAACAAGAGAAAAAAAGTACCCCAAAATTTGTAACGCAGGTTCTCCTGAGTACAACGGTACCTCATATGTGAGCATAAACCACTGCATGGGCACACAGCAGGGCTCAGAAGGAAAGGAGCGCCAATTAGCTTTTTCAATGCAGATTTTGCTGAAGAAGTTTCTGAGCGCCAGGTGTGTTTGCAGAGCCCCTGTAGTGCCAGTGGAGTAAAATCTCGCCATAAGTCACCCCATTTTGGAAAGTGCACCCCTCAAAGAATTCATTTTGGGGTGTGGTGAGCATTTTGACCCCACAGGTATTAGAGGAAAGTATTCAAAAGTAGACAGTAAAAATGAAAAACTCAAATTTTCCCAATAATATGTTCGTTTAGTTTGAAATTTCTCAATTTCACGAGGAACAAGAGAAAAAAAGTACCCCAAAATTTGTAACGCAGGTTCTCCTGAGTAAAAAGGTACCTCATATGTCGGTATAAACCACTGTATGGGCACACATCAGGGCTCAGAAGGGAAGGAGCGCCAATTAGCTTTTTCAATGCAGATTTTGCTGAAGAAGTTTCTGAGCGCCAGGTGGGTTTGCAGTGCCCCTGTAGTGCCAGCGGAGTAAAATCTCGCCATAAGTCACCCCATTTTGGAAAGTGCACCCCTCAAAGAATTCATCTTGGTGTGTGGTGAGCATTTTTACCCCACAGGTATTAGAGGAAAGTATTCAAAAGTAGACAGTAAAAATGAAAAACTCGAATTTTTCCAATAATATGTTCCTTTAGTTGGAAATTTCTCAATTTCACGAGGAACAGGAGAGAAAATTCACCCCAAAATCTGTAACGCAGTCCTGAGTAGAACGGTACCCCATATCTGGGCATAATCCACTGTATGGGCACACAGCCGGGCTCAGAAGGGAAGGAGCGCCAATTAGCATTTTCTCTGCAGATTTTTCTGAAGAAGTTTCTGAGCACCAGGTGCGTTTGCAGAGCCCCTGTAATGTCTACAGAATAGAATCCCCCCAAAAGTCACCCCATTTCGGAAAGTACACCCCTCAAAGAATTCATCTTGGGGTAGGATGAGCATTTTGGCCCCACAGGTATTAGAGGAAAGTATTCAAAATTGGCCAGTAAAAATGAAAAGCTTGAATTTTTCCAATAATATGTTGGTTTAGTTTGAAATTTCTAAATTTCACAAGGAACAGGAGAAAAAATGTACCCCAAAATCTGTAACGCAGGTTCTCCTGAGTACAACGGTACCCCATATGTGGGCATGAACCACTGTATGGGCACACAGCAGGGCTCAGAAGGGAAGGAGCGCCAATTTGCTGGAGCAAAACCGCAGCTAGTAACAGTTATTAGAATAGCGCAGTTACTAAAATACAATAAAAAAAATTAGATTACAGGTAATGTGGGGTGGTTACGGGTAATCTGGGGTGGTTACGGGTAATCTAGAGGTGGTTACGGGCAGTCTGGGGTGGTTACGGGCAGTCTGGGGTGGTTATGGATAATCTGGGGTGGATACGGTCAACATGGGGTGGTCACAGGCAACCTGCTGTGGTTACGGCAACCTGGGGTGGTTAGAGGCAACCTGGGGTGGTTAGAGGCAACCTGGGGTGGTTAGAGGCAACCTGGGGTGGTTATGGGCAACGTGGGGTGAATACGGACAACCTGCTGTGGTTACAGACAATCTGGTATGGTTACAGGCAACCTGCTGTGGTTGCGGACAATCTGGGGTGGTTACAGGCAACCTGCTGTGGTTACGGATAAACTGAAGTGCTAATAGGTAATCTGAGGTAGGTACCTGTAATCTGGCGTGGTTACGGGCAATCTGGAGGGGGTCACTGGCAATTTGGGGTGGTTAGAGGCAAGGTGCAGTGTTCAGAGGCAGGGTGCGGTGGTCAGATGCAAGGTGCGGTGGTCATAGGCGAGGTGCGGTGGTCAGAGGCGAGGTGCGGTGGTCAGAGGCGACGTGCGGTGGTCACAGGCGACGTGCGGTGGTCATAGGCAACGTGCGGTGGTCATAGGCGACGTGCGGTGGTCATAGGCGACGTGCGGTGGTCAGAGGCAAGGTGCGGTGGTCAGAGGCAACCTGCGGTGGTTGCGTGCAATCTGGGGGGTTACATGTAATCTGGCATGATTACGGGCAATCTGGGGTGGTTATGCCCAACCTGCGGTGGTTATGCCCAACCTGCGGTGGTTAGGGGCAACCTGGAGGGGTTACAGACAATCTAGAATTGTTACGGATAGAGTGAAGTGCTTATAGCTAATCTGGGGTGGTTACATGTAATTTGGGGTGGTTACAGGCAATCTGGAGTGATTACGGACAATCTGGAGGGGGTCACTGGCAACGTGTGGTGGTTACGGGCAACGTGCGGTGGTTACGGGCAACGTGCGGTGGTTACGGGCAACCTGCGGTGGTTACGGGTAATCTGGGGGGGGGGGGTAGGGGTAATTTGGGAGTAAACTGTAATTATTACTATAATAAAAAGTGTGTGTTTTATTTTTTTGTATGTTTGTCACTTTTTGTACTTTATACATTCATTTTCACTGTATTACTATGATTACTGTGATATTTTCTATCACAGTAATCATAGTTCAGTGACAGAGACCAAATTGGTCTCTGTCACTTTAAATTTTCAGAGCTTGGCTGGTTGTGGAGCGCATGTGCACTTCATAACCAGCCAGGACACTGAAGAGGAAGGAGCTCCGTGGATCCGGTGAGTATATGGGGAAGGGGGGGTGACTGGGGGACGGGGGTGACAGGGGGGGTGGGGGGTGACTTGGGGGGTGGGGGGACATCACTTTTTATCCCCCGTCACCAATCATTCATGGTGACAGGGGATAAAAAGTGACTGGAGCACATGGCACAAGCGATCAGCGGTATATAGTATATACCGCTGATCGCTTGTACCGGGACCCCACAGGGGGGGTCCCCGATGACTGCCCCATGCTCTCCGCTACCTCCGGTGGCGGAGAGCATGGGGCTTTCATTCATTTTTCTTTTTTGATCACTGTGAACAGACATTAGTCTGTTCACAGTGATCGCGGCGGCCATCTTGGATCCGATGGTCGCCGCGGGAGGGGGGGTTAGTGACTGGGGCACTAGGGGGCTGATCTGGGGTCTGATTTTTACTTATTTCATCTCCCCCCACCGTGGATTCACGGTGGGGGGAGATGAAATACAGCGGCGGCACCGGCCCATTAGTGACCGCCGTTTCGGCGGTCACTAAGGGGTTAATGGGGGTCAGCTGCGGGATCGCAGCTGATTCTCATTATCTCCGGTGCCTCACTCAGATGAGAGCGGGATCGCTGTCCCTGCAGCGATCCCGTTCTCATCACAAAGCCCCGTCAAAGCCGGAACGTATATGTACATTCCTACTGCACGGGCCATGTGCAATAGGAACGTATATATACAGATCGCTGACGTGTAGGGGTTAATAAAGAAAAAAAACAAGGCACGGGCACCTTGTGTGATACCCCAGTGATAATGAGGGATGGAATGGTGAAAAGGTGCTCACCTGAATGCCACTTGGGCTTTGTGCATAGCACCCCTTCAAGCTTTGAGGGGTATACGTCCAAGTCCAGTTCGTATTCCAGTTGGAAGCAACCCAGATCCCTCTGAGGGACTGCCAAGCTGACTGTACTCAGTAAACGTGATACTCCCAAAAAGATGGGGCTGGGGAGACAATAAATGGAAAATAAATAGGAAATAAAAAGCAAAAAATGGAAAATAAAAAAAAGTGTTTTTTAATTTTCAATTTTTTTGCCAACCAGGTATGTCACATACCCAGCTCCTCCAGCTGTCACGACCATTATGATTGATTGCCCGCTCAGCTAGATTTGCATTGTTATGTTACTATCCCCAGTTCAGTGTCACCCCACAGCTCTCAGCTTTTAAAGGGGTAGTTCAGTATTCTTTCCAGTCTGGAGAGAAGGAGAAGTTTTCTATGGGGATTTACTACTGCTCTGGACAGTTCCTGTCATGTATAGAGGTGGCATCAGAGAGCACTGTGTCAGACGGGAAAGAATACAATCCTTCCTGTAGGACATACAGCAGCTAATAAGTAGAAGAAAATTATAAATCTCTGGCACTTTTTGGCATCTGTTGAGTTAAAAGATTTTTTCCTCTGGACTACTCCTTTAACTAGGTGTGAATCTCTCTGCCAGCACTGCTCTCAGTTGTCTGCCATCACTTTCAATACTGATCCTTGCTATAGAGCATAGATGAGTGTACTGGCTTTCCACTGACTTTGTGTTTGATAAAATGCACATTCTGTCAAGAATACATAAATTATTTTGGGTGCCTTCACACGTACCGGATCCGCAGCAGATTTCACGCTGCGATTTGCAGTGAAATTTGCTGCAGGTCCAGGTAAAGTGAAATTCTATAGGGTCCCATACCTGCAGCGGAATTTCCACTGCAGATATGTGACCCGACACCTTTAACCTCCAGCCACCCTGGCCCCATACATTACCTGCTCGGCGCAGCAGCTGTGTGAAGCTCCTGGCTCCTCTTGCTCCTTATCAGCCAATCAGTGCACGGCAGCACTGATTGGCCGATTACCACAATAGGTCCCCAGTAGGTCTCTTACTTTTATCCTCTGTGGTGCTCCCGTGCAGTTTGTAGTTATATCCTTATGCTAATCGGGTTCTTTGGAGCAATGAAGGCCACCCCCAGAGGGTGCTCTGGGGGTGAGAGCCCCACCCCCAGTATTCCAACCCACCCGACAGCTATAAGAATCTAATTATTAACTGCATTAACTTACCCTTGTCCTCAGCATTTATAGTCTTTTTTTTACTTTAATCACGTAAATATTGCCAAGTCTTGACAAGAAAATCCAAAAGAACAATTAGGATTTTGTCAAATAAAATTAAAATTTTCAATTCTGTTTTTAGTTTTATCTGCTCGTCATGTATGATCACAGCAAGTATCATACAGTCAATATTTTTCCTTTTTTTTTTTTAGCAATGATAATTTTGCTGCATTTTAACACATTTGCTGGTTGGCAAAAATCCTAGCACATATGTTGGTCCCCTCTAGGTTTTTGCCAATTTGTACTAAATAAAAGATCAAAGTGTTAGCTAATCTTTCTATGGTCCCAGATTGCTTTACTGTAACTTTTAAATTCTATAATTTCTTTAATATCTTTTTTTTTTTTCTTTGCTTTGTGGTTGGTAAAAAAAAAATAAAGTTATTCATTTTGTATGCAACCTTCAAGTTTTTATTCTATACACATTGCTAAAATTATTCAGGTATGCAAAGTTGATAAGAAAAAAATCCAAAATTGTGTTGGCACATAAAAAAAGCAAAAAATAAATAAAATAATTATTTCTTAAAAGCTTAGACATTTCAAGATAATTCCTTATGGTGATAACCTATCATTTAAAAAACTGTAACCTTATGCACAGTAAATTTTAACCAAGTATCAAGGTAACTGTAGTCAATTCATCTGGGTCCTACACAGCAGTCTATTCTATTTGTATGCTTTTGACATAAATTATTAATGTAAAAGTCAAGTTTTTTTTTTTATAATGTTTCAGAATAAAGGATTCCTTTTTAAAACCACTGTTATAAAATAAACAGCAAATCTAATAAAAAATTAAAGCAAACTGTATTAAAACTGAAAAAAAAAAAACATATATACCAAAACACAAGCAAGAACAATTTAGACTTCAAATGCTAACTAAGGGCTGGCTAATTTCTGAACACGTTAGTAAATGATGACTACTGCATAATAGGTATTCTGGGAAGAAAGGACATGCAAAATAGCTCTCACACCTCTTGAGCAAATAGATGTCCCTTTAAGTCAAGTCTCACTCAATCCAGGAGCCTTAGAACATTGACTGGGGATTTTATGCCAAGCCAAACAATCTCTCCTAAAAGGAAACATTTGTCATGTGGAGACAGCTGTTTTGGGGTTGTTTCCCCTCTTCAGTGCAGAGCAGGGAGTAGGCTGGCTAGTGAGAGGTCTATCGACATGGTTAAATATAATTTAAAAGATTAAAGGACTTTAGAAACTAGTATGCTAACATGGAACATTTTTGTTCTGGCATTCTCAAGTGTACGTTACTTAAAACACAGACAACCATTGACCTATATACTTATGTAATGTAATCTGCATGTTACCTACACAAAGAAATAACTGTCCTATAAGGCTTAATACTTAGTTTTACTACCTTAAAAGCACTAATGAAACTCATGCAATTTGTGTTTCTCTTTTTAACATTAATGTTAAAGAATTTTTTTACCAATATTTTAGAACTTTTTATTTAATTCAGTTAAGTGTTTTTGTTGTTGTTGTTAATTACTAACCTGATTCAGTTCCTGTCCTATCCACATTGGCCATTGGCAACTCCAATGTTACCTGTATCCATTAATGGACGTGCCCTTTGCAACTGAGGTTATACTCTTGTTGCAAGAAACAATTACACTTTAAGGTATGTTTATTAGAGATGAACGAACCTTTAGCATGCTCAAGTCCCTCCGAACCCGAACTTTTGGCATTTGATTAGCGGTGGCTAAGGTTATGTAAATTAAACTTTCCCAACTCAAATTATTATTATTATGTTGCTTCAAAAATATCGGAAATGGGCACGTCAGATGATGCACTTGGCATTTATTAAACACACTGTATATTTGCCTTATCTCCTTTCAAAATAAAAATAAATCGGTCTACAACCACCTCTTCTAGACATATAATACCATAGACTGAAATGATATAATGGTAAACTTTAAACACTTAACCACCCTAGACCTTCAGGGACGTTAGTGTTGGGACTGTGTGCTGGCGCTCCTTAGTTTGGGCTTTGAAGCCGAAAACACGCTGAGTTGGTGTCTCTGTGCATTTCCAGAACCCTGTCTGAACACAGGTCTATTTTTGGTTTGTTCAGCCCCACCCGTCTTTCTCGTTATGCCTTGGCAGCTTGAGGGTTAACCTGCTGCTTTGCAGGTGAGCTGTGTGGAGGATCAGGAGCTGTTCCAATCAGCTGCTGGACTGAGTTTCTGATCCTCCATAAATAAGTGTAGGCCCAGTAGACAGTACTGGCTATTAGTGTTCCTGCTAGACTAAGCATATTCTTGATGTAACTTGTAGTTCTCCTGACCCTTTTGCTCATTCTTTGACTTCCTTATCTGCCGCCTGCCTTGACCTTTCTGTTTGACTTTTGACTCTTCCTTTTCCTGATGATTTTGTACCTTTGGTGCCCCCCATTGCCGATCTAGACTGTTGACCCCGAATTTTTGTGTTTGTTTGTCTATCCATATTTTGTGTTTTCACTTGTAACAGAGCAGGAACCGCCTTCGTGGCTCTATTATACACATAGGAAACTGCCTTGTGCCGATCCTTGCTCTGATATAAAGGGAGCTTGTCAATCCCTACTGCAGTCCAATAAATCAAACGGATACCAGAAATTGTCAAAATAGCTGTTTTTACTTTTCCAAACACAAATGGTACAAACTTTTCATCACTAGTGCATGTTTAGACGATACGTTACAGTCATAAGGCAGCACAGTCTCTTTATGTGGCTCAGCCAAGCTTCTTATGGGACATCCAGCCGAAGGTGACGCTGCTGGTCTGCGACGTTTCGAGAACTGAATATCTTTGTCAAGCATGGTTGCGTGTGACCCACCCCAAATACAAATACTCAGGAAGTCTTGCAATGCTTCCAATACTATGATACAGTACATAAATATAAACAGATCGTTAGCATAATATGTTGCTCAATCCCATACGTGATACATCTTATATCTTTTGACAGTATAGGAAAATCATCACAAAAATATGTTAAAAAAAAGTTCATTTAACCCATGTGGTTTAACTGTGTCCAGACGCTGAATGCAGTAAACTTCTTTCCTCAAAAGGCGCACCTGCATGTCCCCCTCAATAACTGCTTCTACCTCCTCCAGGATCAACCATCTCAGTGCACTCACTGTGTGTCTCATTTCGGCAAAGTGTCACCTCACCCCTGTTTCACCAAAGGAATTGTCATCTGCCTGTCCTTTCTGTAGAGCCTTCCTAATTGCACTCTTATGCTCTCCTAATTGGATTTTTACCTTTTTCGATGTCTGCCCGACATAGCATAGCCCACACGGGCATTTCAAGCAGTACACAACACCCTTGAAGTTGAAAGAAAACCAACCCCGTATGGTGATCATATTGCCTCTCCTCGGGTGAGCAATACTGCCCCCTCTGATGATGGAGTTGCAGTTCTGACAGCTATTGCAGGGGAAAATACAATTTTTACTTGATCTTAAAAATGCCTGTCTAGATTTGTTTTTCTTCTTAAGATCTGTCCTAACCAAATGAATGGCTAGTTTTTTACCACGTCTGTAAACAAATCTAGGCATCCGTACAAACAATGGGCGGAATTTGGGTTCATGTTTTAACATTTTCCAATGTTTCTTAATTGTTCTCTGTATTAGATTGGCATGACGATTGTATGTGGAGATGAATAAAGATCCTTCATCTTTTTTGGCCTTTTTCTGTGTTACTACATCTTCCCTACTCTGTCACCAACCTCTTCTAGTTCTTTTCTATCATACCCTCTAACTTCAAATTTCTCAATCAGTTTCTTTTTATTCTTCTCATATTTCTCATTGTTTTGAATCTATGTCGGGCCCTGATAAATTGTCCCTTAGGGATACCCTTAAAAGTTTGGGGGGCATGATTGCTCTCTTGAAGAGGCATATTATTCCGATCTGTCTGCTTGGAGAATAATGTGGTGACCACCCGCTCTGTATCACCTCTCCGCACCTCCACATCCAAATAATGCATCTAGCTCTGATAACATTCTAAAGAAAACTCAATGAGGGGGTGACAGCTATTGAGATGAGTCACAAAGGCGTCCAGCTGTGACTGATCTCCAGTCCACGCTAGCCAGACATCATCCACGTACCTGGACCGCCTTTGTGGTTGTCCGCAGCCGCCTAGGGCTGTCTGTACCAAATAGGCAGGGATAGTGGGTGGGAACAGCCAAGGCTCACTGTCTGTGTGTATCTGTCTTACTGCCCTTGCCATCGTCCAGTGCTAACAGTTAGAAATTAACTTATAACCACCATTTTAAGCCCTTTATCTTTTCAGACTTTCAAAGATATTAGGTACTACTGCTGCTAAACCAGTGTAGGTCACTAAGAGTATAAAATGAACATTACTACTAACACCTCAAAAAGAATTTATTACCTTGATTTTCTTTTACTATATATATAAAAAATGAAGATATAGTGCAGCACTCCTTTAAGCAAAAAGGGACCTCAGGGGCTTGTGAATACAGCTAAGAAGAATCCGTGGCACTCAGAAATAGTGAAAAAATCAAGTGGTTTATTAGCCCAAACCGCAACGGGCTGCTCCAAAAAACCGAGGGATAACGTGTGAGGCTTTTTTGGAGCAGCCCGGAGTCTCTCGTTTCTTGGCAACTCTGATGCATGGAGGAGTATGGACATTTAATCCCTAATAGGCTGATGGGGTAAGCATATACCCTCCACGATAGTGGACTTAGCTCTCTGTCACTATTACTTATACTGCTTACATTGTCTTCTACACCAGCCAGTGACTTGGTGCGCATTGGGTTAACTAACCCACCTGGAGTACCATGCACGTCACTGACACGCACTGTTTCGATTTTGCTGTACATGCGCATTGGGTCTCTCTGAATGCCGACATCTCCATTCCGGGGGTCAGGGCTTCGCAGTCATTATGCAGGGTAATTATCCCCTCGATTCTTTTTGATGAATTAGTAAGTGGACTTAAAGGACTTTTTATGGACACTATGAAAAAATGTGTACACTTTCACGAGTGTTGGTGGATTGTTTCACATTTTTCTACATTTGTATGTTTTTCATTATGTGAACTGAATGATCACAAGATTTATGCTTTATTACGATGTCACTTGTGTTGTTTACTTGAGTTGCTAAGTTACACTAATTGCTGATTTGTAACCACTGATTTTGATTGTGTTTGATGTGTATTTAACTAAGCACATTGCCATATGTATCTTGGACACTGCTTGAAAAGACCTCATTGTGAGGTTGAAACGTTGCGGTTTGGGCTAATAAACCACTTGATTTTTTTCACTATTTCTGAGTGCCACGGATTCTTTATATATATATATATATATATATATATATATATATATATATGTTCTTTTATTCTAGTTTTGCATTGTCACGGGGGCTGCCATGTTGCCTTAGCTCTTTTTACCAGCAGTTAGTGACATGCTTTGCAGCAAGCCTCATGGACATAGATGGCAAAAGCCAAGACCTTGAGATGAATGTGAAACATAACTGAGCATACCATGTGACCTTTCAAAAGGACATTCCACAGGGAGCTGCTATTGTCTTATACAGATGCTATGCATCTACTGGTGTCACATTTCACTGCAATGTTGTACATATCACTTTACAGCAGTCTCCTTTTATAACGACAGACAGCACATTATTAAGTACAGTATATTTCCATGTCTGTTGTTTTCACCAAAATGGACTTCTCCTTTAATGTAATCTGAGCTTTTTCACTTTGATTAAACAGGATTTTAAGGATTATAAATATAAGGCTGCTTCCTTCAAAATACAACAGTGGTTTTGCAGTTCAATTTTATTTACTCAAAATTAGAGGCTATCCAGGAAAAATTTACTTTTCCCCATATCCACAGGATACAGGAAAATTAAGAGTTTGCGGGGAGCCCGACCTCTATACGCACCGCATCGGCCCCCAGCTTCTTTCTTATGAATACAGACACGGCACGTGACCTGTAAGTCGAGTAAGCCGGAAAGTGCTGTTATCAGCTCTCTTTGACACCTTCATAGAAATGAATAGAGCCGCGCGTTACTTGCTGTACCCTGCACTGTATTCATAAGAAGGAACCCTGGGTGGTGATTTGGAGATCGTGGGGGAAAGGGAGGTTGGACCCCACAATCTCTTACTTTCCCCCCCTATCGTGTGGATAGGGTAGAAGTTAATTTTACTAGTCAACCTCTTTAAGCTGCAAAACATCATTTGACCCCTGGACAGGTCTGGTGCTGTTGATGGAAAGAAAGCAGCCATATAAAGTCAACTCCATTAACATATTGATATGTTCTTCTTTAGTAGGAAAATGCGGAGAGAAATGTGCCTCTCCTATACCTTGCTTAGCAACCGACTTACGCTGTCAAGATATATTTACATGTACATTAATCATTGTGCAAGTTAACAATATTGATCATTATGGATCTCTAATGTTCTCATGAACACATTTAACTAGGTGCTTCAATGAAATGTATGCCATTTTAAATAATGGCTAATTAGTTTTAATGCACAGTAGAAGATATATCCCACAAAGGCAGAGGTTTCCTTTAATGTTCCATCTTACAAATTCTATTTTTAATTAGGCAAAAAAATGTACGCAAAGTCATTGTAGGAAAATAAAAAATACCATAGTAAACTCATCGGCTTTACCTGGAATGTGTACTCATCATTTTTCTGCATACGTATTGGATGTTTTCAGGTAGCCTTGGAATAACAATCAGTTCACATACATAGATAACATAGTTATGTAACCTCGGGGCAAGAAATCTTGTGAAAATAAACATAATGAAGAAATCATATAACATTAAAATACTGTCAAAATTGCTTTAGAAATACACAGACGCTAAATCCAGGTACTGAATACACATATATATATATATATATATATATATATATATATATATATATATATATATACTTACCTAAAGCATTGCATCTTTTCGCTATGCACCTACCATCATGTTATATATTGCACTTTCCAGAGTATCAATTTCTTTCCGCCTCAGGCATGCAGGCCTCCAGTTCTTGCTTTGCTCCTGTTAATTTACTCAAAATGCCGATCTGTTGTCAATCAAGTGTGGAAAAGAAGTTTTAGATGGATGTATAACTCACTGTATAATATATGGCTTACCTGAAAGATGCTGTTATGTGGCTAAAATACAAACAAATGAAATATGAAGCTCACAAGAACAGCAATATTAAATTAAAATAAATACCTTTTTTTGTCTACAGGAACCATAATAAATTTCTCATAGGATGTGGACAAAACTAGATTAAAAAAAATAATACATTTTTCTATCCTAGAAGTTGACTAGTCCTACTCTATGTGCTTAGCTTGTACACAGTCTGTAACTCTGTTCTATCACTTTTTTTTTCAAAGTATCTACTGATGCATCACTCCTTATTCCCAAGTCCTGTATTTTATTGATGCTGTGGACGTGGAAGTCCTGTAGTGGAGGGTTTTCCTGCCCGGCATGACATATTCATATCATTCCAGGAGTGGGGAAACTGTTTCAATCTCTGCAGCACTGTAGTTACAGAGCTGCATGGCTTTAACATGCATAAGATGGATTCCATTAGGTCTTCTGTAAGGAAACAAATCCGTATGCATCATTGGACAAATTGTAAAAAATAAAGTGATCCTAAACATACATCAAATTCCAAGACATGGTTTTATACTGTAATTCCTGATAGATTCTAAAGTGACTATCACAGTCACCACTCCATTGAAAATCTTCGGTGAGATTTGAGGATGGTAATTGTAGTTTTTTTTTAATTGATGAGGGAAATCATGTGTAATAGGGGGATTTTTTTTATTTAATTTATTTGTTTATTTATTTATTTTTTACTCTTACTGATGAGAGGTACAATACACTGCAGTACTGATCACTATTCCTAAATATGCCTATTACTACTGGGATACCTGGATATGAAGCGCCATAAATGATACTAATATCAAATCAATTATCATTAATACTTATAAATAAATTATTAATAAATCAATACTTTAACCCCTAAGGCAGTGCTTCTCAATTCCAGTCCTCGGGCCTCACCAACAGGTCGTGTTTTGAGAATCTCCTTAGTATTTCACAGGTGATATAGTTATAGTCAGTGCATCAGGTATTCTCACAGGTGTCCTTTGTATGGGATATCCTCAAAACATGACCTGTTGGTGAGGCCTGAGGACTGGAATTGAGAAGCACTGCCCTAAGGGACCCTGGGTGTATCTGTATGTCCAGGGCCGCCTATGTGTGTTTAGAGCAGGGCCGTGCCCTGAACATGCTCTGAACCGCCACAGTCATGAGTGCGGCATGTAGCCTGGGACCGCAGCTATTATCGGGCACGGTCCGATCGCCGTGCCCGCTAATAAAGTAATCGGATGCAGCTGTCAATGTTGACAGCTGTATCCGATTACTTGAATGAAGCCATCCCTGGTGTCTAGTGGAGTGGATTGCTCCTCCAGAGGAGCGATCCACACATCCTACTCCTGCCGGACTCAGCGCCATAATGGTGCTGATCCCGGCTCGGCATTCGATTGCTTCCGGCTGCAGCAGCCGGAAGCAATCAAAGTGCCTATCTCATCGATCAGAGTGCTTATACTAGAAGTCCCCCAGGGGGGCTTCTAGTATAAGTGCAAAATTTTTTAAAAAAAGTGTTTCCATTAATAAAAAAGCCCTCCCCTAATAAAGGTTTAAATCACCCCCCCTTTTCCCATGTTATAAATGATAATAAATAAATAAACATTTTTGTTATCGCTGTGTGCGTAATCGATCAAACTATTAATAATAATAATGTTTTTATTTGTATAGCGCACACAGATTCTGCAGCACTTCCCCTATCTGTATGTCTTTGGGTGTGGGAGGAAACCGGAGTACCCAGAGGAAACCCACGCAAACACGGAGAGAACATACAAACTCTTTGCAGATGTTGTTCTTGGTGTTATTTGAACCTAGGACTCCAGCCCTGCAAGGCTACAGTGCTAACCACTAAGCCACCATGCTGCCCCATAATCCTGATCTCACACGGTAAATGGCGTAAGCGTAAAAAAATGCCAAAGTGCAAAATTGCGCATTTTTGGTCACATCAAATCAAGAACAATTGTAATAAAAAGTGATCAAAAAGTCACATATGTGCAATCAAGGTATTGATAGAAAGAAAACATCATTGCGCAAAAAATGACACCTCACACAGCCCCATAGACCAAAGGATAAAAGCGTTATAAGCCTGGGAATGGAGCGATTTTAAGGAACATATATTTGTTAACAATGGTTTGAATTTTGTACAGGCCATCAGATACAATAAAAGTTATACTTGTTACATATTGTTGTTATCGTAACAACTTGAGGAACATATATAACAAGTCAGTTTTACCCCAGGGTGAGGGGCGTAAAAAAGAAAAAACTCAAATAAAAGAAATGTTTTGTTTTTTTTTCAATTTCACCACACATTGAACTTTTTTCTGGTTTTGCACTGTCTTTTTAAGGGCTCATATGGGTTTCTTCCTTCCGAAGCTAAAATTTACTTGCTGTGGTTTTCGAAATCAGCACCACAAATCAAATTGCTACAGCATGTAGGAGAGATGTGTTAAAAGTTTAAGAGAATCTGTTGCTAGCTCTATTTCATCTTAAATAAGGGCAGCATAAACTAGTGACAGAAATGATGAACTAATCAGTGTATAACATAATTTTGTTCAGCCGTTCTCCTAATTTGCAGGAGAATAAGATTCTTGCCACACCCCTCCCCCCGCCTTCCAGCTGCTGATTGACAGTTGACTGCCTGTACACAGCATCACAGCATGGAGGATATCTCTGAATCAGTTTCAAAGAACAATTTAAATTATATGTCATTCTGTTCAGCTTCTCTGTCACTAGTTTATGCTACCCTGAGATAGGACAGCAGAAACCTACTAACAGAGTCTCTTTAACCCCTTCCCATCAGTAATCTGTATATATACGTTCCTACTGCACATACGCCGTGCAGTAGGAATGCATATATGTTCCTGCTCTGACGGGGCTTCCTGATGTGAGCAGGATCGCTGCAGTGAGATCGATCCCGCTCACATCAGTGTGCGGGGCTGGAGGTAATGAGAGTCAGCTGCGCGATCCCACAGCTGACTCTCATTAACCCCTTGAACGCCGTGATCTACTGCTCTCAGGCAGGCTCTATACATAGATCACCAATAACACTGATCTATGCTATGGCATCAGTATATGCAATCTAATGATTGCATAATTTAGAGTGAATAAAAGTCTAAAAGAAAAAATGCAATAAAAAAGGTTTTAAAAGTATAAAAAAAAACCTTATAAACCCTCTCTCAATAAAAGTTTAAAAGACCCCCTTGTCCATTTTAAATAAATAAATAAAAAAAATAAAAATAAACATATTATATATCATAGCGTGTGGAATTGTCAGTTCTATTAAAATATAACATTATTGCTCCTGATTTTATTAAATTATATATCACAAAAAAATTAATAAAAACAATCAAAATTTTTCTGTTACACCAATATGATACTAATAAAAACTAGAGATCATGGCGCAAAAAAATGACACCCCAACCAGCCCAGTAGGTGGAAAAATAAAAGCACTATGACTCTTAGAAGGCGGGAAGGAACATTGCATTAATCTGACCTGGACTTTTGTGCATCTAAGGGCTCTGTCTTGAAGGGGATAAAGGGGTTGTCTGGGCAAAATAAAACATTTCAGGGCAATTAGGGGTAGTCTAAAAAGATAAATAAAATATAATAATATTCGGCTACTGTATTCTACTTTGGATTATCTGTCCAAGAATGAAAACGGTTGACAGAACAAATACCAGCAAACACTAAGTAGAATGCCAATAGAAGGTAAATTAACAGCAGCAACAATTTTAACTGCAAATAAACCATTTCTTAGGCTGAAATCTTTTATCTGGTAATATAGATACAAAAACAGTTCAGGCATCTATAACAGAAACAACACAATAAACGCAGAGCTGTCAAAGTTCAAGGTCTTCTCCTAAGGCAGAAAATGACAACACAATTTTCAGGGGAAATCTCCTTAGGGGCTATGAGTCTCAGGTTGTCAAAACACCCTTTAAAATTGAGCACCATGCCATTATACGATGATAATCACTTCTCTTGGTGTCTAATTTTTTTTTGGCCTGTATTGAGTTATCATATTTAACAAAAACTGTCACACGTTAACAAACAAAAATCATATAAAAAACTAATGAACACGGACTGCAAACCTATCAAAAAAAAGAAAGAAATTGAAATAGTGCAGCGCTTATTAGATCTTTAGTTTTAAGTATTCTGTAAGTATTAGTATTCTTTCTCTTTCTTTTCTATTTCTAAAAAGAATATTCTAATAAGATTATGAATCTATTTTTTCTTACACTGTTTGGCTAGGTTCACATAACGTTTTTTTTTTGGCCTTTTGATGGCCGTCTTTGTGGATTTCTTGTTATTTCGAAATAACGGACGCTATTTGACCTCAAAATGACGACCAAAAAGAGGTTGTGTGAATTTAGTTTTTATATCTAACTATATTAACAATGTAAGAAATAAAATAAAATAAAATAAGAATATACTGTATATACAGTATATATATATATATATATATATATATATATATATATAAAAGTAAATATTATTATTATTATTATTAAATTTGTATTATTACTATTATTATTATTATTATTATTATTATTATTATTATTATTATTATTAGTATTATAATATTATGATTATTATGATTATTATTATTATTATTATTATTATTATTATTATTATTATTATTATTAATAATAATAATAATAATAATAATAATAATAATAATAATAATAATAATATATATTCTTCCTTGTAAGTTTATTACCAGCTCTCAGTACAACACATGCTTTTAAGATTTTTTGCATTAAATAAAGTTGTAATTCAAATTGCATACATAAATATTAAAAATAAATTAAATGTTTCCATGTAACAAAAAAATATAACCAAAATATAAATTCAAAATCCCTTCATAGAAAGCTATTTAGCATTGCTGTTGAATGAAAGAAATTTCATATGTTATCCACCAAATGATTTATATGAAACTGAGCTTCAAGGTACAAATAACCTTC
Source organism: Dendropsophus ebraccatus (assembly GCF_027789765.1). Classification (NCBI taxonomy): domain Eukaryota; kingdom Metazoa; phylum Chordata; class Amphibia; order Anura; family Hylidae; genus Dendropsophus; species Dendropsophus ebraccatus. Next base: position 123,205,345 of record NC_091460.1, on the reverse strand, counting down.
AAGTGTTATCAGAGAAGCCGATATCATAGAAAAATGTATCTTGGTGTCATAGATATCTCCCCAGACCACCATCAGCAGATTTGCCTCAGGTCCCATAAGACATACAATAATAGAACTCAATGTCAAGCAGCATCTGGTTTGAAAAATGTCTATTTAAGCAGCTGCAACCCAGGCGATATTCAGTGCACCCCTCCAATAATTTCCATTTCCCACTATTGCAGTAAACGGAGCACAGAAATAGTTGTTCCAAAAGTCAATTATGAAACAAACACTTTATATCGCCATTCTGTGGCTAATTTAAATTCCCATTTAAAATGGATGTTAAAGATTGACATATGTGCAATAAGGACCATATTATCTCAACAAAAACATCATAAACTTTGATAAAATGATGAACACTATTATGACGCATTTGTAAAATAATTTCATAAATGGGCTTAAATATTTACAATTCAACAATTAAAAAAAAAAATCAATTCAAAAATAGAGGCAAAATCTTTGCAAACAAAAAAATACTTAAAAGATGCAACAAAAACACCATGGGTAAACACAGTCTAACAGGCTGTAATGGTTGGAGTATATAGGCCCAAGTTAGTAGGTTCTTTATGTAAGTAGGACCCTAGTAGGCAGTTATGCCCTGTACCCACTACAGGCTGATCCAGATTTGATGTAATGTCCTTAAAACAAGTCAAAATGAGGCTCAGTATTGTGTGTCATCTCCACGTGCCTGTTTGACCTTCCTTCAATACCTGGACATGCTCCTAATGAGGTTGCGGATGGTCTCCTGAGGGATTTCAGACCTGCACTAAAGCATCCACCAACTCCTGGACAGTCTATGGTGCAATGTGACATTGGTGGATGGAGTGAGACATAATGTCCCAGATGTGCTCAATCAGATTCAGGTCTGAGGAACGGGCGGGCCAGTCCATAGCTTCAATGCCTTCATCTTGTAGGAACTGCTAACACACTCCAGACAAATGAGTTCTAGCATTGTCCTGCGTAAAGAAGAACCCAGGGCCAACCACACTAGCATATGGTCTCACAAGGGGTCCAAGGATCTCATCTTGGTACCTAATGGCAGCCAGGCTACCTCTGGCGATCACATATCAGGCTGTATCCTCCAAAGAAATCCACCCCACACTGTTACTGATCCACTGCCAAACCGGTCATGCCGAAGGATGTTGAATCACGTCACATCTATCACGTGTCACAGTGGGAACCTGCTTTTATCTGTGAAAAGCACAAGGCGCCAGTGGCGAATTTGCCAATCCTAGTGTTCTCTGGCACATGCCAAGCATCCTGTATGGTGCTGGGCTGTGAGCACAACCCCCATCTGTGGACATCGGGCCTTCATACCCCCATGGAGTCGGTTTCTAACCGTTTGTGTAGAAACATGCACATTTGTGGCCTGCTGGAGGTTATGTTGCAGGGGTCTGGCAGTGCTCCTCCTGTTCCTGCTTGCACAAAGGTGGAGGCAGCGGTCTTGCTGCTGGGTTCTTTCCCTCCTACGGCCTCCTTTACATCTCCTGGTGTACTGGCCTGTCTCCTGGTAGCGCCTTCAGACTCTGGACACTACGCTGACAGACACAGCAAACCTTCTGGCCACAGCTCAAATTGATTTGCCATCCTGCATGAGCTGCACTACCTGAGCCACTTGTGTGGGTTGTAGAACCCGTCTCATGCTACCACAAGTGTGAAAGCACCACCAACATTTAAAAGTGACCAAAACATCAGCCAGAAAGCATAGATACTGAGAAGGGATCTGTGCTCCCCACCTGCAGAACCACTCATTTGCTGAGTGTCTTGCTAATTTGCTAATTGCCAATAATTTCCACCTGTTGTCTATTCCATTTGCACAACACCATGTGAAATTGATTTTCAATCAGTGTTGCTTCCCAAGTGGACAGTTTGATTTCACAGAAATTTGATTTACTTGGAGTTATATTGTGTTGTTTAAGTGTTTCCTTTACTTTTTTTTTGATCAGTGTATAATATATTACTTCTGTCTGTCGTACTATAGTTGTAACCAACACGGTTTTGTTACATCACATGTTTCATGATGGGAACCACACATTGAGACCTTATTCATTCACCTTCTTGCTTATTCCTTTGCATCTAGTAAATACACGTCTAACAAGAGGCAAAAAAAATTTCCATTGAGGTCCATCGATCCCTCTTCAAGAAATAGAACCTCATTTCCATTGTCCGTGTTCCTTTGCCCTAGCGAGACTCTTCCTCTTATTTATCTTCCTTAGTAGAATTTCTTTGTAGTAGAGTTTCCTGTACTTCATCTGTACTTGCTGTGAATTGTGGTTTACTGAAAATTGCTGCCACTTTGCGGCAAGTAAAGGTGAAGTATAGGATTACCACATGCAGTAACTAACGCTCACCTGAAATTTATTAAAAGGCACAAACTTAAACGGTGCCTAAAAGGTTTGTGTTTCTTTGTATTTCTTTGTTTAAAATTCGTTTATGCTCTTTACCCACTTATAGTGCCTGGAAAAAATACAAATAACATGCTAAATTGTGTTACGATCACTTAATCCCATCTCACACATAGGGTGAATCTCTGAAAGACTATTTAGACAAAACGATCTGCAAATTTTTAGCAAACGACCAACGACTATTTGAGAAAATGTTGAAAGATCACAATTTATCGCTCTTCGCTTAATTGTTCGGTGTGTTTACAAGAGCCAATTATCACTCAAATTTGATCGTTATCATAAATCTTTCACCGATAATCGCTTCGTCTAAAGGCACTATAAGTGGACAGTTTGATTTCACAGAAGTTTGAGTTACTTTGAGTTATATTGCGTTGTTTAAGTGTTCCCTTTAATTTTTTGATCTGTGTATGATATATTACTAGAAATAGTTTGGACATGTATATATGAAGTTTAGAACCCCAACCTATTCTAACAGTTTTCTCCTGCAAACAAGCGCAACAACTAAATAATATATAGAGAATAGCTGAAAACACTATGGAAAACTTTACAATTTAAAAATATACATTTTTTGTGCATGGATTGAATATTATATGTAATTGCTGGAAAATTAATTCCAGAGTACACAATGTGCCAAAAGCAATAACCAGGTTGGAGTTCAATGAACAGTATTGTGTTTATTCTTTTTGCTGGTATTTTAAAAGCCCAGAATAGAATTTGAATAATGACTATAATAACAATGAAAACACAGGAAATACCAGTATCAGAACATTTTGATCATTGTGAGCATAAAGAAAACAGCTAATTCAGTTACAACAAAGTGAAACATACAAGGACTTGAGATAAAAGAAAAAAGCTCTAAGAGAAATTATTTGTATTTTTGCGGCTATATAACAAATATTGTTGACAGTTTAACTATTTTTTGGTAAGTTCGGTCAGTTGTCCTAGATTATAAAATGGAGAATACGGCAGCCATAAAGGGGTTATCCAGCGCTACAAAAATATGGCCACTTTCTTTCAGAGACAACACCGCTCTTGTCTCCAGCTTGTGTGGGTTTTTGCTGCTCAGTTCTATTGAAGTGAATGGAGCTTAATTGCAAACCGCACTGAACTGGAGACAAGAGTCATGTTGTCTCTGAAAGTGCCCATGTTTTCGTAGCACTGGATAACCCCTTTAAAAGGTTCAAGAGTCCCACCAAATGTTTATTGTCTTTGCTTTAGGATGAGTAAAAGAGAAAGCTATATGAATCAACCCCATTCTCCATCCCTTCCACCCTGAGGCTATGTATACACTAGTGATGAGCAAACATTCAGATCCCGAACACAAATGTAATTTTTTTTATTGTGATCAGCTCGTGTTTGTGTTCGTCAAACATTCACAAACAAATAACGAATGAACAGTAGAAGCGTACGTTTTGGTCTACGCACATGCGTACAAATTATCAGCTGAAAAGCGTAAATTACGCAGTTGCATACAACGCGAGATAGACATTCGCATGTTCGAAAATAATTAATATAACCATTCCGATCATTGAACAAATTGTTTTCGATCAGCAAACATTGCTTGACAACCGGAGGGCCGTCATTTTGAGGCCAAATAACGTCTGTTATTTCATAAAGACCACCTTTATTGTACAAATAGCAGCCGTCTTTATGAAATAAAATCCATTATTTGGCCTCAAAACGATGGCCAGCCAAAAGGATAAACGTGAAGTGGCCAAAAAAAGATAGTGTGTGAATATAGTCTGACAGCGCCAATTTCGACTGAGTTACTCTTCCTGCTTTCCTTTTGACAAGCATGAGATTCTCACTTTGCCAATGTCTAGCTAAGGTGGATTACTGTATGCCAATTATGGCAAATGTATCAATTTGCAGCTGAAACATCAGCATTCGGTTATTGTGGGAGAATTACCTCTTTCAAATGAATGTACCATCAGGTGCTTCATATTGATAGAACAGTGCTGGCATGGGGAGGCCGGTTCTGCTGTTCTTTTTTTGAAGCGCAGCCCGGTCCCTATACTGTCCTGGGTGCAATCAAGTGCTGCAGCCTCCTCCTCAACTTTTTTTTATTTTTTATTATTATTTATTTTTTATTCACAATTTTTTTTTCACTATTTTGCCACTTTGATTTTTTCCACTTTTTTCATTGTAATAACAACTGCAACTAAACGAAACCATACCATGTCAGACTCCCACTATTGTAGCTGCAATTATTCAGCCGTTATAGCAAGATTTGTTTTAGGTTCGGTTCATACGAATCCAAACCTTACGAAAGTTCACCGGTTTGAACCGAACCGAACTTTTACAAATTTTTTAAAATGGGGAACATACCCTTTTAAGTTACATGAGAACATTTGTCCCAGTATTGAAATATATAATGTTAATCTACTATTTTCTGCCTAGAAAATAATAAGTAATGTAGTTGGTGTAAAAGAATAATGAAGCTAAATTAATTAATAGGGAAAATAGTCATCATCTAAATCTTACACTTTAGAAAGAAAAAGAAAGCATTATTTTAAGCAAAGGCAAAATCTTCATAACACTTAATTCCAGAGGCAGTTAAATTGTAGTAATGATATCTTAATAGCAATTAGCAAGATGTTCCGTGAAGGCCTCTTGAGCACAATGTTCTGACTTTTTAGTGCATGGTGCTGTACATGAACAAACACTAATACTGCTGCTGAAATAAAAATATAGTAATATACTAAATAACGTGAACTCTTTGTACATTAATGTTTTGTCACAGGAGAACAATTATGCAAAATTTCATTTCTTAAAGTTCTTAGCTTAAAGAATCTGCCATCTTCCATCTGCTAAATATGTTGTTTTATTTGAAATTTTAAATGAAGAAACTAAGGAAAATGAAATCATTATATGCCTACATCCATTAACTTACTATCGCAATAGAAATCTTAGGTTTTCACTGTAAAGTAGAAACCGAAAAACTGTAGGCTGGGGCTTGGATGTATCTTTAAGAAATGCTAACTATGTAACTTAAAGTCATAGAGACATAAAAAGCAAACAAATAATCAGCACTCCACTAACACTTGTTCACACTCAACAAGTGTGCCTTGCAGTGATGAGTGCTGTCGGCGCGTGTAATAACGTCGGAAGAAAGCGGGGAATGAGGAGCAAGCGAGCACTGACCTGACAGGTCGGCGCTCGCTTGCTCCCGGAAATTGCCCTGTGGGCTAGGGGCTTTAGTAAGGAGTTATCCTCTGGATAGCTTATCAGCACATTTTTCCCAGAAAACCCCTTCAAAAAAGTGCATAAAGCCTATTGAATCATCAGGAAGGCAAAACTTATTTTAGGCATAAGGATGTCAACCACAGAAAAGTGTTGACTTTTTGACTAAAGTATACCAATTATACATGGACTTAGACAGTATTTTGGAGGTATTTTATGGGTAAGCAATGTATGGGCTTTGTGTCCATTGGTTGGTGGCTATTACCGATTGCACACTAAAGGCTTGGTAAGCAATTTCTATCGTGTGCTATTATTTCCAAGAAGCCTTTAACTTTGGCTATGTTCACACAACGTCCAAAAAAGGAAAAAGGCACCCGCTTTTTTTTTTTTTTTTTAAAGACGTCCTTTATTTCATCATTTCAATTGACTTGATGTCTTTTGAGGTGGACGTCTTCAACACTGTGTGAAAAAGATGTCCGTTATTCCATAGAACTCAATGCAATTTATTGAAGTCAATTGAACTGATGCAATAATGGACGTCTTTTTTTTTTTTTTTTTTAAAGCGGACTCCTTTTTCCTTTTTTGGACGTTTTTTGAACATAGCCTTACATTGTATCCTATCTCTTTGATTTCCTGACTGTACCATATGTATTTATATTAATCTGTTTGAAATAAACCCTTTAAATATTCAGTTATGTTTTATCCAAATGTAAGGGCACCCCCTAAACCCAGAAGAATCTACAACATTTTACAGCGACTCGTAAGGTAGTGATTTTATTTCTCCAGTTTATTGTTGTTATGTGTAACTGTTTAACTATGTAAACAAATATGACTATGCTATAAAAATCTGAATAAGAAATACATTTTTAATATTCCATATTTAAACAAATAAGTTTTTTACTGTTGCAATTTACTGTTAAAAAAAGAAAAAAAAAACAACAAAAAACAGCTGCACATTCCAAAGCATACTTTTATTTCTTTATCCGTCCTTTTTGGTTTTGCAATGCTACCTCCTTCCAAAGTTATTTATCATGAACCCTGAAAAGCAAAGCCTACATGATTGCCACAGTAAAATTAAAACTAGGATTTTACATTCAGTCGGATTTTTTTTTAGAGATGAGTCCCTGGTTATTGAACCATTTCTCAGGATAAGTGACATATTTAAGGTTTTATCTTGTAGCATAGTACTTGCCAAAGGCATAAAAAGAGAATCATACCTTTATTACTATTCTACTTGCTATCACCTTGTGTGCCAAATAATTTGCTCATGAAAACAATAACAACTTTACTCATTTTAGCAGAAACTTTTTTTTAGTTTCAAGTTTCTATTTACAATCAATAATCTTTCCAACAAAATCCCCGTCTCAAAACTTTCCAGTGGACTGAAACCTCACACACTTTTTCTTTGAGTCATAATTCTTATGTAGAAGTGGAAAACCAAAGGAAGAAAGAAAAAAAAAACCTTCAAAGTTGTTAAACATTAGATCAGTGAAGAATTTTCTAAGCCAAGAAAACAAGAAACAGACACAACAGCAAAAAAATAAAAGTCATGTAAGAATAGATGGCAGTGTATAGAAAGTCATAAATAAGGAGGCTGAAACGAGAAAAGACAGTGAACAAATTGTTTGTACTGTATACTGTAAGCCGACAGCCAGTTCCACATTCAAGAATTGCAACAAATCTTCAAATAGGTTTCCATAGTATTTAGACAAAAATAGTAAAATATTCTATAACGCAAAACAATGCACGGAATGCCAAACTTTTCATAGTTATAGTGGTGTTTTAATAATGCATTATCTCAAGTAAATGGCATTTTCTATTTTATGGTTATGGTTATATACATGTATTGGGTTAAACATCATGTATACTGGTATACTAAATGAAAAAACAAACAAACAAACAAAAAACAGAAGGTGCAACAGCAACCTTCTGCAAAGAAACGGCCGGTCTCATACTATGTGTGACCATAGCCCAAGACATCATTTATACTGCCAATTTTTACTTCCCTTTGTTTTTATCCTTGGAAGCTCTTCGGAGTAATCACCTGGCCTGGAGAGTTTTCTTCGCTGTAATTCTTCAGGGGCATTGCTGCCGTTGTTCATCATTAATCCATTCATTTGTGACCTTCTTGGTGCACAGCTCAGATGATAGCCACACACTCTTGTTGCTACGACGTAAAAATGACACCTGACATTCAAATAATATGAAATAATGTCCAATATTTGGCACTAAATGATGGGCGTCATTTCAGTGGTGTGGGAACATAGCCTAAAACTGGTTAAAACTGAAATAGTCTATGTTCACAAAACGTCAAAAATAGAGAAAAGGCGTCCAATTTTCATCTTCAAAAAAACGTCAGTTTTTAGGGTGCCTTCACACGTACTATATCGCAGCAGATTTCACGCTGCGAGTTTATTGCACTGAAATCCGCTGCGATAATGATTACTATGTTACTCAATGGCAATGTATTCCCACAGCAGCGTATTATGTGCATTTATTTGTACCATGCGGATTTTCTGCAGAAAATAAGTTGCGAGTTTAATTGACTGCAATGGTAATGCATTGAAGTCAATGGGAAGACGGACGTCCACTGCACACAGTGTATTGAATAACGGATGTTTTTGCCGCGGGCGTCAAAATAATGAATGTGATCATTATTTTTGGAAGTCTTTTGCAAACAGCAGACGTTTTTTATTAGTTGTTCACACGCAGTTTTTCTTTTGTCATCGTTCTTTCTCAGTTTTTACTATTAAATTCAATAGACTTTTCAATTAAGCCGCACCCAAAGGGCAGTTAGTAACCAAAACTAGAACAATGTACCAGCAGCCGTCATTGCACTAAGGGGAGACTAGGCAGCTAAATGACGTCCGTTATTTAAGACTCATTTTAAACGGAGCTGAAAAAACATTGTGTCAACATAGCCATATAAAGTTTTTACCAGTAAAATATTGTTTTCCTGGCAAATCTGATTCGTTCACAAAAATGGGTGTGGCTCTGGGCATGAATATTTTATTTGGGGCATACACAAAGTTCACTATTTTTCTGCGCACAGTTCATGAAACACAGCCTCACTTAATTCACTGTAGTGACAGTCACTACACTTAATTCACTACAGTCAATAAAGTTAGTTTTTCTTGTAGAGATTCCTCGTTTTTAAAGTAGAAATGAATTTTATTGATCGGTGAGTTGTAAAAAAGTGAATTCATTTAGTCAAAATGTTGGGGTTCAGCATTGTTATCCGTATCAAACGGTTAGCGTTTAATTCCCTGCGGCTGCTGAAGTTAAATGCCGCCTTAGAGCTGCCAAGAAATTGTGGATACAGCCATAGGCTATGTTCATACACAGTATGAGACCGGCCGTTCTGTGACCAAGCCGGGTCACAGAACGGCCGGTCTCTGAAAAAATCATCCCGGTCGGTATTGCAGTACCGGCCGGATGATCTTTAGGGCTGCAGAGTTCTGATGCGGGCGCATCCGTCTGCGCCTGCATCAGAACTCTCCACTGCACACTATAGAGCATGCGACCGGAGCCGCTGGCGCCATAGTGTGCACTGACAGGGTTTTCTGCAGGGTTTTGAATAGCGCCCGCAGAAAACTGACATGTCAGTTGTTTGCTGCACCACTAGGGATCCCGGCCAGAGTGTGAACCATGTGTATGCACTCCGGCCGAGATTCCATAGGCAGCAACGGCACATGCATTTTCGTATTAATCACGGCCGTTGTTGCAAATGGCAACAACGTCCATAGTTATACAAAAATATACATTGTGTGAACGTTTTTCGGGACTATCTAGGGCAGCATCCAACTTCTGCAGCTGTGGGGAATTAAACGCTGAGCATTCGGCTTTGAATAATGATTTTGAACCCCAACATTTTTACGGTTTGCTCAAAACTATAAAAGGTAAATTTTAGCCTTTTTTTTATTTAATCTCCCCAGTGTATCAAATGTGGAAAGGAATATTAGATGAATTCTGTGCAGTTGTTAAATGAATGTGCTTCCAAATCCCATCTATACAGTTGTACACAGTGGTGCAAAACCTGCTGCCATCCAGCTATAGTAGAACTACAATTCCCATTATGTCTGGACAGCCAAAGGGAACTGACATTAGAAAAAAATTTCAAGCATTGGGCATCTGTTATGAGCTCTATGGGGGAAAATCTCTCATGGCACTGAAGCAGCTCATAGGGCAAATATTTATATTGTTTTTGCACAATTGCTCATTTTGAACAAAAACTATGAGAATATTTGCCTCCAATGCCGTTCTAACAGAAAGGTGGAAAGAGGAGGGGGGGGGGCAGTGGGCCCGGTCAAACACAGAGGGGGTGTGGCCTCTGCATCTATTACATTTACAATAATTTACACTGAGTCGATGGGTTAAACAATTAGTAAAATGTACACAATAAATTTTTTCTTAACAGAATAAGTAAAAAATTCCTGCTGTTATCAATTTTTGCAGTAAAAGCAGGAGACTAGGCGTAAAAGAAGCATATCTTCAGGCCCAAAAACTAAAAAAGGAGAAATGAAAAAGGGTGACCTCCATATTGCAACCTGTTCACATTCCCTCATAGCCTGAAGCCCAGTATTGCTCATATGAATCAAGCTAATAATCCTACAAAGTAAACTTTTTGTCTATATTTATCCCAAACCTTTTTGTGTCTATTTAAAAGTAGACTGCCAGTTGCAATGGTGAGGTTGTATTGTAAATATCTAACCCCCTATCATCATGACAATACATTGATATGTCTCTTAGTTACGAAATGAGGTGAGTAAGCTTAATATTTGAATTGGTATCTAGAAAAATACATTTTATATATATATATATATATATATATATATATATATATATATATATACTGTATGTTACATTCTCTATTATGTTAAATGTTATAATTGAAATATTATCATCAGTTAATACATTTAGCATTTGTCATATATTTTCTTAGCAAGTAAAGAAATAAGGAAGTGTGCAGTGTCCCTGTAAGATAAAACCTTTCATCTCCGCATGCAGTAGCTATTGATTGGAATCTTCAGCCGTAACCTTAGTGGCAGGATTATTTTATCTTACACTTGTTCCATTCGTTTTGATATGTGGTCCCCTATCTTTGACTGACACAGCATTGGAAAAGGTAATTTATGAGCGCATAATACAATTATAGATCACTGTTATTTAAATGGAAATTTATGGTTGTTCTTTCCTGACATTTCAATTTGTTGCACATGATTCCATGTAAGGCTACCTTTTCCAAGTGTCATCTACAGTGGCTTCCTCTAAGCCTGACAGTCCTTTAAAGAAAGTTATAATACAACTAATTTCTATCATCACCAAGGGCACTGTAGATGAAAAATGAGCATACAAGTTGAAATGAAAATAAATATTACATGACAAAATATATCACCACTTGAAATACAGCAGGGACAAAGTATTGTGCTGGCTAGTAGTTATGCTGTCACTTATGACAGAACCATTTCTATTTTTCTCAGAATGATAAATAGGTCACCATGTTCAGCAAAAGGGCTAGTTAACATGTACACTACAAAGACCTCCTACTCGAAGATCTAAATATTTACTGCTGCTATTTAAAAAAAAAAAATCTTATTAATGTAAAGTGGTTAATATATTAGTAGTCATGTTGGCATTCTTTATGTGCTTATATTTTTAAATAGTATTATTTATTTATAATATATGGTATGTTTATATGTAATATATTATGTCATTGAGCAATTTATATTCCTCTGGTTTAAAGTTATGTTCACACACACACACACGTAGTAAAATAAAAGCAAACTATCGCCGTAAAAAAGGAATAAATGTTTCACATTAAGGGCCCGCTCACACTACAGAATTGGCGCTGAAATTCAGCTCAGAACCCCCGCTTCTTCAAGCGGAGAGGTGTAGAGAGCAAAGGCGCATGAGGCCTCCAATTGAAAGAGATAGCAGGCGGGATTCGGCGCAGAGTCCGCGAGTGAAGGTTCCGAGCTTAATTTTGGCTCCAATTCTGTAGTGTGAACGGGCCCTTAAGGCATGTTCACACACAGTATTTTTGTTCAGTAGTTTGGTCAGTATTTTTCAACTAAAACCAGGAATGAGTTGAAAGCACAGAAAGGCTATGTTCACACATCGTCAAAATGATGGCCGTCTCTATTAGACAGCCTCCATTTAGTGGTAAATGGCGGTTGTTAGGAAATAACAGACGTTATTTGCCGTTACATGTTACCCGTCCACTAAATTTCTATGGTGTGAGAACATAGCCTTTCTGTGTTTTCAACCTACTCCTGGTTTTGGTTGACCAAAATACTTAGTAAAAATACTGTGTGTGAACATAGCCATAAAAAGGTAGTCCCGCTGAAACTAAAATCAGCAGGCAGGTGTGTGTGTGTGTGGAGGGGGTGGGGGGTGGTGAGAGAAAAGAAACCCTTGTGGTGCCGAAAAGAGAAAAAGTCACGTCAATGACAAATAAATACTCAATATTTGTTCTGCTGGGATAGAAACTATTTATTACAAGTGGAATGATGGCAGAGAATATGTATCCTGCTAACAATTAGGCAGCACATATTACATTCAAGATGGATTCTAATCTCTTTCTTTACCCAAGAATATTAGCGAGTATTTATAGCCCTTATCGCCGAGTATGAATGCACGGAAAATTCATGAGTAATTATCCCAGGCATCAGAATTGTAACACGTTCTAACTGTATTATAAAGAGAAAGAAGAGAAGAAATGAAAAGTCCATCTAGATAGAACCACTTCATTTCTATTTCTAATTATAATTTTATTAACCTCACACTGAAATAAATCACAAGTGTATAGCAACATAATTACTGATCTTTCAGATAACAAACAACATATTTTGACACACAAAACAAAAACATGTTTGTGTACTGACCTTGTGATTCCTCCGACCTTTTTTTTTTTTTCTTTTTTACATCCATAGAGTTGATTGTTTAGCTGAAAATGAAATGATTTTCTTTTATATTAATAAAATAAAGTTATTCAGACTAAACTTGTACATTCTGTGAAGGACAAATTGCAATTGTAATATGACTATAGTGCGAGACTTCATGTAAATAGAGAAAAAAATCACTCCTTAATCAGCTGTAAGGCCATGTTCACACAATATTTTTTTTTTTATGGAAAGAAATTTTAATTGTTTTCAATTTAAATAACAGTCGTTCTTTCCATAACGAAATTATTTGCATTGAAGTAAATGCAAACAATGACCTTTGTTCAAAAATGCAGCGAACAACAAAGTTGTGAAAATAATTAACAACAAAAAAAGAGAGAGGCTATGTTCACACAACGTTTTTTCAGCTCCATTTAAAATGACGTCCGTTATTTTGAGTGTAAAATAACGGACGTCATTTAGCTGTCTGGCCTCCCCTTGCAATGACTGGTGTTTGTACATTATTCTAGTTTGGGATTACTAATTGGCCTTTGGGTGCGGCTTCATTAAAAAGTCCGTTGAATTTAATAGTAAAAACGGAGAAAGAACGGTGACAAAAGATAAACTGTGTGTGAACAACTAATAAAAAAAGTCCGCTGTTTGCAAAAGACGTCCGAAAATAATGATCATGTTCATTATTTTGCCGTCTGCGGTAAAAACGTCCGTTATTCAATGCATTGTGTGCATTTGACGTCCGTCTTTCCATTGACTTCAATGCATTGCCATTGCAGTCAGGTAAATCGTGGCAATAACTGACGCTTTTTAAAATATCAAAATCGTCCGCCTTTTCTCTATTTTTGACATTGTGTGAACATATCCATACAGGAGTCGGCACTACTGCTCCCAGACAGATCTGTAGTTGCACTTTAGTGAGTATGGTTATCTCTACCGATGGTGCTCTCATTAGATAGGTACTAGTCCCAATGGCTAAACGGCTGTCATCAGTGGGATGTGTTGGCGTCTCCTGATTGTACCCATACCCGCAATAATGAGTGTTTAAATCAAGAAATGAAAAAGTTGTCTACACAATGGTGCCTATGAACTGTTTATTTGCTTGTGTTTCTGTGAAAATAATGAACATTTAAATTTTTTCTGGCTGTTGTATCGTAAACAACTGCCAATGTTTTTAGTTGCTCACACATAGTCCTTTTTTTACTCAACCTTTGCATTAAAGTCAATGGAATTTTATTACAGGACACACCCAAATAGGACAGCAGCTAATACTGAGCTAAAATAATGTTGCTACAGCTGATATTACAACGTCAGCTGTAGCAACATGCTAAGCAATGTGCAGCGTGTGAACATAGCCTAAGGGTATGTTGAAATGCATTCTCTATGGGAGAGAGTGACTTCCGGCCTTCAATTACAGGAGACAGAAGAGGGGTCACAGGAGTGGGTGACGTGAGTGCATGCTGGATTTGAACGGCACCGTGGGACAAGAACAAAGCCGCACTGTGGGACACCAATCACCTGTGGGGAGTATACGCTCCAGCACCTAGCAGGCGGGCAGATGAAAATTTTTGTGTGAACTGCTTCTTTAAGGACCCATGCACACAGAGCAGAAGAGGTGGAAATTTCAAGCGGAGCCCGCACTACAGATGGCGCTTGAAATTCTGCCTGTCCTATTGATTCAATGGGATTTCTTGTGTGCCTACACTTTCCGCTCAAATTTACAGTAGTAGATTTCTTAGACTGTCACGCGGTAGCTTCAGATTTGCCAGATTTACTTAGAGACGTGCGCCCCTCAATAAATCCCGCATGGAGAATGGTGGCTGGGATTTAACTAACGTACTGGTAGGCTGGCCTTGATAAATTCCCCAAGTGCATAAAAACATACAGTATAATATTGATACAGTACATGAACATTTTATGCTTTGTATGTACAAGATATAAGGTATAAGGCTATGTTCACATCACGTTTTTTCAGCTCTGTGTAAAATGAAGTCTGTCACTTTGAGTCTAGAATGACAGACGTCATTTAGCTGTCTGGCCGCCCGTCAGTCCAGTGCCGGCTGTTGGTACATTATTCTAGTTCACGCAGACAATTTGGCCTTTGGATGTGTCTTTAATTAAAAAATCCATCAAATTTAAATGTGTGTGAACAATAAAAAATAATGTCCACTGTTTTCACTAGACATCCAAAAATAATTGACATAATCATTATTTTGACGTCTGCGCAGATAACGTCCGTCATTTTATACATTGTGTTCATTGGATGTCTGTTATTCCATTGACTTCAATGCATTGCAGTTAAATTGCGCCAATAACGGACTTCTTTTTAAATTGAAAAAGCGGACGCCTTTTCTCTTTTTTGGACGCTGTGTAAACATAGCCTAAGAGATGTATTTTCTATTCTGAACCTAAATACACAACATATCACAAATCTTATCTACAATAAATCTAGTGGCGTAAAAATACTACTGATTTCTGCAAAAAAATCTGACAAACTTATTTCTATTTTAATTTTTTCATTGCTTGTGCCTTTTTATGTTTCAGAACTTGGTAAATCATCCAATAGTCAAACATGATTGATCAAAGTCAATTATAAAGTATAATGAATAATTATGATGAGCAACTGCTGATGCTAAAATCGGTGACAACCATGTTTATCACTGCAATGTAAATCAGTTGTAGTAGAGAATATAGATGAGATGAGAAGATTAACTTAATTTCTGCATTTATGCATTATCTATCTTGTGCAGAGAAAACACTCGGTTGCTGCCAAATATTATTTATTTTCCATGTAGTTTAGATTATTTCGGTCCATTATTTACTTGTATATATCTGAAGATGTTTAGAATGTATTTTTTTTAAATTAACACAATCCAATTATGCAAAATGAAGATCAATAATTATAGAAATTTTTTATATGAAAAGAAAGAAAAGTTAGAATCTATCATCAGTCTATCTGTCTATTTAAGCAACACTGTTTTAGGCCATCATTTCAGCCTTTTGTCAAGAAGTGTATATAAGCTACTACACAGACATACATAATGCATAATTGCTAATTATCCTATAATAAATAGTCTGGCGAACATTTTTTTTTATAAAAGTATTGTATTGCCCTCAAAAGTTATACAAATCCCCAATATAAACTTATTATGGGAAATGCTTATAAAGTGTTTTTTTCCCTGCACTTACTACTGCATCAAGGCTTCACTTCCTGAATAACATGGTGATGTCACTTCCTGGATAACATGGTGATGTCACTTCCTGGATAACATGGTGATGTCACGACCCGACTCCCAGAGCTGTGCGGGCTGTGGCTGCTGGAGAGAATGATGGCAAGGGGATGCTCAGTGTCGGCTCTGTCCCCTTCCTGGTCTCCCTGCCGCAGCTTTCCTCCAGCTCAGTGACACCTCCCCTGGTGTGCCCCATACTGTATGACAATACTCTACTAGTATCCCAACTTAAATTATTGGGGTTGAAACATGTACTTTGTTACCTAATGAGGTAGTTCAGCAAAAAATAAAAATAAAAAAATTCTTTCAAATCAGCTGGTGCCAGAAAGTGCCAGATATTTTTATTTTAATTCTATTAAAAAATCTCCAGTCTTCTAGTACCTATACGCTGCTGTATGTCCTGCAGGAAGTGGTGTATTATTTCTAGTCTGACACAGTGCTCTCTGCTCAACTCACCTCTCCGTGTGCCTCTTTAGCATCAGGAGCTGACATCATGACCTGGTTGATTAGCTGGCTGCTTAGCCAGACAGTGACTGGGGCAGTATGCTGCTGCAGTAACTGATTGTCTGAGTGGCCAGTCCATGAGCCGGGATGGGCATTTTCCCCCAAGTTATGATCGAACAGACTTGACCCATCGATTTTGAATTTAAAGCCGATGGTTCGAGTTCAAACGAACCTGATAAATTCTGCTGTTCGATCATCACGACTCAATGGAAAATGCTGTCTGGCAGGGGTCCTCGGACCAGTCATGCGGGGGATGGCAGGCTTGGGGAGAGATAAGTAAGGACTGGCTATTATATTCCCCCTTCCCCTTAAAAGAAAAGTACTTGATCAGACTTCTACTTTTAAGGGGTACTCCAGGCGGGGGTTATTTTTATTGTATGGCCGAGGAAGGAGTGGATATAGAGGCTGCTTGTCACTTACCTTCCCGATTCTAGCGATGGGTCCCGGATTACGCCGCCCCATTTTCCCGTCCCGCTGCCGCTTCCTGATCTGAGCTGCGGCTTGAGACGTGATGTCTCAAGGCAGCTCATCCATTCAGCAGCCGAGGCGGGACCCTGCCACAATTGCTGAATGGCTGAGCTGCCTTCAGACATCACGTCTCAAGCCGCAGCTCAGAGCAGGAAGCGGCAGAAGGACGGGAGAATGGGGAGCCGCGATCCGGGACCCGGCACTGGAACCAGGAAGGTAAGTGACCAGCGGCCTCTAAATCCACCCCTTCCACGGCCATACAATAAAAATAACCCCAGCCCGGGGTATCCCTTTAACTGACTGGTCTACAATGATCCCTATCTTTAACCCCCATAAAAACACCTTTATGATCTATTTGAATTTCCATTAATACTCTTGAAAGGAAACAAATTGTGCTTTTATATCCCACTATAAAGCCATCCCATGACTCAACAATCACACATGTGATATTCAGGCAGCAACGCATTGGTCGGCTTTTAGCAAATACATTCAATTTGAATGTAAGTCCAGATGGTTTATAGAGCCAATATTTATTATGTAGATTTATGAGCAAGAAGGCATTACGCATTTCAAAGTCTATATAGCTAATATGATCACTGGATATTTCAGCATATAATCTATACATTTGTATCAGGAGAACAATATTGCCATTGAATGCCTGTCTGGATTGAATCTGTTCAGTATTAAATAACGGAAACTATTTGTCCACCAACGTTCTAAACATTTATGCTCCATTTTAAAGAACAGAAGCTTTGTCATCTTTGTTTTTTTCCCCCTTTTTCCAGTAAAATCAATGGCAGCTTTCAATTTGATTTCTTTTAGTTTTGAAGTCATGTTTTTGTACCTTATCTTGAGAGTAATGAAAGTCGGTAAGATGAAAGTTGTTTTGCTAGTTATCCTTTCTAAAATTAGGCTTCATGTCAGAAGACTAATGCTTTGAGAAATACATATAAAGCATGTGAATACATTAATGTATTAGATACAAACATTAAAATGTAATAACCTGCGTGGAAAAGCTAGTTTGAAAAAAGTAAGTTATATAATTTCAAGATTTGTCAAATCCAAATGAAACACATTTCAGACATATTCCTTACTGTTATCTCTTTTTTAGTTTTAATTAATGTCATCATTAAAGGATGTGTGTGCGTGAGTGTGCAGGTGTTTGTGTAAGCGCAGTGTTCTAGTACCTGTCTCAAAGGATACTTAAGGATAATGTCATGTAGCTGAGTAATCTTTTTTAAGCTCACTCAACCCCTTAAGGACCTATGATGTACTGGTTCTTTATGGGAGCCAATCACTTACAGTGACTCTGAACCCACAATTCCCCCCCCCCCCCCCAAAACCACTTGTACCTTCAGATAGCTGCTTTTAATCCAAGATCTGTCCTGGGGTCCGTTCGGCAGGTGATGCAGTTATTGTCCTAAAACTTTAAAACTTGGAGCCCTGTGCCAAACTGGAGTGGCCTAGAGTGTCTGTGCCCTAACTTTGCACCGCCTCTTCGTCCCTCCTCCCCACCCTCCTCATCATTAGGATTGGCATTGGCAGGATTTTTCCTATTCCTCTGCAGTGTAAACTGCACAGGTGCCTTAACGATCCAGCCCATGTGCTGTGCTCACACAGGTGAGGAATAGGAGACAATCTGCCTGGAGCATTCCTAATGATGAAGAGGGTGGGGAGGAGGGACAGAGAGATTGTGCCAGCCGAATACATTGTCACTCTAGGCCCCGGCAGTTTGGCACAGGGCTGCAAGTTTAAAAGTTGTTTTTTAGGACAATAACTGCATCATCTGCCGAACGGACCCCAGGACAGATCTTGGATTAAAAGCAACTATTCGAAGGTACAAGCAGTTTGGGTGGGCAGATTGTGGGTACAGAGTCACTTTAAGGACTTATGAGGTACCTGTACACCAATAGGTCCTGAGGCTATATGAAGTGAGCTGAGGTGAGCCCAGTTGGTTGCTCAGGAGGTGAGGCTCAGGAGGCTCAGGAACTGAGCTTGCTTCGTAGAGAGTGAGGACCTGGCTGCTGGCAATGACAGGCGGCTACTGGTTAATAAGAGGCGGCTGTGATCGCGTGGCCACCCGCAAATAATCCTTGCAATGCTGCGCTCCTGTCACTGTCCAATTGGTACCCCCGCAGTGTGACTGCATGGGTTCCGATTATTATAGCTGACTGCCCTGCTGACCTTTGAGCAGTCAACTCGGTGATCATTGCATAGAGTCTGCCACAAGCAAGCAATATGCTGATGATCACCGATAACACTGATCAATGCTATGCTATGGCCTAGAATTGATGAATGTGATAGTCCCCTATGGGGACTTAAAAAGTGTATAATAAAAAATGTAATTAAAAAAAACTAAACAAAACATGACATAACCCCTCACCAAATAACTTTAAAACACCCAACTTTCCCAATTTTTTTTTATATAAAAACTTAACTTAAAAATATCTAAAAGTAAATAAATAAACATATTACATATTATTGTGTGCATAATTGTCCAACCTATTAAAATATAACAACAATTTTCCTGTATGGTGAACAGCGTAAATGGAAAAAAAAAAACAGCGCCAGAATTGCAGATTTTTTAAAATTACATTATATTTCAGAAAAATATAAAAAGCGATCAAAACGTCCTTTCTACACAAATATGGTACAAATAAAAATTAGAGATCATGGCGCAATTAAGACGTCAATCAGCCCTGTCGGATAAAAAATAAAAGTGCTATGGTAACATTGCCCTTCATCATCCCCACTATAACATGTGTTTAGAAAGTATGGAACTTTGGTCACATGACCTTTTTTCAGACAGCTCGTATTAAAAGTGTATTCTAAGGAAAGAGTCATCCAGGTTCAAAACTATCCCGCAAACCTAAAGGATCACAGCAGAGACTTGGTGCTTGAGTAATCGGCAGCAGTAATGAAGCAAGCTGGGTAAATAAACATCTTTTTATGTTTCCTGTAGCCCCAGTATCATATACACCCCCTGACTAGACAACCTCCTTAACACTGTTATTGGAGCTTCTTTTCTTCAGTTCTATCATCAGTTTTATCAGGTTAGATGACAAGAAAAGCAGAACATGCAGCCAAAGCAATGGAAATGGAAAATAAACCATGTGAAAAGCCAAGGAAGGACACACCTCACATGCAGTTTAGTGTAGGCCACATACCAGGGTCTATATTATAGCATGGAGCCTATATTACTTGAGTGGATTTCAACATAAGTTTAAAGATTTCAGTGTTTTAATATAATTTTGGGGACATCAACATATATGTCAACCCTGACATGAAGAAATCTGACATAAACATATTAATTGTATATTGGCTTGATTCCTTAAGCCCATAGGAGTACTTAGTATTTATTAATCTATCATTGCTGCTGAAGATCCATCAGGTTTAATGAGTCATGTGGCAGGACTATTTTTTTTTTATCATGATGCAATAAAGGGACTGTTCAGTAGTCTCATAAAACTCCCTTGATCTTTTATTTAGAGAGGAGTGAAGCAAATCTGGCAAATAAAGATTTCACCGCAAATCGCGCTGTCAATTCGCTTCATTCTGCTAAGCGATTTCATACTGATTAGAAAATTAAAAAAACAAAAACAAAATGGCATCCGCCTGTGCTGTGTGGAGCGTCACTGGGCAGGGAAAGGGATTAACCATAATCCCTAGCGCCTGTCCAATCAGCTGTAGGCACCTCTGTGATGTCAGCCCCTCCCCCTCTATAAAAGGCGGTTTGTCAACGGAGGTGGCCAGTCGGCTGTGTGTGGAGGGGAGAGCAGGATGGCAGCAGGCAGTTACAGCAGGGCAGGGAGAGACTAACAGAGGTATATAGGAGTAGAGAGAAGAGGAATGGCGGAAATTGGATAATTGATTGGTTCATTGACATTTTTTTAAATTGTGATTTTCCTATTTTTATCACTTTTACAACAACATGCTTTAAGAAATTTGCCCTTTTGTAATAGTCCCAGTACTGTAGATACTATAGTTTTGGCAGTTTTAATGAAATTTGTTAAGGTTCGGTTCACGAATATTAACCCCTTAAGGTCAAAGCCTATTTTCGTTTTTGCGCTTTTGCTTATTCCATTTTAAGTTTAAAAGTCCATAGCGCTTGCATTTTTTCACCTAGAGACGTATATGAGCACTTATTTTTTGCGAAACCAATTGTACTTTGCAATGACCGGCATAATTTTTCCATAACATATGCTGCGAAACCGGAAAAAAATCATTTGCGCTGTCAAATTGAAAAAAAAACGAATTTGTTTTGATTTCGGGGAGTTTTGCATTTACGCCGTCCGTCCTATGGTAAAACTGACTTGTTATGCATGTTCCTCAAGTTGTTACGATTACTATGATATATAACATGTATAACTTATATTGTATCTGATGGCCTGTAAAAAATTCAAACCATTGTTAACAAATATACGTTCCTTAAAATTGCTCCATTCCCAGGCTTATAGCGCTTTTATCCTTTGGTCTATGGGGCTGTGTGAGGTGTCAGTTTTTGCGCCATGATGTGTTCTTTCTATCGGTACCTTGATTACGCATATACGACTTTTTGATAGTTTTTTATTACATTTTTTCTGGATTTGATGCGACCAAAAATGCGCAATTTCGCACTTTGGAATTTTTTTGCGCTGACGCCGTTTACCGTGCGAGATCAGAAATGTGATTAATTAATAGTTCGGGCGATTACGCGCGCGGCGATACTAAATATGTTTATTTATTTATTTATTTATTCATTTATATTTATAAAATGGGAAAAGGGGGGTGATTTGGACTTTTATTAGGGGAGGGGATTTTTTATTAATAAAAACACTTTTTTACTTTTTTTTTTACATGGACTAGAAGCCCCCCTGGGGGGCTTGTATATACATAGCACTGATCTCTCATAGAGATCAATGCTGTGTATATACACAGCAAAGATCCATGAGATCGGTCATAGATTGCTATGGCCTGCTGCAGGCCATAGCAATCTACTGCCGAGTCGAGATCAGCATCATTCCGACGCTGAGGCCCGGCACGGCCAGAAGAACGGATCTCCCCCCCGCGATCGCATCGCGGGGGGGAGATCCGACCCACTAGACACCAGGGATGTTGTGCATAAAGCACTTCAATGCAGCTGTCAGGTTTGACAGCTGCATTGAAGTGCTTAATTAGCCGGCGCGGCAACGGGACCCGCGCCGGCTAACAGAGGCACTGCCCGACTGCACATGTCAGCGGGACCCCGCTCTGAACACCCCCCGCGGCGCCATGACGTATCAGATACGTCATGGGTCGCTAAGGGGTTAATGAATTTGACCCAAAATTTGTGAAGCTTGCAAAAAACGAATTTTCGATTGCTTTGCTTATGTCTACTTTTATTCTGAGTTCCTTGGGCTGGGAATGGCCCCAAGAAGTTTTACCTCTTGATTTTGATATGGAATCGATGCACTGTCCACATTCCCCATCACTAATATTTAGTATATGTATTTACCAGAAAAACAGCCTTCAGTTGATGTTTTATTGACCTTTATTTAGTAGAGTAAATTGAAAAGTAGAATAAAAATGAATTGCATTCACAAGGCGATGTTTGAAAAAAGTGCGGAGAACAAATCTTTCTGCCCATACGTTATTATTAAACTGTGATTAAGTACAGATGTTTCAAAATAGGTGTTTTCAGTTAACAAAAGGCGAAAAGAAAGATTCACCGGCTATCAGATATAACCTGCACACATTTATTGACAACTACTGGTTACTTTTAAATCAACCCTTAAGCAATTTAATCCTTTTCTTTGCAGTAGCCTTCATGATAAAAAATAAATAAAATAATAAAAAAAAAATTCTAAAATGTGTGCAGGCAGTTATAAAAATGAGAAATAGTTTCAAAACAAGTTTAACTTTTGTTTATTTTTCTGTCTGCGGAAAAATCACCACCACCTTCACCACCATCATTACCACAACAACAACAAAAATAACATTAATAATAATAATAATAATAACAACAACATAATTTGACATCAAGTCTAATTCACAGTTTTTAGAGGAGAGGTTTGGTACAAAGCTAAATTAAAGTATGTTATGGCAAACAAAAAAGTTATACAAATTCTCAATAGACACCTATTACGGGAAATACACTTATGGTGCTTGTTTCCCTCCACTTTTTCTCTTCTTTGAAAAAATGGTGATGTGACAAAACACTGTATAAGTCTCTAAGGTGCGGGCTGAGCTGTGCGGTGGCAGTGGCTGCTGTGGTTTGTGTGATAGCAGCATACACACGGGAGACCAATGGACTCCGGAGGGGAATTCAACTGCAGCTTGCAACAAATGAACAAAAGAAAATACTTCAAACTATCCTAGAAATATATTCACTTAGGTATTATATAAATACAACTTTATTTTTTTCTTATTAAAACTGGCCCAATTTGGGCATTTTCATCCTAACCTCTGGATAGTATGTCGGCATTGGAGTGATGATGCTTGAACATTTGCTGCTGGAGGAAAGTGGGTCAAAGGGGTAGTGACTCTCCTTAAGGAGAGCCTATCATAAAGACGAGTGGAGACTTAAAGACCATTGCTGCTCCACTGAGAATTCTGGGAAGAAAGCATATGCAAAAAAGCGCTCACACCTCTTGCACTAAAAGATTTCCCTTCAAGT
This sequence comes from Dendropsophus ebraccatus, assembly GCF_027789765.1. Taxonomy (NCBI): domain Eukaryota; kingdom Metazoa; phylum Chordata; class Amphibia; order Anura; family Hylidae; genus Dendropsophus; species Dendropsophus ebraccatus. The sequence continues at coordinate 123,181,989 of NC_091460.1, read as the reverse complement.
CAAGTCTCGCTCAGTCAAGGAGCCTTAGAACATTGACTGGGGATTTTATACCAAGCCAAACAATCTCTCCAAAAGGAAAGATTTCCTATCTGCAGATAGCTATTTCGGAGCAGCAATGGTCTGTAAGTCTACACACGTCTTTATGATGGCCTTTCTCTAAGGAGAGTCACTACCTCTTTGACCCACGTCGATAGACCTCTTACTAGCCAGCTAACAGCCTGCTCTGCACTAATGAGGGGCAAAACCCCTGAGATAGGTATCTGCAGATTGGAAATCTTTCCTTTTGGAGAGATTGTTTGGCTTGGCATAAAATCCCCAGTCAATGTTCTAAGGCTCCTTGACAGAGCGAGACTTGACTTGAGGGGACATCTCTTTGCTCAAGAGGTGTGAAAGCTATTATGCATATCCTTTCTTCTGCTGGAGGAAAGAAAGAAGGTCTGTAGCAAAGGGTAGTGGCTGCTGGTCCCTGCTCCCACCCTATAATAGCCTAAATAATACTCTCCCTCTGGACAGAGCTCCCACCCTAACAAGGGCGACTCCACCACTATACCCCTCAACCTATTCCCTGTTTCTTCCTAACTAAACAATGGTTGCCATGTGGCTGGTAACACCCTATGTATTTTGTTCCTAACAAACTCCTCATGGGATATATACTGCCACAGTAATGTAAACAATGGGCAATCAAAAAAATCACAACGTGGAGTTTTGCTGCGTGTACGGTGCGGCATACTCGTATGGCGACCCCTAGAGTCAGCCGTCTATAGTCATTGGAGCAGTAATACAGTTGGTCTTTACATTAATACATGTAAATGTTCAAGTTTTTGTGAGTTTACGATAGTGAGGCCGAACTGGGCCTGTTTTATATAAGAAAAATATAAAGCCAATTTCTATATCTAACTCCCGTATCTGTCTTCCATATTTTAAATCTCTGAAAAAGAATCTAAATGAATTGCCTATGAAGTTATTGAATGGATGGCAGCCATCTCAAAGTAAAGAATTGTCCTTTTTGTGACTCCATATCAGTAGCAATAACAATCTGGTTATCGATCAGTGTATTTCTAATCTAATTTTTAAGAGTAGCCATGCAGCAAACAAGCTGATGTGGAGTATTAGTTTGAAATTAATGTTGACTGAGGTAATCCTACATCAAAGCAACTCACATAATGAAAGTTTATCATGTAAAAACATTCTCTCTAATGGAGCTAAAAGCTTTTGAATGTACATAAGCACAAGGTTGTTAATCAAAACGGGAAATCCTTTCCTTCAGGTTTGCTTGATGCTTTTTTTTAAATTTGCCAAAAGAATGAAATCACTAAGGCCCATATTTCTCAAACGGCATAAGACAAAGATATATATTCTATGCCCACAGCGATTGGTTGTTATAGGCAAATGGAGATTGATAAATATTGGCTTGTATTTTCCCCATTGTGTTGAAATTAGGGATGAGCGAACCGAACCGTTATGAACCAGATTCGTTACGAACTTTGCAAAAGGTTCGGTACCGAACCGAACTTTCAAAAGGTTCGTGACGAAGTTCGTTAAAACCGCAACGGTGTCGCAAAACTGTATTGTTTTCACAGAATGGAAGAGAATATAAGGAATTATTACTCCTATAATCCCTTTTATCCTTTTATTATGTGAATATCAAGGTGTGTGACGTCACTACAGGAACAGGAAGTGCCTGAGCGTTCATGCTCTTTCTCATTGTGTGTCTAGACTGCAGAGAGAGAGGAGCTCTGTGCTAGTTAGGGAGGGAAAGCACATAGATAGATAGGCAAACAAGTAGATATTTACAGGGAGGTAGAGAGAGGGAGAGATAGGCAGAGATAGGCAGAGAAAGGAAGTAAAAAACTTGTGATATCCAGAAAATAGTCAAACACTGATATATCACAAAATATCTTTATTACTTGCTCGAAATAGTATAAAGCACAGGATAGTGGTTGAGGGGGGGGGGGGCAGAGGCTGTGTGACCACTTATCACAATCATTTATGCCAACAACAACGTTAGTATAAGAGGGAGTGCAGGCAGGACGCCCACAATTTATTCTTTAACGTCAAGCCAGATGTTGGTCTCCCTGCCCAGGCTCAACAGGGCCCTCTTGGCCTCTTGGTGGTAGAGTCATGGTGCGTGCCTCCGTCAGATGAGGTTCTTTATTTTCTTCATCCGATGAGGCCTCTGCTGTTTGTTGAGCTTCTTCATCTCTGCTGACAAATGAACAGTGGACAAAATCTGTTATTACAAACATGTTAGCAACATTGTAACAACTCTCAAGAACCAATATGCATCCAATTCAGGATTTTACTTAGGCTTTTTGTGTCCTTTTTTATCCAGTATGTCCAATGTGTTAGCCAGGGGCGTAACTACCACTATAGCAGCCATAGCGGCTGCTATGGGGCCCGCCGCATCAGGGGGCCCCATGGCCTGCTCCTGCAATACACTGGGCCCCCTGAGCCATCATCATTTGCAGCACCGGGTGGCCCTGCTGGTCTCCTGGGTTTTGCAAATGTCCCTTTAACTGCAAGCACTCCTGACCAGAGCTAGCAGTTATGTAGTTATGACTTCACTTGACCGTTTAGTGGTCAGTCAGGGGGGGGGGGCAATCAAAAGTTTGCTATGGGGCCCAGCCATTTCTAGTTACGCCCCTGGTGTTAGCCTTACCTTTGCGCATAATCTAGACTATTGATCAACATTCTCACACTGCAAAGAAATAGTAATTTATTCTCACATCTTGCGCTAATTAGCCCTTGGCTCCCTAAAAATCTCACTTGAGAAATGAGTGGGACATTGTTAGGTCATATGTAATCATTGGGGCACATTTGTCGCCATTTATCCTGTCCGTGCTTTGTAGCTAAATCGAACTCCAGTTAGGTCTTACATCATCGACTTATTAAACAATTTTTAGTATCCAGTTAGGGCACGCTGTATTTATAAAGAATATTGAGTGTACAGCAGGGGGAGCATTATTTTTTTTTTTTTTTTTTTTCATTGTTGCATCAGAAATAAGTTCACACATTGTGAGAACAACATTATTTTTTTTTTTTATCTTTATTTCTTAATTTTCCTTACAAACCATTGACATTCGTCCTTTAAATTAGGACAACAGTATCACATTCATATACAAAACTTATTTTCCCCACAAGTTCAAGAATAAATACAATATCTTATAAACTCCCTACCCACCCACACCCTACCCACCCCTGCCAGCCCTGGATAAGAGAAAGGGGGGGGAAGAAAAAAAATAAATAAAATAAAATAATAATAATAATAATAAAAATAATAATAATAAATAAATAAAATAAAATCACCACTTTTCCCACAATTTTCTATACCTCTCCTCTCTACTTCCAACTCCCCTAGCTGAAATCCAATCATATCTTTTAATCAAGTTCACTTGATTTTCCCATTCTTCTATAGTTGGTCCGGCCTTCCCTCTCCAATTTCTCAATATTATCAGTCTTGCAAGGAACAACAGCTTAACCAACAACTTTCCCCCCCTCCCCTCTGCAGGTTCCTCCCCCAATACTGCTACCTCCAATGACAATTGCCCTTTGAAAATACCTTTGTTTTCCAAAACTACCACTACTTCCATCCAATATTTCTTAACTCTAGAGCACAACCAATACATATGGGTCAGATCTGCCTCAGTCTCTCCACATTTATCGCAACTTGAATTCTCCCGAACACCTACCTTATGCAGAAACAATTGTGCATAGTGCACTCTGTGAAAAATTTTAAATTGAGTAAGTTTGTGCTCAAAATTCTTTGATACTCTCCCCACACTCCTAACAATACCCTCCCATCTAGAATCAGAAAATGAACCACACACCCTCTCCCACTTAACTCTCTGAGAAGGTACAACCATTTCATACCTTTCTCTCAATAATATTGTATATATTCGTGAAGGGAGCCCCCTCCCTTTTTCCAAAGACATAATTCTATCAATTCCCTCATTCCCCATAATCAAAAAAAACTCTTTATTATGTGTTTTGTGAAATGCGTGTTTTAACTGTGAATAACTAAATCTATTTTGCCAAACCTCATCACACCCTACAAAAATGTCCTCCCTTCTCCTGAGAAGACCCTGTTCAAAAAAGCACTGCACTTTACTAAGGCCACGCTCCTTCCAAAATTTTTGGTTAGACAACTCCTCAAACTCTGGAAAGTTAATATTATTCCATAGCTCCGTGCAGGTTAAACTACCTCTTATTTTACACACTTTCCTAACTTCCTGCCATAATTTATGTGTCAATATACCAAAAAAATCTATACCCTTTGAGAACACTCTAACACCCCCTGATTCTAACCTTACAAAAATACCCTTATCTATTTGTTTCATACATTATTGTTGGAGCATTATTGTTAGTTACTTTATTATTAACCAGTTCCAGAAATATATAGGTCCCCCTGCAGGAAGCTCGATGTATATAATCTCTGTCTACGTAACACATGTCTATATGTCTGCACACATAACAGACTGAACTACTACTGACATCATCTGATCCTAGCATGGACAGATGCAATTAAGGCACACACTTACTGGCGCCGTCTGCTGGCATTCAAAATGAAACGCAGCATTGGGGCAAAGAGCCGAGTTCTTCTTGTGAGGCCCCACGCCTCATCAGCTGCCGTCGCTCCCTGATGAATCTGTCCCTCACACTGGACCACCTGTTCTCCACATGTTTGGCTGAAAGCAAAAAACCTACAGACATTAGTAATATATGAGCGTCAGGTGACCATAACAGTAGAGTTTCTTGTTTGACATAGTGGGTAAATAATTTACCAATTATCAACTTCTGTGATCTACTATGCTTGTCCCAACCTGGGTACACAATCCGGGCAACCTCCCTCCATGCGGCACTCCGCCTTAGCCGGCTTGTGTACCCAGGCGCAGAGTCGTCCCATAGCAGTGGCCGAGCATGGACCTTAATAAAAAGATAAATACATAATATAAACCTCTTGCAAACAATGCTCGCTTGGTACGGTAATAGCTAGTCGAGGCTTTTTCCTTGTTAGAGGCAATGTTGCTGACTAAATATGACGTCACTTATATGGGTGGGTTATGGAGCTTCCCGTGCTGCTAACTCCCTCCCTCCTCCCTCTCCCTCCATGATGTCTGCTGCCGGCCCATATCATATACACAGTACACAACTACTCCCATCATATGGTCATAGTGTAAGCCTCAAATATTTCAAACATAACGTAATAGTGAATTCGACACCAAAATCCGGAGGGGGGATGGGGGAGGGGGGAGTGGGTTAGCTGCACGGGCAGCTCGCTAACACAAACCATAAGTCACACCCTCGTTTCTCAGCAACATGTGATCAAACAAAGAAAATTCCTCGAAGAGATATTACACAAACAGCGAATCAAACATAATTAGCGGCACATTGGCTACAATTGGAAATACATTGCATTATGTTTCACACAGACACAAAGCCTAAGGGTACAAACACACACACCGTATACGCAGCCTATTTACTGCTGCGATATGCAGCAAATACGCAACAAATAGGCAGCAAATTTGCAGCAGATTAGATCTAAATAACTGAACACAGCATCAAATCTGCACCACCAAATCTGCTGCAGATCTGCTGCGTATACGGTGTGTGTGTTTGTACCCTAACAAATGTAAATGTATAGTGCAATTTAGAGCTAACCCTTATGGGCAAGCCATAGGAATTACACACATTCGTAGGGATGTGAACTACTATCAGCAATGTATGGTGACCAAAGTAGTCACACAGGGCAATAGGTGGGGGCAAAAATCCATAATAAACCTTTAGCTTCGTCATAAATAAAGATCATTCATGACTAACTTGTAATTGATAAATTGGGAAGGAAAGAGCCTTTAACAACACATATATAAAATGAAGCAATGTAAAGTACCGGGACAGAATGTAAGCATTATTGAGAACAGATATCTGATATATTCGAAGACCAGACCTGTACATTTAATTTTGACACTAACTCTAAAAAATACATCAAGTGACTGTCACACACATCGCTTTTCAGACTCACAATGATAAGCCAAAAAGCGGTAAGCTGTAAGAACTCCACCTATGTCAACATTTATTAACTCATTAATGGCAAGGCATTATCAAATACTTACTTATAAGATTAGTCCATAAACGTCGATGAGTGATTTATCGATAACCACATCTGCCTCCATCGATTTGCCTTCACAGTTCTAAATAAGCTAATTGAGTGAATTGCTTTCACTCTTCAGATGTGAAAATACAGAAAATGGCGAAATAACCTTGGCATATACACACAGGAACAAAAGAATGATACATTTGTTATTTTGTTTCTCAAAACAATCACTTGACCCCTAGATGCAATTGTATCATGGCCAGTGAACCTGCTTTGTAGGAGTAAGTAGATTTAGTTTGTCAGAACTTTGTAAGCCGAGGAACAAAAATAGAAATATAACCATCACTAGCAGTAGTGGATTATAATAGGGGCATTTTGGGCGGCAGCCCGGGGCCCTGAGCTCCTGGGGGGCCCATGACCACCCAAAAAGACATACTTTCAATGGTGTACTGTCTCCTGGCTACACTTCTGCCATGATTTGCAAAAAATCACTGTTTTTTTATGGCAATTTTGCACAAATCAGGACATCATGACATTATCTATCCTGTACTATGAACGCCAGGCTAGTGCTTCCATAGTTACAGTGGGGTGGGGGGGGGGGGCCAGGCTTGGTGAACAGCCCGGGGCCTATGGTAAAGTTAATCCGCCCCTGATCACTAGTAGTCTGTTTTTAATTATACTGGCCTGTAATCGATCAACTGCTGCCTCCTCCTCAAGTAGCCTCTCCTCAATAATACTGGACTGGAATCAATCAACTGCTGCCTCCTCCTGCTGCTCAACTTGTCTCTTCTCAACAATACTGGACTGGGTGCAATCAAGTGCTGCCGCATCCTCCTTGTAAACTTTTTTTCCAATATTTTTTTTCACTATTTTGGCACTTTTATTCACTATAAATTCCCCCCCCACTTTTTTCATTGTTATAGCAACTGCAACTAAACAAAACTATACCCTATCACACTCCCACTATTGTAGCTGCAATTATTCAGCCGTTAGAGCAAGGTTCGTTTTCGGTTCGGTTCGGACCGATCCGAAATTCACAAAAGATCGCCAGATCGAACCGAACCAAACTTTTCAAAAGTTCACTCATCCCTAGTTGAAATATGTTGTAGAGAGATGCCAGTCTCAAAAACAATGTTAAACCTGTACGAAAACTTTATTTTATTATGAAGCTTTTACACTACGCAATGCTGAGTGTCCAATCTTATGCGATAATGATGTAAGAAATATTAGCCCATCCCTTCAATTATTTTATTGTACAGAGAATGGTTATTAATAGAGATGAGGGAATCTGGTGACTCAAGATTCACTGCGAACCACACTGTCAATTTGCTTCGTTCTGTGAAGCCAATTCCCATCGATTCATTAAGGAAATCCCCCCCCCCCCCAAAAAAAAGGTGGCTGAACATGCTGTCTGGAGTGTAACTAGGTGCGTGAAAGGAATTAACCATAATCCCTAGTGCCTGTCCAATCAGCTGCAGGCCCCTCTGTGATGTCAGCACCTCCCCCCCCAGTTCATTAAGGAGATGGCCAGTTGGTTGTGTGTAGAGAAGAGAGCAGGATGGCAGCAGGCAGTTAGAACAGAAGAGGGAGAGACTAACAAAGTGATATAGGGACAGAGAGGAGAGGAATGGCGGAAATTGGATGATTGACTGGCACTCTGCTTCGTCGGAAAGTGAGCGTGTTTCATTTGATTACTGGTGGCTACAGAAGGTGGATGCAGCCCTAAAGAGTCTAGAAAAACATGGATACAGCCATAGGCCTTAAATCTACTGTTGTAGGAAGTTAGTTTAATGTTAGGTGACACAGCGGAGAGAGTTAGTCAACAGCTGCAACCTAGATAACCCAATACCTAATAGATATTTGTGCCTTGTCAGTCCATGCACTATGAGCGTCTTCATGTGCCTTGAGTTTTCTTTAGCTAATATCAGGTGTATAAAACAACAATGATTGGTCGATGTAAGGTACTTAAGTGACAGTTCAGTATTCCCAATAGAAGGTGGTTAGTATATTTATTTTGTTTGTATTTAGTAATTTATATATACAAAAGTTAATCCATTAATTGTCTACTTTTATGTAAGGTTGTGATGATATATATTGTCCAGTTATGGATAGTTCCTGAAGACTTTTTTTTTAACGTATATTTCTATTAGTTACTTACTATTATAGCATCCGAAACTGAAATCATATATTTATTTTTGTTAAAGCGGATGTACTGGCAGGTACATTGCTTTAAGATCTTTACATTAATAGACTGGAGCTGGCACAGGGATGCCGGTGCTACGGTTCTGTTTTGAACCCCTGCCCGTTTCCCGCGCACGGCATCGGTCTATTACTGAGCACCAGCCCACCCCCAGTGTGATAAAATCCTCTCACCTCTGTGATTGATTCTAATAGAGCTGTGTCACAGAGGGGAGGGAAGAACATCACACTGGAGGTGTCCAGTGCTTCAGGTTGGGCCAGTGACTGGGAATAGACCGGCGCCGTGTGCCATGCTGCGGTTCAAAAAAAGGACCACAGCACCGGCATCCCGCTGGCGCCGGTCTATTGATGTAAACATCTTAAAGTGATGTACCTGCTGGTACATTCGCCTTAAATTTTATTTTAAGTGCATGGTAAAAAAAAAATCTCCATCCAGGACATCATAGAATGTTGAAGGTTGTCTTTGCCAATACTTTAAACAATTTTAGCATTGCCAGGACTAGGATTATTGCCCTAAAATTTCCCAACCAACATTTTCTTTAAATTTTGAAATGTGGGGGAAAAAAGAGTGGTATACATGAAACATGTGTGATCAGTGGTTATGATCATAGAACCAAAAAATTGAATTCAATGCTATTGAGTGAATTAACAATCATCCGATTGTTTAAGTATGGATGTCTTATAGCTATTCATCTTCCGAAGAAAGACAACCTGGTCTTTTGCTGAATAATACAAGTACATATTACTGTATATAGAAAATAATGGTTCTGTTTATCTCTCCTCACATTCGGTACAGAGTTTGTACATAAATTATTTTAAGAGACGCACTGTAGAGAGAGGATCAACTAATCTGCTAAATGAATTTTACAATCCATTCTCACAACAGTTGAAAGCGGCAGACCCCCTCCATGTGTTTGGTAATTACCCCAATATTTCCTTCACACTTGTTTAAAATGGCTCCCACTTGGGTACCCTGTGAAGACGAGCTTTCCCTTAGCTCCAGTACAGATCTGAAACACAAGAGAAAGCCACATTGGCTTATCACACAGCCTCATTCCATCTGCTGCCGGTGGGGGTTCGGATAATCACAGTCATTGCTACAGAGGACAAGCAGTCTGAGAGATGCAGATAGAAGTCATAATAACGGAGAAAGGGCTTTCTTGTAGTTAGAATGACATAACAAAACAGAATCATACTTTAACAATTTCAAAGGCAAAGGAGCAAACCCTTTTAATGTGCAGCCTGCCTCTTAATTATATAAATGCAAAGATCAAAGCTATTATATCACCTTCACCAAAAACAGGAGGAAAGAAGGAAAGTATAATGATGTGTCGGAGAAAAATCCTTTAATCCACTAAATGAGAACTAATGCAAAAAAAAATATATATATATATATATATAAAATATATATATATATATATATATATATATATATATATATATATATATATTATTTTTTTTTGCGGGGGTGAGGTTGTATATAAACTGGCATTACAAGGGTGTTTCTAAGGTTGTGCAATCCCTTATAGTTCACATAACATCAATAATAGAGAAATGACGTCCGATTTTGATATATAAAAAATGTCAGTTATTGCCACGATTTAACTGCAATGGTAATGCATTGAATTCAGTACTAAGACGGACGTCCAAAGCACACAATGTATTGAATAATGGACGTTTTTTACTGTGGACGTCAAAGTAAAGAACATGATCATTATTTTTGGTTGTCTTTTGCAAACAGCGGACGTTTTTTATTAGTTGTTCACACACAGTTTTTCTTTTGGCACCGTTCTTCGTCTGTTTTTACTATTAAATTCAATGGACTTTTCAATTAAGCCGCAGCCAAAGGACAATTAGTAACCCCAAACTAGAATAATGTACAAACACCAGTCTTTGCAGTAAGGGGAGGCCAGGCTGCTAAATGACGTCCGTTATTTTAGACTCAAAATGACGGACATAATTTTTAACGGAGCTGAAAAAAACATTGTGTGAACATAGCCATATAGTTGTTCTACATGCAGTCATTGCTTGTACTTCTAAGCCTTCTCCTTTCTTTACCAGCATTTATACAAAGGCAACATTCATTGTATTCAGGAAATTCAGATGCCAAAAGAAGATCCAACTTTTTGATATTTTTGTTCTAAAAACTGCTAAATGCAATAATACCCAGTAAAATGGGACAGTACATAAAAGCAAATGATGGTGTTAGAAGGGTTTCTCCATCTGTGAGCACTGCTTTGCAGATTAAACTCAAACAATATCTGTGTCCCTTTATTCTTAGGATTAGTGGTCCAACACCCACAGTCATGATCATAATAGTATATTAACAAAATGTCGGGTTTTAGGTTCGGTAGTTTATAGTATGACCAGATTGATTGTTTATGACATATTTAAGGCATTTGGAGCACTGAGTAGACATATAGTTAAAGGGGTTGTTCACCAATTTTTTTTTCTTTCAAATCAACTGGTGCCAGAAAGTGCCAGAGATTTGCAATTTACTTCCATAAAAAATTTTTTATTAGCTGCTGTATGTCCTGCAGGAAGTGGTGTATTCTTTCCAGTCTGACACAATGCTCTCTGCTGCCACCTCTGTCTCTGACAGGATCTGTCCAGAGTAGTAGCAAATCCCCATAGAAAATCTCTATTGCTCTCCAGACTGGGAAAAAAAACCACTTCTTGCAGGACATACAACAGCTCATAAGTACTGGAAGACTTGGGATTTTTAAATAGAAGTAAATTACAGATCTATGGCATTTTCTTGCACCAGTTTGAAAGACGAAAAAAAAATTGTTTACAACCCCTGTAAAGGAAAGCTATCAGCAGGTTTGTGCAGACGAATGTTTGAATCTACTGTTATTAGGTAAAGGAAAACAAACCAGGGAATGTGTGTGTGTGTGTGTGTGTGGCGTCATTAGAGTTTTAGTTGACACAGTACGCCAGTTGTTTTTTGCCCAAGCCCTATTTTGTATGCTACATTCACAGTTGTGCAAGGTACAGGTCATAACGTAGCCAAGAAGTCATCAACGTGGATCCAACATATTTGGGAGTCCAGCATGAAACAAAAAAACAGCAGATAAAACCACCTATCAAGGCTTGAAAAAGGCGATTTTGTCTGCCGAAACGTCACTTTTTGGACGATGGTGGACTCTAAATAAAACACGTTGGATCAACATTGATGACTCCTTGGCTTCACTGTGACCTGTACCTTGAATATGTTGTTTTATTGTAGGATGACTTTTCCCTACAAGTGGTTACATGTGAACTAGTGATGAGCGAGCATGCTCGTCCGAGCTTGGTACTCGATCGAGTATTAGGGTACTCGATAGTACTCGTTACTCGGACGAGCATCTCGCAATACTCATCATCCGTTTCCTGTAAGTTTGGGCGCTATTTCTCAGCCAATAAACATGCAGGAGACTCTTTGGTACATCCTGCGATCACGTCGGACCCATACATGTCGATAGCAGTGATTGGTTGGCCAGATCAGATGACCCTGCCATATAAAACGTGCAGCCGGCAGTGCTCGCTTCAGACGCATGCTGTGAGAGATCAGGGACAGAGCTGCTGCTGGGGCTGGTGGTCCTGCTGTACTACATTGGATTGCTGGAATTTGTAGTACACCTTTATAAAAATTCACTGCTCATTGGACGGGGGTATCACAGCGTGTATCTAGGTCCAGCCACTACCAGATTGTACCGTACAGCTCCCCCTAAACTAGTAGATACTACACTGTATTGCTGGGATTTGTAGTACATCTTTATAAAACTTCACTGCTCATTGTAAGGGGGTATCACAGCGTGTATCTAGGTCCAGCCACTACCAGATAGTACCATACAGCCCCCCATAAACTAGTGGGTACTATACTGTATTGCTGGGATTTGTAGTACACCTTTATAAAACTTCACTGCTCATTGGACGGGGGTATCACAGTGTGTATCTAGGTCCAGCCACTACCAGATTGTACTGTACAGCCCCCCCAAAACTTGTGGTAACAATTTTTCCTGATTTCTGTATTTCACACGCAAGGCCTATCTAAGTTCCATTGTAACGCCTGGAGTAGTGGATCCACTGGACCGTCACTAGCGATGGCACTAACCTCACCAGGGAGCGGAGTCTAAGGGGCCGCTGGCTTTCACCAGAGCCCGCCGCAAGGCGGGATGGACTTGCTGCGGCAGGCGACCCCCAGGTCGCTACCCCTGGCTTGGTTGCTAGTGACGGCAGGCAGGAGCAGTAGGCAGGATATGGTGCTGGCAGAGGTCTGTAGGCATAACCGCAGGTGACAGGCTGAACACAGGAGCAATAGTGTAACAGAGGAGCAGGAACAAGGACTAGGGACCAGGTAACGGACAGGAATCAGGAACAACAGGGAGCTGGGCCAAACGCTATGGGAAGCATGTAGAGGCTCCAACACCTGGAAAGGGGCAGGGCTGGAACTATATAGGGGAGTGATTGACAAGCCAATTTCTGGACCCTTCCCTGAGTCAGAGCAACCGGAGCAGTCGATCTGTCCTGATGCCCAAACTATGCAGCTCACGCAGTCAGTGGGTGATGAGAGTTGGGACTTGCAAGCGGGGTTGGAAGAGGTGTCTGATGATGATGATGAGACCCGGTTGTCAGACAGTGAGGTAGTTGTCATGGATGTAACTCAAAGTGAGGAGGAGAGTGAGGAAATGGATTTAACAAAAATGACGTTTAGGATACACACCGCCACAGTTAATAGTTTGTTAATGCTGTTTTTGCCTTAAAGGGGAGGGTAACTATCACTTTATAGAATGATTGACGTGACTAACTTTCATATTGACATGTCAGCCTCCTTACCCCCAACAGTTGCCAAAATAGGGCAGAGGTGGTCAGGTCATCACCTTTCTGTTTCTGTTTGTCTATCCGGGAAGTGATGATCAGGAAGAAACAGATGCTGGACTCTGCTAATGGCCCTCTGCCCCTTCCTTTAAGCAAGTAGGGTTAGGGTCAGCACTTGGACCCTAAAAAGTTTGGTGACATGTCAGAAATTTGGAAATGATGGTTACTCTTCAGTTTAATTTGTTGGGATATATACATATTTTAAGTTTGCACAGTATGAGAGAAATCTATCTAGCTGTGCTCATGCTTGTTTGCTAACACTTAAACCAGTTAGCACTTAGAATTGTGACTTGTCACATTAGTCAACTAGGGAATGGGATGTCACTATTGAGAGGTTCATAGTTTTCAGTTCCCAGTTCACATAGTAAAAGTTTAAAGTTCTGCACTTATCTCACTTTTCATTGGTTGTTGTTGTTTGCAGAGTTTGTGTTTACTTTCACCACTTTGATAGTTTAGAAGGATGTGTGCTTTGCCCCCAAACATTTGCACTATGATGTACCACACCACCCCTTACTAAGACATCATGTATAGACATATTGTACTTTTTTCTTATTTTTTTCTTAAAGGGGAACTCCGGATCGAGGCAAGAAAAAAAATGAAACTTCTGCAGTAGCATATAGCATTATTTATTACCTATCTATCCCAGTTTTGAAACTACCAAAAATCCATTTGTTTTGTAGTTTTTTGTTCTGTTTTGTGTTCCTGTATTTTCTGGTTGAACAAATGTACTCAGTACTACAGGGTCCAGAATGCATTGCTGTCCCTCTGTTTTAACCAGGCTGTTGCACAGAATTAGGCATAATGGTGCCATTAGGCAACCTCAGAAGCATGCATACTGTACATGCTGCCCCTGCTGTTTCCTGTCCATTTCCGTTGTGTTTCCATCAATTTCTGAGGTTGACAGGTTTTCACACGACCTTCCCTCTACCGAACTTGAGTCTCCTGCAAAAATACTCGAGTCTCCCATTGACTTCAATGGTATTCGTTTTTTGAAACGAGCACTCAAGTATCGGGAAATACTCGTCTTGAGTAACGAGCACCCGAGCATTTTAGTACTCGCTCATCACTAGTGTGAACCTTTTTCTTTACTATTATATGCACTAATTTGGTGACCCTAGCAGAAAGGGGGTCCAATATGTACGTAAAATGCCATTCTTTACTAAATCTGCCCCAAAATGCCAGAGATTGCTTCTACTATTTGTTATGTCTGTGTTTATATTAGATACCTAATAAAAATATACATATAAAAAAAAATTAAAATAGATTTTTAATCTAATTTCAATATACATTTCAGTGTAATAGTATGTTATTTTTCAAATGAATTGCATTCAAAGAGAGATGGAAATGGCCCTGACACAGAAAGCATGTATCTGTTTTGCCTTTGTTGAGCTTGAGAATGTTTGTTATGGTAAAAAATGGTATGGGATGGTAAAAATATATATATATATGTATAGAGTTTACAGTATTTATTCATTGTTATTGCATAAATGCCCTAAAGTTTGACCACAGTAACGAAAAACAAATTCACGTCCGCCTCGCTGAAACGACTGCATTAACTCTGATCTATAGCTCTCGTTGATGCTAAGGTTTTGGTTTTTAAATCAACATAACAAATTTGATTCATGTTACATTACTTAATGTGACACCTTTTACTTGTTGATGTAAAACAGCAATTTTAGAAATGGAATCTTCTAATGAATGCGGTAATGAATTCACTTATGCACTGGCTTCTAGTATTAATCATGACACATTAGCGCACCTTGGGAGTATATTCCCAATAATCATAATGAATGCCTCTGCTACTAGACGTATATTATTGTGTAAGCATAGCCATTCTACACATTGCCAAAGGCCAGAGATAGATAACAAGAAAAGGCATCACATTTTAAAATTTTTATTTTATAGCCACTTACCCTGTCAGGAAAAAAAGGGTATTTACTAAAATATGGATATATTATTCATAGTTTTTTTTGTATTCATACTGTTTAAAGTTAGGAAGAGAAATTTGTAAATTACTTTACAGCCATTTCTAAAATACATATTATAGATACTCTTTTCTCATCAATCTACACACAGTATCCTGTAATGACAATGCTAAATGTATTCCACTTAATAAGAAAATGAAACATTGCATTTATTTACCAGCTAGAGACGATGTTGACATAAAAAAAAAATTAATAAAAAAATTAAATGTTAGTAGTTAGCTCGAGGTAAAATGTTTTTGGATGCAATCACTTTTACTTTATTAATTTTCAGGTTCTCTGATATACAGTTTACAACCTGCTCCTAATTCATTTATTTTTTTTCTTTTTATCTCACATGGGCCTATACCTCACAGTAAAGGGCCTACTGAACCAGGCGATTATCGGCCATTACGGACGATAATCGCTTGGTGTAATACCTAGTGTCAAAAGGCGACGATCAGCCGTCATGCACGTTGTCGGCTGAACCTTGTCATTATACAAAAAACTTCACAAAGATAATGACGGTCTGCTGGCCGTTGCTCCATGTAATAAAAGTAGTGGCAGCAGACCGCCGCTATTTTCTATGGGCTCCCTGGATGATATAAACATTGCCCAGGGTGCCCCTCCCGCAGCTCCCTGTGGCTCCCCCACATTTATCCGCTCACTGTTGGCATGTATAATAGCACCAGTAGTGAGAGAAGAATGAGAAGCAAGCGGGTGCTTATCTGGCAGTTGGCGCTCTCTTGCTCCTCCGAATCGGCCTGTGTAATAGGGCCTTAACACATGCCGGATGGGAGGTTTCTGTAATGTTGCTTACAAACATGTTGCTTTAGGAACAAAAAGTAGTAAGCTGTTAGATTTTGGTTGATGAATTAACTCAAGAAGAATTTTTTGTGCTTAAAAAATTCCTTTAACCACTTAACGACTGAGGGCATACCTTTACACCCTCAGCGCCAGGGCTTTCATGCATTTGGGCGTAAATGTATGCCTTCCTAGGGTTTAGAGCTATGAAGCGAGCTCAAGAGTTGAGCTCAATTCCTAGCAGGTGAGGTCCTCATCGTCAATGATAGTTTAACTCTTTAACTGTAGCTTCTTCTGCTCCTGTCACTTACCGATCAAATTGCCTGACTGCCGACGGTATACTACTACTTCCGTGCAGTCTGATCTTCAGTCTTCTGATAGAGTCTGCCTAGAAGATGGCAGTTAACATGGATCAATGCTATGCCATATAAATATATATATATATATATATATATATATATATATATGCCAAAGCCCCTCCCCCAATAAAAGTTTAAATCAATCCCCTTTCCCATTTTATGAAAAATGAACATGTAAAAATAATAAACTGTATATTATATGCCTAGTCAAAAGGTAAGGGCTACATGGAGGGTTTTCCTAATGGCAGGACGTCCAGCATAGTAATTGGAGAGATTGTCTTTTTTCTTTAACACAAGCTGGGCACAAATAAAGGACACTAAAATGGCATACTTGTCGAAAAATGTTCACTCTGTAACATCCACTGGGTCTTATTTTAGAGAAAAGACCTGTAGGAATCAAATACTCACAACATCCATAGATGAATAGTCTATGGCTCTCCTCTTCTGAGCCCTGCCATATCTCCAAAAAGTAGTTAATGATCACATGTGGGTTGTTTCTGTACCTATAACTGTGGAAAAAGTTCTGGTGTGCCTTTTCTCCTGAGTGTTTCCTAAAAAGAAAAAAAAAAAAAATTAAAAATAAGATAAATTGACATTTTATAGGGAATTTTTTTTTTATTTTTGTGACCCAATACTAAAAAATTTGCTCAAACACCGGTGGGGTCACGTCTGAATGAAGTCCTTGAGGGTGTGGTATTTACTTTTGCATGGTTCCACTACACTAGTACTCCAAGAGACACAAGACCCCAACGTCAGATTTACAAAATGAGCCTACTGAGACTCAGTAGGTTTATGCTACCCCATCTTAGGATAGCATAAACTAGTGACAGAGAAGCTGAACAGAATGATGTGTCAATTACAGTGTTCCGTGCAGCTGATTCAGAGATGTCCTGCTGAATAACAAGTACATAAACATAAACAGAATAACAAGTTCATAAACATGTCCTCTCCATTATGTGCATCTGCTCAGTAGTACTGGATATTCATGAGCATCAGCACACTCTGCCCACCAGCCACTGATTGTCAGTTGTCTATCTATGCTTTTTATAGGCAAACAGCTGTCTCTCAGCACTAGAGGGTGGAAGGAGTGACATGCACAAAGCCCATTCTCCTGCATATCAGAAGAACCGCTAAGCAGTATGATAAGTATTAGTGATAAGCGAATAGTGCAATATTCGAATATTCGATATTCGTAAGAATATCCCGCGAATATTCGATCGAATATTTGATCCTATTACAGTCTATGGGAACAAGTATTCGATTAGTGAAAAACATCTATTTGACCATTTGGATGGTAAAACCGGAAGCTGGGGGATTTGAACGCTTATCGAATATTTGTCGTACGAATATCGAATATTCGAATATCTCACTATTCGATCGAATATCTATTCGATCGAACAGTATTCGCTCATCACTAATAAGTATGCATCATTCTGTTTAGTATTTATGTCACTAATGCTGCCCTTATTTAGGGCAGCATAAACCTACTGGCAGATTACCTTTCAGGCCAAAAAAATAAAATAAATAGTGTTATTTTAAAATAACATTTTCCACCATTTATTATGTAAATAAATTAAACCGGAAGAATTCACTCAAATATGTAAATATAATAAATAACACTGCTCTAATGTATTCTATTTTATTTTAAATGAAAACCAGAAAACTCTTTCCACATAAATTTGTATTTAATTTGACTAAATATATCAGGAAATATTCTCTGCACTTGATAACAACCATTATGTTATGTATTATGTAACTCATGTGTGGGACCATAGTAAATACAAATTCAGATTGAATGTTGCATTTTCTTTTTTCTATTATGAGGGTATACCATTATTTGTTGAATAAAAAAATGATTTACATGATATGTTCCCTATTTCAAGGAAACAATGTTAATCTTTAGCATAGGCTTGTATAAAATAATGTATGCTGTGTGTTTATAGCCCAAATCAAAGGCGGCTTATTTATACCAATTAATGATAGATATCTACACATGTGAATGTAGGCTTATGCACATAGTGGAGCCCTATGCATGGGACTTGTAAATAAGTGCACAGAGACTGGACAAATCTTTAGTAACAACCTCAGGCAATTGCTGTACAGGCTCCAATAGACTTTGTGTATTGTTTCATAGCAGCAATGATTCAATTGTGGAATATCTCTAAACATATACGAATCGGGCACAGGTGATTTTGTTTCCAGAGTTGTACAGATTCCAAAAGGAAAAATATTAGAGGCTTATAGAAGAATAGTCATATAATTCCTTATTTATATATCACCAATCTATTTTGCAGCACTGTGCAAAGCTATTGGTCCCTGTCCCCTTTAAATGAATTTAAATTGCCAATTCATCTATCTGTATGTTTGGAATGTGGGAAGAAATCAATGTAACCTGAGGAAACCCCCACAAGCATGGGGGGGGGGGGGGCATAACAAGTGCTTGTAGATGTTGTCCTTGGTGGTGCAACAGTGCTAACCATTGAGCCAATGTGCTGCCCACCAACATGGGCTTAAGCACATCTATAGCACCCCTGTTATGGTTCCATACAGAAGAAACTATTAAGATGCTTTTGTGCATGTGTCCTAAGTGCGTAGAAAATACAGCCAAACAATGGCGTAACTAGGATTCACGAAGCCCCATAGCAAACATTTTTAAGGGGCCCCCCTCCTCTACGCACAACACAAAGCACTGTATATACATCAAACTGATCCAAAGAGTCCCACTAATAAATAACTATATATTGGAAAAATTTAACTACATATATATATATATATATATATATATATATATATACACACAGTGGTGCCTTGGATTACATGCAGATTACGAGCATAATTCGTTCTGGGACCATGCTTGTAATCCAAATTCACTCTTAAACCAAAGTAAATTTTCCCATAAGAAATCATAGAAATGCAGACAATTGGTTCCACACCCCAAAAAGAAGGATTTATTATTCTGAATAACATGTAAAACAAATGAGACAAACATCCAGAAACAGCTAAATATGTGATATTATAAGTTACTTTACAGTAATGGAGAGGATGGGAAACACAAGGGTGGACAGAGACTGCAGGGAGCAGGAAGGAATGAGCAGGACAGATGTGGGCACATACATGCAGCACTCTCTGTCCGGGGAGAGAGGGGTTACAGCTATGGAGAGATTACCTCCACAGTCCTGTCCTCGGATGCACAGTCCTGTCCAGCCTGAAATGGATCTGCTGTGATATGTAAGGTGAGGGAGACTTCCTGGGTCAGAGTACAGTGCTGTAGACCCCGCTATGCAGACCATGTCCCTCCCCCACTCGCGCTCCTACCCAGTACAGGGAGCTTTTAAACCAAAGCAATGCTCTCAAACCAAGTCACAATTTTGAAAAACTGTGAGCTCTTAAACCAAAACGCTCTTAAACCAAGGTACCACTATATATATATATATATATATATATATATATATATATATATATATATATATATGCTTTACTGCTGGTGCACTGATAACCCCTACACAGAGCTTTGCACATTTTCCTTTTCTACTTGATTGCCTGCTGGAGAACAGTGGTCAGGGGTTATTAGAGCAGTGAATCAGAGATCTCTGTCTTCTGCTTGTTAAGCCTTTTTTGTGTTGCAGCATGTAAGTAAACATTGGGTCACTGGCGAACTGCAGTACATAAGGGGTTAAGCAGAAGGACACATGCTCTTACCTTCTCCCCTGGGCCCCCCTTCTGCACAGGCCCCATAGCAACTGCATACCCTGCCTCTATGGTAGTTACACCATTTCAGCCAAACCCATAGACATTCAAATACAGAAAAGGAGTGAGTGATAGTATGCTGCTAAACTTGCTGAGCTTTGCATCCTGTAAATTATTGTGGCTAATCTCTTACTATACCTCTCACTACAAGGGAGGCACCATATACTGTAAACAGTAGCAGAAGGGGAAATTCTGCTTGATGTTGGTGTCTTTTATTACAATTGAACATGAATAACACATGGCACATATGAAGAAGAAGAAGGTGATACAGTCAAGAGACCAGGTTGGAAAGGGTGAATAATGGAAACACATTCTGGAGCTTACACCTTAAATTAAACAACATTGCGAGAAATTTAAAGCGTACCTGTCATTTCAGGTGACTTTTCCGGATAAAATGTTCCACTTTTTTCTGCAGTACCAATATATCTGCCCATTATTAAACTTGTATATGGGATTTTTAGCAGATTTCTGCTGTGCAAGTCTTTTACCCATCTCTTTCTCTGCACATCCATCTCCCTCCTCTACTATTCCTTGACTTTTAATAAATTACGGCTTTAACCCCTTAAGGACGGGGCCCATTTTCGTTTTTCGTTTTTGGTTTTTCCCCCTTGTGTTTAAAAAGCCATAGCACTTGCATTTTTCCACCTAGAAACCCATATGAGCCCTTATTTTTTGTGTCACTAATGGTACTTTGCAATGACAGGCTGAATTTTTGCATAAAGTACACAACGAAACCAGAAAAAAATTCAAAGTGTGGTGAAATTGAAAAAACAAAACAAAAACGCATTTCTTTTATTTGGGGGAACTGTGTTTTTACGCCATTCGCCCTGGAGTAAAACTGACTTGTTATGCATGTTCCTCAAGTCGTTACAATTAAAACGATATATAACATGTTTAACTTATATTGTATCTGATGGCCCGTAAAAAATTCAAACCATTGTTAACAAATATACGTTCCTTAAAATCGCTCCATTCCCAGGCTTATAACGCTTTTATTCTTGGGTCTATGGGGCTGTGTCAGATGTCATTTTTTGCGCCATGATGTGCTCTTTCTATCGGTACCTTGATTGCGCATATATGACTTTTTGATCGCTTTTTATTACATTTTTTTCTGGATTTGATGAGACCAAAAATGCGCAATTTTGCACTTTGGGCATTTTTTTGAGCTGATGCTGTTTACCGTGCGAGATCATGAATGTCATTAATTAATAGTTCGGGCGATTACGCACGCGGCGATACCAAACATGTTTATTTATTTATTTGTTTACTTTTATTTAAAACCTGGGAAAAGGGGGTTGATTCAGACTTTTATTAGGGGAGAGGGCTTTTTACTATAAACAACACTTTTTTTTTTTTTTTTTACACATATACTAGAAGCCCCCCTAGGGGACTTCTAGTATATATACTTTGATCTCTCATTGAGATCTTTGCTGTATAGATATACAGCAAAGATCAATGAGATAGGCACTTGTTTGCTTTCGGCTGCTGCAGCCGGAAACAAACGAGTGCCGAGTCGGGGACGGCACCATATTGGACGAGTCCCCAGCCGGCATCAGACAGACAAACTAGACACCAGGGAACGGTTGCTTCCGGTAATCGGAGGCAGCTGTCAACTTTAGCTAATTAGCGGGCACGGCGATCAACTTTAGCTAATTAGTTAATTAGCGGGCACGGCGATCAGACCGTGCCTGCTAATAGCGGCGGTCTCGGGCTACACGTGGCACCCGAGACCGTGGCGCTTCAAAGCGGGGTCGCCACGCGGCCCCATTTTGAAGTGCTACTGAGGACATAAGACGTACGGGTACGTCATATGTCCTTAACAGGTTAAATAATGTTTATGAAAATGATTTGCAGCTGTTATGAGTAGAGAGGAGCGAAGCAGCCGGAAATTCGTTTTGCGAGCTTTGCAAATTTTTGGTCCAAAAAATTTGGGAATTGAATCTTAACGAATTTCATTAAAACAGTCAAACTAAAGTAGCTACAATACTGGGACTATTACAGAAGGACAAATTTGTTAAAGCGTGTTGTTGTAAAAGTGTTAAAAATCGGAAAATCACACACAAAAAAAGTCAACCAGCCAGTCAATCATACAATTTCTGCCATTCCTCTCCTCTCTGTCCCTATATCGCTCTGTTAGTCTCTCCCTGCTCTGCTGTAACTGCCTGCTGCCATCTTGCTCTCTCCTCCACACACAGCCGACTGGACGTTCATTGGCTTCGAAGCAATAAAAATGTTCAGAAACCAAAAACAAAAGAAAACAAAAATTAAACAAATATTTGAAATAATAATTATAATAATAGGCAAAATACAAATAAATATTATTATTATTATTGTTGTTAATTTTTACAGAAAACATGAATTTATTGTTAGAAAGATTTCAAGCCCATTTATAAAATCCTCATATATTAAAAATTGGGGTGTATATTGGCTAGTTTGCTGGCAAATGTACAATGGGATAGGTATGGGATGTGTATAATATAATGAAGCATAGTATAACAAGTAACTGACATACTGTAGTTATGAATATTAAATGAACTTGAATTCTACACTAAAGGGCTTAGGGGAAAAAACTTCCTATACAAGCTATTAAAGTCATTGCTTTAGTTTGCTTTTATGTACCTTCCTGTAACCATGGTAAATACTGTACAGTGCTCTAAGAGTAATTATGGTAACGGTTCCTTTACTGTGAACACATAAATAATGTTAAATATAATTCCTACCATTAAGTCTGTCTGGAACAATTACTTTTGGAAACATACAACATTTGTATTTCCATTTATTGGACAGATGATTCATAAAGATGCTGGCAAAACTTCAAAAGTAAATGGAAGTAGCATGAATACTGATTATGTCAAACCACTTAGTTCTTTAGGCAAGATAGAACAATAGCTCATTTTCTATGTGAGACTGAATAGAAAACCATTTTATCAAGCTGCCATTTAGAAAAGCAAAGATAGCAGATGTTTTTAAAAAACATCATACAAAATCTTCCATCAACAGATATGTTAATAATATTGTGTAATGGTTGCATCTCAATACTAGACTATCTCCCCCCCAGTATAAGCAATCTCTTCCGTGTCTCTGTTATAGAAAAAAAGATGCAATGTGTTAGCGCTTTTCCATGGAAGGTAAAGAACAAGCTCTGATCTCACTGATCAGTGCTCGTTTTCTGAGTCTTGACAAAGCTCGCTCAATCATGTAACTTAACCATGAAAGTGATTGCTGGATCATTTGTGTGGTCGATGACAGTGACAGTTGCTTTAGAACCGTCCTGTGTAAGAGGTCCTTAAAGGGGTTGTCCGGCGATAAAAAATTATTCACAGAATAACACACATTATAAAGTTATACAACTTTGTAATGTATGTTATGTCTGTGAATGGCCCCCTTCCCCGTGTCCCACCACCCCCACCCGTGTACCCGGAAGTGTGGTGCGCTATACATTACCTATCGCGTGCCGACCACGGTCTCCGATCGTCAGCAGTGACGTCTTCTTCGGGAGCTTGGCGGATCTTCCCGAGTGCCGGCCGCCCTCTGCAGCGTCATCCGAAGCTCAGCCGCGATTGGCTGAGCATAACTGTGCTCAGCCAATCGCGGCTGAGCAGCTGATGACGTGGCCGCGTCATCAGCCGCTCAGCCGCGATTGGCTGAGCACAGTTATGCTCAGCCAATCACGGCTGAGCTTCGGATGACGCTGCAGAGGGCGGCCGGCACTCGGGAAGATCCGCCAAGCTCCCGAAGAAGACGTCACTGCTGACGATCGGAGACCGTGGACGACACGAGATGCGGTGAGTATAATGCACCACACTTCCGGGTCTAGCGTGGGTGGGGGGAAACACGGGGAAGGGGGCCATTCACAGACATAACATACATTACAAAGTTGTATAACTTTGTAATGTGTGTTATTCTGTGAATAATTTTTTATCGCCGGACAACCCCTTTAAAGGGGTATCTCGATATCAGGAAATTGTATTTAGAAAAGACATACAGCTTTCTAATATAGTGTAATGTGTCATATAGAGGGATACATATATATCTGTATTGGGACATTTAGGGAGAGTGAGTTGTGATATAACATGCTGTCTTGTGTTAAATGATGCAGCAAGTGCTGCAACCTCACTCATGTGTGCAATAGTCTTGTTAGGAATATGACTTTGCGCTCCTCGGTCCGTGCCGGGCGGTCGAGGAAGCGCTGAGTTTGTCTGTGTTTTTTTTTACTCTGTCTGCATTGTGTTGTATTTGCCAGCCACACCTGCTTTTCCTGGCAGACTCCTGGCAGCGCAGGGGTTACTGCTCTGCTTGATCTTCTCAGCTGAACTTGCTGCTGGGATCAGGGCTGGTCCAATCATCTGCTGGACCCAGTCTCTGATCCAAGATAAAAAGCAGCAAGTTTCTCCCTTCCCTGCTGACTATTAGAGTTCACTCGCCTGCTCAGCTCCCTGTTTAGTTCCTCTGATCTCTGTATTCTGACCTTCTGCATCTGACCTCGACTATTCTCCTGTTTGCTGTTTTTGTGCTTCGCCGCTCGACTGTTGCTGACCTGGTTTGTCTGACACCTCTTATTGTGTTTTGTTCGTCTGTCCGTGCTTTGTGTGTCGCACCTATTCAGTGTAGGGACCGACTCCATGGTTGTCCGGGCCATTTAGGGCCGTCCGTGGCAATTAGGCAGGGTCAGTGGGTGGGGTCAGCTCAGGGCTCACTGTCCGTGTCTTGTCAGACTGCCTTTGCCATACTGACCATAACAAGTCTGAAATGAGATTTTATACAATAACTTAGGATTGGGACTGGCACCAAAAAAATAAGTTGACATAGTGAAACTATTGCACATATGCCCAGATTGATTAGATCACACACAGTAAATATTTAAGGTGTCCAGTAAAAAAAGGAAAAATCTGTTTATCAGTGGCCGCCTCCCATAGACTGAGGCCTCATTCACACCTCGGTAGACTTTACAATTATGGACAAACTATAGATCTTTTTATTTGAATGGCTCTATTTACATGTCAGTATGTGTTACAGGGTTGTAATCCGTGATGCAAAAAAATATGGAGCACAATTGCAGCACGAATCACTATTCACTAATGAATGGGTCAGTGCATTGTGGAAGTCTAGAAAGCTATGGAAGCTATGGGTCCGCAGGTACAGACAGCGCTGTGGACATGTGAATGAGGTCCGAGACAGGAACTGTCCAGAGCAACAGCAAATCCACCTAGAAAATCTTTCCAGTTCCTGTCTTGGACAAGGGTGGCAGCAAAGAGCACTGTTTTAGACTGAAAAGTAAACACTATTTCCTGCAGGACACACAGCAGCTGATAAGTAAGGGAATACAAGATTTTTAAATAGAAGTAAATTACAAATCTTTGTAACTTTCTCAAACCAGTTGACTTGAAAGAAAAAGATTTTCGCTGGGTAACCCCTTTAAGTATACTATAACAACAAACACTACAAAGGAAGACAGCCCTAAGATGCTTTTAATGAACCCTGTGCTCTCTGCTCTTGAATGGTAAAAGCACACTCAAAGGGAAATCCCTTATGTCAGCCAAGTAAGATATGACAGCCAAGTTAGTCTTTTGAGTCTTGTACACAATGGGCAACCGCTACAGATGTGTATGGAGTCCCTGAGGCTGCATAGAACAGAGTTGTAGACACACCATGTTCAGCCATATGGTGCCTCATATGTTATCATATAAAGGGGTTAATATATATGAGCACAGCAGAGCCCAATGCACAGAGGCTGTAAGTAAATAAATCCTCTATGTCTCCTTAGTCCATAGCCATACAAGTTCAATGTGCTACTGTTCAGTCTTCTCCTGGTGCTCTATGTGCATAGATATTTCCCCCCAAAAGTGTTGCTACTAGAATAGACCGCAGAGCCCATACAGTACATACTATGTAGCCTGCAATAGTGTTTCTTTGGTCAGAAATACCTCTTTATACATAGGTTGCACACAGGTTGAGCAGAGCTCTAATACAGTCATGTGCATGAAGACTTTTGGACTCCATGTTTTATGAATTAAAAGGAATGTACCATCAGGTACATCCCTTTAAGATTTTTACATCAATAGATCGATGCCGGCGCATTCCTTTTTTTGAACCACGGCCTGGTTCCTGGGCACGGTGCCAGTGCATTTCTGGGCACCAGCCTGGTTTGAAGCATTGGAGGTGGGCCTGTCCTCCCCAGTGTGACGTTCTGCCCTCCCCTCTGTGACGCGGCTCCATAAGAATCAATCGACCGGCGTCAAAGAGGAAAGGGGTTTTCTCACACTGGGGGTGGGCCGGCCCACCTTCAGTGCTTCAGGTCGAGTTGGTGCACTGGCACTGTGGCCAGGAACTGAGCCATGGTTCAAAAAAAGGACTGCGGCTCCGGCATTCCCACTTCGGCAGCAGTCTAATAATATAAAAACCTTAAAGTGATGTACCTAGTAGTACATCTTTATATCTGTCGTTATAACTTTTAAAATGTGAACCAAAAGTAGATGTGATATAAAGCAAGTTTGCAATTTTTCATTCATTTTTCATTTTTTTTTTTATCATGGAGAACACGGCACTTCCTGTTTTATGACTCTTTTTTTTCTCAAAAAACAGGAAAAAGTCATAAAACAGGAAGTCCTGTGTATCCCAGGCCATCTGAAAGCTCACTGAGAGAAGCCAGCCATATGTCTGATGGACACATTGAGCCGTGACACTTTCTACTGGCCCGATTTCTTGTGTTTAGTTTGTTTTTTTCAACCAGCACAAGTCAGAAAATCTGCCTTCAGGAGACTGGACCTGGATTTCTGGTAAGTACAGCTTTGTTTTACAGCATGATAACAACAAAAAAAATAATGAATGTATATGACAAACTTTCTTTATTTCACATCTACTGTTGATTTAGATTTTGAAAATTATAACGACAGGTACACTTTAAGCTTCAACATGGTTTAATAATTACGTTTTGCAAATTGAGCACCATTAAATTTAAATACGTTTTACTTTTAC
Organism: Dendropsophus ebraccatus; assembly: GCF_027789765.1. Classification (NCBI taxonomy): domain Eukaryota; kingdom Metazoa; phylum Chordata; class Amphibia; order Anura; family Hylidae; genus Dendropsophus; species Dendropsophus ebraccatus. The sequence goes on along the minus strand of NC_091460.1, from coordinate 123,154,993 downwards.
CAGAAATAGAAATTTCTGTACCTAAAATCTTAATCAGTGAAAATAACAATCTCTGAATGTCATTCCGCATAACGAGATAAGTCACAGCTGTTTAATAGCACATTCACATTTGTTACAAGTAACTCGACTCTCTTTTCTGAAGTTGTTCAATCATTCTACATAAATGTTATTTTTGAATTGGATCGTGCGGCTGTAAAAATTTTGGAGAACTTGCAGTTAAAAGTCAATCATGGACAGACCATATTATCCTCCAGATTTTCCATCTGTTTTGTAGCCATGGGCTCTGGTGCTCAGACATTTTAATTGCTCCTTATTCTTGGGTAATTATTTTATGATAGGTTTATTGTCACATCTTCCTTATCAGGCCATAGCACGGCTATGGACCCCAGTGACAAATTATACTTTGTGACTGAAGACAGGTCTATGTTTATAAGTGTAATAAAGCACTTTCCGAATGGAAAGAGTTCAGTGCATTTCAATCTATCAAATAGTCCTTGTGATTTTACACAGATTTTATACTGCTGATTAGCTCATTAGTGAGGTTAATTGGATACATTTACTGGCAGAGTTACACAGTGAGAATATGAACCAGAAGATGAAGCATTTTAAATGGCAGGACAGAAAACAAAATGAGCGTCCGGCTTTATTTTGATGCAATGTTTCCATTTTTATTTTTTTTACAAAATATCAAAAATTTGCATTTATGGACAAGAAAAACACACTTACATTTTCACATTTTTTTTTTAAATGACTAATTATCACTAATTTAGATAGCAGTAATCACAAGCCTTCATAAAATCTATTATTACATTCTTTTAAGACTTTTAGAATTTATTGCTGAGAACTTGTGCTTTTGTTATAAAAGTTTGGAAACAAACTAAAAGTTTACTTTTAAAATGTCTATATTCCTGTTTCGGTTAATTCTGAAATACTTTATGCCTACATAGTGACGAGTGCAGTTTCAATTGAACAGTTCCACAGTTCCAAATTCTCCCTGTGGCCATAGATATTCATCAAAGCTGAGCCTAGTGGAGACCCAGCAAAAAGGCACAAATCTTTAAATTAATTTGTGCAAAATTTCCACCTCTTATGCAGGTTTGCATGGCGCTCGTCAAGTATTCAGGCTGAAGTGGGCGGGTGATTCTGGATATTGGCAGAACTAGGGTAACTCCTTGCTTGTGCACCTAGATTTAAAATCCCTACCCATGTCACTCAAGATGGGATGGGGGGGGGCAGGGGGGGGCTAGATGTGTCAGCCTGTGGAAATTCAGGGCTTAGTACTATTTAGAGTTTCCTGAGTTGTTTTTAACAGCATTTACAGATATGTTTTACAGCAGGCCCATATGCCCGGGCAGCAATAAACAAAAGCCGCCCCGTTGACATGACTGAGACAGGAATCTAGCTGTGCTCCATGACATTTGCAGAGGTCAATCCATAAGAAAGGGGAAGGCTGTGCTCCTATTGTCTTCTCTATTTCCTAGCGTCCCCTTTAACTGTAAGACTATGTTCACACATCGTAAGAGACCAGCCGTTCTGTGACCCGGCCGGGTCTCTGAAAAGATCATCCCAAACCAACCGCTGAGTTCTGATGCGGGCGCATCCGTACGCGTCAGCATGACAACTCTCCACTGCACACTATGGAGCATGCGGCCGGAGCCACTCGCTCCATAGTGTGCACTGACAGGGTTTTCTGCAGCCGCTATTCACTTAATAGCGGCTGCAGAAAACTGACATGTCAGTTTTCTATAGCGCCGGGAGAGATCCCGGCCGGAGTGTATAATATGTGTATACGCTCTGGCCGGGATTCCATAGAAGACTAAGCGGCGTATCTTTTTGAAAAAAGTACGGCCGTTGTTGCCGATTGCAACAACGGCCATACTTTTACGAAAAGAAACTTTGTGTGAACATAGCCTAATACTGTTATTTTACAATGCTGTAACATTAAATGGTCATATATAGGATAGTATGTGTTGTTTAGTATGTTCTTTTTTAGATATGTAGCCCATGGAGTTGGTATCAGGTAGATTCAATTCATGTTTATGGTGAAGGTTTTAAATTTTTTGCCTTGTTGATGTCTCCAACTTTATCTGGAATAATATTTATTGTATATCTATAATTGTAAGAATAAATGTTACTTAATTAGCCTTTTCTGGTGTATAGTTTTTTATGCAGATGGTGTATAGTTTTTTTATGCAGATGATTCAGTATATACAGTTGTGGATGAACCCACAGAATTTTTTTTTTTTTCAATCAGTCTCCCACAGAACAGTCAGTGAGCATCATTGGTCACTAATGATATGGCAATGTCATTCATACAATGTTGTCCTTGTAACAAATAGAACACTTGAAAGGAAATTTCTTAATGCTAAAATTGATAAAATACGCTGTACACTATGTAAGTACTTTAACATAAACTGCCTACATGCCAAGTACATAAGAATGTATGATAACACACTGACCTTCAAGGGGGAACATTAAGAACACATGGTGAAGATAATGCTTTCAAGCTGAAACCAGTCTTTTCCTGCCACCAAAGCAATTTATTCTGATGACCTTTTCTTTGTTCGGTCAAAGTAATGGTTTGATATTATATTAAGACCTTGCATATTGAAAAAAAGTTGCATCATATTTTTTTCATAGCTTCAGGCTATGTTTACACTGTAAGAGACCAGTGGTTCCTTGACCCCGGCCAAGTCACAGAGCTCTGCACAGATCATCCCGGACGGTACTGCAGTACTGGCCGGATGATCTTTATATCCGGAGTGTTCTGATGCGGGCGCATCAGCACGTGCCCGCAACAGAACACTCCGCAGCACACAATGAAGCAAGCGGCCGGAGCCGCTCGCTTCATTGTGTGAACTGACAGAGCTTTCTGCTGATGGAATTGCAGACGCAGAAAACTGACATGTCAGTTATTTGCGGGTCTGCATGGGATCCCGGCCGCAGCGTATACGATGTGTATACACTCCGGCCGGGATCCCATAGCAGATAGGGCAGTGTTCACAGGCGCATAAAGTACGGCCATTGTTGCCGATGGCAACAACGGCCGTGCTTTTACATAGTGTGAACATAGCCTCAATATAACGGTAGGTGGTCACAACCTTTCAGTACCAAGGTATCCTTTAAACCCTTGATGACACAGGACAACTCATCTTTATACACAGCGCCCCCTGGCTGCTATCAGCAGCTCAGGGTGGTGCTAATTTCCATTACAGAGCGATTTTCTGTGCCCAGCTTATGGCTATGTTCACACTACATAAAATAACGGCCGTTGTCCGCGCTGCAAAACTACGACCATTGTTTTGAGGGTCCCTATAATGACTGCAATGCAATGTAACTACGGCCATTGAATTCACACTACGTATCAGATAATGGCCGTTGTTTATACGGCCCCGTGAAAAATGAACATGTCAATTATTTCCGGACGGTAATACTGCAACAACGGCCGTGATTTCAATGTGGCCGCGAGCGTAAAACCTAAATATGCCGAATTAAACTTGATTTTGATGTAAAAAAATTTCCGAGTGGTTTCTCGGGCTGGGCGCAGTATTTAAAGTAAATGACCTGTTTCATCCTGTTTATAAACATGCTAGGAATTAAAATTAAACAATGGCCATAGTTTCACAACTAGCCCGTACGATCGTAATTCTAGTTTTGGTCGCAAAAGTCCGGCCGGTGAAAACAACGGCCGTTATTTTACGTAGTGTGAACATAGCCTATAACCATTTAGATGCTGTTGTTAAAACTGACAGCAGCATTAAAATGGCTTGTAAAAGCTTTCATTGGAGTTCATATGGGGAAATATGCTGCCAGCAATGTCATACATTAATCAATGTAGTACATATGCACTGCATTGATCCCTATGAGCAATCGTTGTGATAAGCACAAGGAGAAAAGAAACGTGCAAAAACGAAAATTTGTTAACAACTGATTAGTGGGGATGCTTAAAGTGGGACCAGAATATAATTATGGGTCAGTGGGTAGTGGGTCATCAATTTTAAAAACCTAAATGACCTTTTTAATGAGTGCTCTCAAATTTGAAGTACTTATTTTTCTTCATAAAATCAATTAAGAAAGTGTAGAGATAAAAAGGTTATCTGTATAAGGTTTTTATGAATTCAGCATTAATTAAAAGGAATATTTTTTTGTAAAACTTGTATCAATAGTTGAAAGTATACTTTCTCCTACTCAAAACAGCATTCTTTAATTGTTCTTTAGGTAATCTGTTATTGGTTCTTTTTTTTGTTGTATTGTACATCTTACTACACAATATTTTATACTATACTATTTCTTTATTACAATATTTACTGTATATACAATATATTAAATAATATACTTTTATGATCATTAGCTACTTTGTGTCAACTGTTACAAAAACTTGGCAAAATGCTTGACCTATTTGCCTTCAAACTCTAGATTATGAAAAAAATAAATTATGATTAACAAATACATCCCTTTCAGCAATAAAAGGAATAGTTAGCATATGTTTTACCCTTCGCTGGATTCAACAAAGAGTCTGTTTTGGAAGAAAATTAATAAGGAATTCTGCCAAATTTCTTTTAATGTGTGTTCAGATGTGATAACTGCTAGGCACCAAACATTTACATGAAAATTTTTTTTTTTTTTTGTTCTCTGATGCCCCTTTCAAACAATGGAATATACTTGCTTCAAAATACTGGCTACAACTTAGAAATTGATATTAAACACAATTTGTTTTTATACCATAAGAACTTTTGCAAAATAGAATGTGAACTTGTTGAGCAAGGTAAAAATAATATCCACTATATTAACAATAGTGATCGCTGCACTTATGTGGTTCACTGATAGGTGTCACTTGAGTCAGTACTCCGATTAGTGGAGAGTGATAAGTTCCCATAGCAGCCAGAGGCCTTCTCCCTACTTCCATGGTGCCTGATCAATGTAGTGATCAAATGGTTGCTTATAAGAGTCCCCTAGCGGGACTTAAATAGAATGGAAAAAAATAAAGTTAAAAAATGTGTATTTAAAGGGGAACTATCAGTAGGTTAGTTAAATCCAACCTGCTGATATTTCTCCATTGCAAAGGAGGAGGACACCGAGGAGAAAGGTATGCCTCCTTGGCGCCATCCGTCGCAGTTAGTCCTGTGCTCCACAATCTGGTGAAACCGCTAGAAGTACTGGGGGCACCTGTTAGGAGCACTACCCACCCCCATGGAACCGATCTGCCCTGTGGCAAGCTCGCCCCTTTCTAATGATAATTAATGGATGGATTGGCGCTATGGAGGCAGAACGTGCTTATAACGGATGCCCTAGTGCTCCTAATGGTCCCACCAAACCACAGAGCACACAACGAACTGCACAGGAAAGGCACCGAGGAGGAAGGTGAGAGACATACCTTCCTCCTTGTGTTTCCTGTACAATAGGGGGCTATTGTAGGTTAGATTCATCTGCTGATATGTCTATGTATCGCTATAGTCTGCCTGCCTGCCAGGTGTACCCTGAAAACTTACTTATAGCAAGTCCCATTTTGTATGCAAATCAGGCTTCAATTAGTCACAGTCCCGAGCGTGGTTTGGCTGTATTCACACCTTTAAGGGCATGATTTACATGTCATGCTGTGTCATCATGCTGAGACTTTCCTAGCAGCGTGAACCAACGCCGACATATCAGCTTGGACACACATGCGCAGTCGAGCTACACCCTATTTCCGCTGTCCCCGTGGTCCACTATACTACGGAATAGCCTGCAAGCCCGAGGCTATTTCAGACATGTGCAGTACAAAAGCTCCCTATTCCCACTGCACTTGACATTATGTTCGATTTGCATACAGCAAAGGACTGAATATAAATGCGTTTTTGGGGTGCACGTGGCAGACAGCCAGGCTTTACAGATAAGTTTCCAAGGGCGTGGATTAGGGGGAATTAATAGCGTTACTACATTTTTTTTATAGATGATTGGTTCCCTTTAAGAAAAAATCTCTGAAAAAGTATTGGTAATGAAAGCATCATTTTAAAAAAAGAAAGCAAAAGGAAGTCCTACAGTATACAAGGGTCAGTCTCGTGTTATGGTTATAAAGAAGAAAAGCAAGCTACAAAGTGAAACTTGAAACTTTTCCATTCTCTTTTAATGTTTTGTCTATTCCAGACTGACTTACTCAAGCACAAACTTTAAAACTATCCAGTCTCCAATGTGATTTTCTCTATGGGATAGACTAGTAACTGGGATTTAACAGGTTCTCAAAGTGTACTCAGAAGTACCTCAAAAACATTTGTCTGCTGTCTTCGTTTTGCCATATTCCCCGGACAATTATATTACTCCAAAGCACCGGATTGTGATTTGCCGCTAACATCACCTCAAATGACTTGTTATAAGTCATCAATCATAAGCACCACTTCAAAAAAAATTTTTTTTTGAAATGTTTTAAATCACTTCAACTTTTATAAATTGATTTTGATTTCTAAATTACAGTTTTGACACAAATGTCAACAGTTCCTTATAAAAGCAAGCGCTTAATATGCAGTTAAAAGCTGAAGATAGTTATTTTCACTCAATGTATATCTTTCCGGTAATGCTTTCTGATAACTGGTTTAAGTTTCATATGGAAGAATAAAAGAACAGCAGCATAAAAGATTCATGTATTACATTACGACAGTAATGCCTTTCCCGGTAATATGTCAAAGCTGAGTGGTGTATGCATTAAATGGCACCCATTTTATGTGGAACATATCATCTACCTTCATACACTTTTTTCATTTGCATACGACTATGACAACCATGTATCATGTTAGAATGTATACATCTATAATTCCATCACACAAGTATCAATACTACATTTAGCAAAGGGTTTTGATTAGAGATGAGTGAACCTCGAGCATGCTGGAGTCCATCCGAACCCGAACTTTCGGCATTTGATTAGCGGTGGCTGCTGAACTTGGATAAAGCCCTAAGGCTATGTGGAAAACATGGATATAGTCATTGGCTGTATCCATGTTTTCCAGACAACCTTAGAGATTTATCCAAGTTCAGCAGCCCCAGCTAATCAAATGCCGATCGTTCCGGTTCATATGGACTCAAACCCGAACCCGGTTCGCTCATCTCTAGTTTTGATACATATACATAAGAGCATTGTTTTCTGATTTAAGAAAATTTCTGATTTAAGAAAAGAGTAAACCAATCCAATAGTGAGCATTGACTTGACCCCAGCATGGATCTTGCAAATTCAGCAAAAATGTATACTAACTTTCCAAGTTTATTTTATACATATTTGACCATAGTCTTTACATGTTTGCAACTATCATTGATTATTGGTGTTTAACAACCTTATACACAATAGAAAAACAACCAATAGGAGGGGCAGTACTTCAAGTCAGTTACCATTAACCTATTCTGTACAAAGTATTTATTTTTACAACTATCTGTTATAAACAAGAATAATTATACATCACTGCGATGGTAAATGCTTTGGTAAAACAATGAACCTATCTAAGTGAACCACACGATATGACTGCACCTAAAGGGGTTGTCCAGGGAGCAGAAGACAGCTAAAGCCTTGTACTCCCTGCCACTCACTTCCTGTGAATAGATGTATGTGAAATAAGCCTTTCGATATGGCACACATCCCAATCATGTCCACACAAGATTATCAGCATATACACCAGTCACAACCCTAGAAAACCCCTTTAAGTACTAAGATCGTTGTCAACAATTACTTCAGCAGCATACTACTTTGCTTTCATGGCATGTTACACTATTAGGCTGGGTTGACACTACATAAAGCACTGGCTGTTCTGTGACCCGGCCAGGTCACAGAATGGCTGGTGTTACTGAAGATCATCCCTGCCGGATGGTCTTCATGTCTGCTGAATTTTGATGCGGGCGCACCCATCTGTGCCCGCATCCAAATTGACCGCTGCACACAATGGAAAAAAGCTGCAGAAAAAAGTTCATAAAAAGACTCATCAAAACCAAAATGGCACTGTTAAAAAGTATACATCATAGAGCATAGAACAGAGGAATTTTGAACACATGAATTTAAAAAAAAAAAACAATTTGGCCATCACACTGATCCAGAGAATACACTCTACTGAAGTAAAGTTTGCCAAATAACTTTTTTTTTTCCATTCCCTCCCCACAACATTTCACCCCATAATTCGTTTTCAGTATCACAGTACATTTTATAGTAAAATGAAAGAAATCATGATAAAGAACAATTAGTCTTGCATAAATAAATAAATCTCATCTAGCTCTTTACATAGAAAAATCCAAGAGTTATTGTTTTTTTTTTAATTAGGACATTAGGACAGCATTAGGGCAATAAGGTCAACCAGCATCTCCCTCAAATCAAAGGGCACCCAGGAACACAGCTGTTGCAAAACTACAATTTCCATCATGCTCATGCATCTAATGACATGATAGATGTATTTATGCAATACTAAACAGACATGGACTTTCAAAATGAGGGATCTTTGTTTGAGGTGGTAGCAGGCTTGCAGTATTAGGCCTCGTTCACACAGTGTAATTTTTCATTAAATAATGGCCATTGTTGTAGAATGCAATGATGGCCGTTGTTTAATGACACTGCAGCATTACATTATTTTTTTTTTTATAAATTCTTTATTGAACAACCACATTTTTGGACAGAGGGTAGTCAAACAGCAGGGGTAGGCACACCCCAAGCAAGTGAATAACCATACTGTAATGAACAGTATACGGATAAGTAACCCGAAGAGAGACATGTATCCTGTAAAAATAATTAAAAAAAATTACAATATATGGCAAACAAGCCCAAGGTCCCCCCCCCCGGCCGCAAACAAGAAAATATCTAGTGCAATGCGCCGAAGAGTAGGAAAAAAAGAAGATAGTGGATAAGGATTAGGGAACATAGCGGATAAGGGAAAACCAACGGGGAAGGGAGGTTTAGTAGGGAGAGTGGGGAGGGCAAGCTGAGGCAGGGATGTAGGATCCAGTATGAGAAATCCGACCCAGTGAAGGGGAAAACAGTACACATATCCAGAACGCAGTCTTCAGTCTTCACTAGAGGCCAGAGATGAGTCCATTTGAAGCAATACACCATACTCATTCCATGCTAGCCATGTGCTTGTAAAACGGGCATTTTGGTCATGTAATACAGAGGTCAGATCTTCTCATAAGCTCATTCACCTTGGCAACCCACGATGAAATTGGTGTGGGAACTGTGCGCTTCCAATAAAGGGGAACACATGCACAAGCTGCTATGACCAGAAAACGTAGGAGAGAGCGCCTATATTTCTTTGTGGAGATCTTGGTGTGATGGAAAAGAAAAAGGGCTGGGGAGAGCTCAACAGCAAGGCCAGTGACTCGGCGGGTGATCTCCTTAACTTTATACCCTCCGTGGTCCCACATCTCCAACATGTAGAGTCCACCTCGGGCCAAATTGCATGCAATCGTACTGACGCCTGGTACCAGCGGGTCAGAATTTTCTAACCTTCCTCCTAAAAGTGCAAGCTCAGCGGGCTTTTATGAACGAGAGAAAAGATGTTTGTCCTCTGCGCTGGAGTCAATGAAAGGTGGAGGTCTTCTTACCATTTTGTGAGGAACGGGGGGAGGGGGCTCCTGGTCAGGGGGAGGGTGCCAATTCATTATATAACAATGATAGTGTATGACCCATTGCACAACGCCTCCAAATATGTCTTGGATGTAGGAAATTGTGCAGCAGGGGGGGAGTGTTCAAAGAAAGTGTGTAAGCTGCGTAATGCGCCAAGTGCCAAGCAGCCATGAGTCAGATATGGCTTCTAGTTCCCCAGCTCTGTATTTGATGGCAATCCCCCAGGACCCAAATCTGGGATCCGAGATCCCTGCAACAAGGGTGAGGGTGGCCATTGATCAGGGTCAAGGGAGAAGAAAGAGGGAGCATGTGATTACGGACTACTGGGTCATCACAGACCAAGAGCGTCGAACCTAGTGTGGGGTGTGATAGCAGCGCAGCCAAGCAGTGGCCTGGGAGCCAGGGAGTGCAGGACAGAGGGATACTGATGAATGACTGTTCCAGTGTCATCCAAGGTTTCAGTGCGCCGTGGTGACACCAATCCACCCCTCTGGTAAGTATGGAGGCAATGTTATGGATGAGGATGTCCGGAAGGGCCACTCCACCTCTATCCTTTTTGCGACACAAAAGAGCATGTTTAACACGTGCAGGTTTAGAGACCCAAATAAATCTAGTTGAAGTCACAGCTTTAAAGAAGGATTTCGGGATCCTAACCGGCAGAAATTGAAAGGAATACAATTGCTTAGGTAAAACATTCATTTTGAAGATGGAACAATGACCAAACCATGTGAAGAGGCCCTTACTCTAGTTAACACAGCAGGACTGAATCGTGGCTAGAATAGGAGGGAAATTAGTCGGGCAGACGCCACTGCTGATCGGGTCGCCGGGTAGTGGGGTGTCCCGACTTTCTTCTCCGTGCATTGTGCCATCAGATTAGTGGGATAACCACTAAATAGTAAGACATTATACACAACAGGGAACCAGGACCAGACACCTTTACTCCGCACGTAGCAGATCGGGCATTAACCCCGTTGTACTCCACACCACCTTGTAAGGCTACAGCATAGTAAAAAGGTCACAGGTATCTTTCCAGGTATCTGTACACACCGCACAAAAAACTGACATGTCTGTTTTGTGCAGCCGTTATTCAGTGAACAGCGGCTGCACAAAATAGGCTGCGCACACAAAGTAAAGTACGGCTCCAGGCTGTACTTTACATTGTGTGCTATGGCTAATTGGAGTGAGAGCACACCCAAATGTGCCCGCTTTCCAATTAAAATGAAGTGATGTGCACTTGGCCAATCAGCCGGGTGAACATCATAGACAGCGGTCATTGTTTCACTCCAGTGTCAAAAAAACAAAACAAAAAAATTACAAAATTACCCATAACCAGCCAGACACAAGCCGAACATTAGAAGCCTGGCATTTACCAGAGGGGAGGGACCCTACCCAGCATAATAATACTAGTCTAAAATTAATTAATACATATATATATATATATATATATATATATATATATATATATATATATAGTAGTAACTTGGTTTAAGAGTAGCTTGGTTTAAGAGCGTTTTGGTTTAAAAGCTCACAGTTTTTCAAAATTTTCACTTGGTTTAAGAGCATTGCTTTGGCTTAAGAGCTTTCTGTACTGGGTGGGAGCGCGAGTGGGGGAGGAGCATGGTCTGCATAGCGGGGTCTACAGCACTGTACTCTGACCCAGGAAGTCTCCCTCCCCTTCCAAATCATGGCAGATCCACTTCAGGCTGGGGCTTGCATCAAGGGACGGTCCTGTGGAGGTTATCTTTCCATAGCTGTAACCCCTCTCTCCCCGGACAGAGAGTGCTGCATGTATGTGCCCACATCTTTCCTGCTCATTCCTTCATGCTCCCTGCAGTCTTTGTCAGCTTTGATTCCCATTATCTCCCTTACTTTACAGTAACTTATAATATCACATATTCTGCTGTTTCTGAATGTTTGTTTCATTTGTTCAAGTTATTAATAGTAATAAATCATTATTTTTGGGGTGTGGAACCTATTGTCTACATTTCTATGATTTCTTATGGGAAAATTTGCTTTGGTTTAAGAGTGGATTTGGATTACAAGCACGGTCCCGGAACGAATTATGCTCGTAATCCAAGGCACCACTGTGTGTGTATATATATATATATATATATATATATATATATATATATATATATAAATATATATATATAATTAAATTTTTTTAATATATAGTTATTTCATAGTGGGACTCCCATTGGATCAGTTTAAAAATGATCTCTATTGACAAACCTTGGCAAGGGAGGATCATCGGAAAACATCTAACAATGTTATGATTACAATGTTGGGATTTTTTAATAACATTATTTCAGTCTACTTAAAATGTTTGGCGATTAAATCTCATGCTGGAATAAGAGCACAGCTTTCTTGACTCTATCTGAGCTATGTTGTGGAAATGACAATCTGCTAACAATTCTACAGCTCTGTTAAACACACTGGTGTTTGTTTTTTATCAAGGCCAGATAATTGATATCATATGTTATGGCCTTTTTAGTATCATCTAGTTAAATTGAACAAAAATGCATTGTGTCATCTATTTTTTATTTAAATATTTTTTTGTTTTTCTCTTTTGGATTATTTTTTTTGTTGTTTTATCATAGGAATATATGATAATTTAAAGAAGCTATACAGGACTGGAAAATTATGTCTTCTTTCTTCTAGAAACAACTCTACACATTCGTCAAACTGTTGCCACAAAGTCAAAAATGACTTTGTAGATTGTAGAATTAACATTACTCTTTAAAGGGAATAGGAGACCTCTCAAAAACAGCTTCATATTATTATCTTTCTTTAATTAATTTTTACAGTACCATATTTTCCGGCGTATAAGAGGACTGGCTATAGAAGACGACCCCCAGCTTTTCCAGATAAAATGTAGAGTTTGGCATATACTCACCCTATAAGACTACCCCTCCTCCAACAAATAAAAATGTATAAAAAAAAACATCAGACAGCAGCAAGATCTGAGAGGCAGAGAAGGGGATTCAGTAATACTGGTAGGATACAAGGGCGGCCAGACGGGTGAAAGGTGTGTTTTTCAGGGCACCATTCTATTGTATCCCTTTTTCACATACCCTGGATGGCGTTTGCTCTGCTCTTGATAGGCTTGCCACATATGGCAGGGATGTGCCCGTTTTTGAGTTCCCCCCACCTTATGTGGCGACCGCAGATTTTCCAGTCTGGTTCCAAGGTTTTCAGCACCTGCTCTATAAGACACCACACTGCATAGAAGACTGTCCCTGGCTTTTGAAATTTTTTTCCTTGGTTAAAAGGTAGTCTTAAGCACAGGATAATACAATACATTCTGATAGTAACATTCTCCATACATCTGCCAAAACCAGATTTATTCAATAGACTGCCAGGTATAAAAAGTAATTCAGAGAACATATTTCCACTGCTCTAGAGCCCAGAGGCAAAGGGATTTTTTAGTAACTTAGATAATGATTGGCATTTCATGTTATAATCTTAGAATTGTCAGCACTTGTGCTAATGTGTCTAAAGGCAGGTATACACATGTGATAGCTCTTAGCCCAATGTCTGCTTGGCCAACAGCTACAATATCTATCGGAGTCCTCTGGGAACCAAATGATTTAAAGGGGTTATCCAGTGGTAAAAAAAAAACTGATTGAGCTGATTGAGTCAGCCACAGGCAGGCTCGATGAGCAGAGCCCCTATTGCACTGATCAATGCTATGCCTATGATATGCAGGGGGGAGGGAGATGCAGGGGGGAGGGACAGGCACTAGGAATAGGCAGGACTGTTTTAAGACAGTGTTTTTAGGTTCCTATTAGACAATGCAATTTTTAATGTTTACAGACAAACGATAAACGATTGCAAACAAGTTTGTTTATCGTTAACCTGAAATTGTTCACCATATTACTCAGAATTCTAATCGTTAGGTCAGATTGTTATTGCGTACGTTACTACAATGATTTACTCCATCTGATCCCAGCAAAACAATGAACAATGTGCAATTACACTGAACGAGTAGTGAACAAATGCAGAACATAAGTGAACAAATTTGGAAATACAGCAAATGATTAGCGAGCGATTAGCGTACATTAGTTAGCAAACGATAATCGTCCTGTGTAAAAGGGCCCTTGGGTAGGAAGTTAGATGCACCAAGACATTCTTCCCCTGGTGTCCCAGATGCATTCCAGAGGTTTTGGCATCATTTTCTGAGGTGTCATTGTGGACTTGGTGACCTCCAAGTGGTTGAATATTGATTTCAAAGTCCCAAATATTTTTCTCCCATAGACTTTAATAGGATTCGATATTCAATCAAATATATGAATATCGGGGGCTATTCAAATCGAATGTTCGAATATTTCACTATTCGCTCATCTCTAATACAGACCCAGGTTTCTGGGATATTTAGCCATGTATGCATTTTAACTAATTCTTATTCTATGCAATAATAAAGATTGTATTTTCCCCTATAACGCTGTTGGTTGTTGGTGTTTATTGCGTGTTGGGATACTTTATATGTCTGGGGATTTTTTTTTTTTTAATCAATAACATTATACAATTAAAACATTGATGAAATATGATGAAAATGTATTTAACTTTCTTTAATTTTTTTAATCATATTGGTTTTCTTTTCACATTAAGAAATAAAAATAATTAAGGAAACAAGCCGTGTTACATTGTTATTGGCTTTTCTGTCAATTCATTCTTTGGCCAATTTTGAATATATTTGCTATTCCACCATAAAGACATAAAATTAAAATTACCCTTTTCATTTCAAGTGTTTGACTTTTTTAATATTTTTTTTCTCAAACAAGTTAAAATTTCAATTTACAGGAATTTATTTAGATACGCAATATAAGATTGCCTTAGCATATTGCCTACGTTGGATAAATTATCCGACTGAAAATTCAATTTTAACGCTGCATTTGATACAGTAATTTTAGATCACTAAAACTGATGAAACTTACAGTACATGCTTTATGAAGTACGATGAGCTATAGGATCAAATTTTACACGGAATGTGTAAAGTAATGTAGTTCCAGGGTTCTATGTCATTAGGTTTCTGGTGCTTATTTTGATGAGACATGTGTAGTCTGGTACCCAATAAAAAAACAAAAAAACAAAAAACATTAGGGCCTATGAGGATCCCTCACAAAATATATCAAAATAGATGTCATTATGATGGTGATAGGAACAAAGTCTAAGTATTCCACCTGTATGACATACTGTATATACAAGGTGTTGTGTTGATAAATCTAGGCCATGGACTTTGATATCTCTAAGGAATCCTGCAAAATACTTATAAAGTAATGTATCTAGTATTGCAAAGATAAATGACCAGTACAGTCTCTGAGAAACTAACATTTACATTGTGCTATTATTATAGTGAAACTCACACGTAAAAATAAAAATAACTCTATGATTCTATCTACAAATTGGAAAAGAAATATGTACAAAGTCAATTATTTTGGTGTAAAATAGCTGAATTCATTATAGAAAATGAGTGGAAAAATAATAAAGAACATTTTTTTTTTTTTTTTGCTTTATGATGGTAGCATATACAATGTATTTATTGGGTATTTTCTATACATCCATAAAGACAGACTGTAGAAGACCATTACGACTAAGCTTAATGTAGACATAAATTGCAAAATAGCCATCGAGGCATAATGAAAAACCATTAACAAAATTAGCTGCTAATGTTACAAATAGTACTCCATTTTCTACTTTCATACTAGACTTGCATGCAAAATAAAAGAATGTATGGGGGGGGGGATTTTCCATATTTTATCTTATATAAAAAAATCGATTTTAGGTCACATTATTACATCAACTATGTCCCTGCAAATTTGCAGAGAGAGAGAGAGAGAGAGAGAGAGAGAGAGAGGAGATAGATAATAGATAGATAGATAGATAGATAGATAGATAGATAGATAGATAGATAGATAGATAGAGAAGAAAGATATGCAGAACTGCCGCAGCACTCCAAAATTGAAGAAAAATGGGGAACTATTCACTCACTTTGTGAAACATCACACAATTTAGTAATTTTGCACAAAGTAACTAAATCTCTGTTTTTCTACAAATTTTGGAGTGCTGCGGTAATTTCACACACATATATTCAGTTATACCATTGGAACCTGGAGTGATTTCTGGCACCCTCTCTATATTTTGACTTTTGAGTGCTGCAAGAATGTATTTTTTTCTAGATAGATAGATAGATAGATTATGAGACCGCTATGTGATCGCTATATTCTGTATGAGATGTGTGAAATCTAATATAGCTGCCCACTAGAGATGGGCGAAGTGAATGCTTATCTATTCATGCTCCCCCTATGTCCTCTTCTGAGTCTCTGGTGTCTTCAGTGTCTTCTGTGTCTCCGGTGTCTTTTTCTGTACCGCACAGAGATGAGAGTGACAGTGAGCTCAGCCAATCAGTGACTTGAATGAATTTCTCATTCAATTGACCTACATAGTCCTTACACTTATAGACAAAGGGTCATAAATTCATGTTGTGAAAATCTCTGAAGTTAAGGAGAAACTGACTAATAGAAATAATGTTTCAAGCTGCTACATAGCTATGTAGGTTGTGTGACTATCCACACCTTTATTGTGGTTATCTAAGGCTGCAATCACCCAAACATGCTGTTTATTCCAGCTCTGAAGGGTTATAGAGGCATTGTCAGAAGACTTCACTCCACTTTGTTGCCCTGGCCATACCTCTATGACACTTCTGAATGGTAATAAAAAGTATTTTTAGGTGAATGCAACTTGAGAGAATTAGAATAAAGGTATAAATAGTCACACCACTTAAATCACACCACTTACATAGCTATGCATCCATAAAAGCAGCCTGGGACATGTTTTCTAGCAGTCAATTTCCCTTTAAGAAAGAACACATCTGGATAGACTTCTGTCTAAGGCCACGTTCAGACGCTGTAAGACAGCGGCCGTTGTGTGACATGGCCATGTCACGGAACGGTCACTGTCTGTGAAGTTCACCCCGGTATGCACCTTGCTTCTTTTGAATTGGAATACAGGCACCATTGGTAACCATTTGACTACCTGGTCTTCTTATACCTAATTAGTAATAGGACATAGCTATACCAGTGGTGTAATATATATAGCAAATTGTTTTATCATCTATGACAGGCTACTAAGGCTTCTGTTGTTTTGCTAAAGAATAAAATTCCTCCATATTAAGTTTATAGTTACTAGACACTTCCAAATCTTGTTAGGCTTACACAAATATCACATGCAGCTGTTAGCAAAGTCCTATAAAAAAAACACAACAAACAAAACTTAAAACATGCAGATAGCAGGAATTACTATTACTATCCTTTGTAGTCTGTATCAATGGCAGGTCCATGTTTACATCTCTTGGAGTTAAAGTCATTGTTCTCTCTAGCTATTCTATTTTATTGCTGGTAGGCATTAAAGCTTGCCTTATAGTACTCCTGGGTACTTTAAAAATCCTTAGTGAATCCAGGAATCCTTACAAACCAGTGCTCCATATTTAATCTTACTTTAGTTTTTACTTCACTGTCCCAGCGGCAGCAGTATCTGAGCATGTCAGCTGACAGGCCGCTCAGCCAATCACAGGACAGGACTGCCACGGCCTGTGATTGGCTGAGCGGCCAGTCAGATGACAGGCCACTCAGACACTACAGCCCCCGGGACTGGGAAGCTGCAGAGCACAGGAGAGAAGACTGGGAGTGGGGAGAGGTAAGGTAACAGTTGTTTGGGCAATTGTCAGCGATGCACGGTCTGCTCCAGATGATTTTAGGTCCAAACCTAAACCAACGATCAACCGATAGTTGTTGTCATCGACCGATTGCTGTTTCTATTACACGGAGCGATAATCGGTCGCAATCAGCCCGATTCGGCTGATTATTGCTCCGTGTAATAGGGTCCTAAGACTGTCGAGGCAAGTAGGCAGGGTCATCTGGTGGGACTAGATCTACTAGACCTAGTGGGACCTATGGTCGTGTAAACATTCTTGTAAAATGTTACTCACTACAGAAATGTGAATACTGTATGGCAGTAAGATAATATGCACTAGGTTATAAACTGAACTTTATTGTTCATGTAATGGATTTTACTAAGGTAATAAGTATATATCGTAATTAGGGGGTAATTAGCATTACATTTACAGCCATTCGCTGTAGGGATTTATTTGTAAATCAGGCCATTTATGTCAATGTTCTATCTTAGCCAGTCCACTTGTCAATATATATAGTTTTATCCATACTTTCCTCCAGTAAATGGTCTGAGCTTTATAGTTTGGCCTTGCTTGCATATTTAGTGTAGCTAATCAAATCCTAAGCAGTACATCCAGTAAGAACCATAATTCTGCAAAGCATCTAAATAATTAAAATGATAATCAATAACATCTCCTTTAATAAAAATAAGGAAAATAAACCATCAGCCATATTCTAGAAAAAAAGTATACCATCTAATTTTTGAGTTTAGTAACATGTAAAGGTACATCAAAACTGCTAAGTAGATTTGTGGTAGCAAAATGAATGGGTATGACAAACATGTAGAACCAAGGATGGAAAGGTGGCCTAACCAGATTTCCAGCATAAGATAAAAAAAAATCTACCTACATAGTGTCAACATATATTGTAGAGAAGAAAGAAAAAATAAGTAAGAGTAAATTTACGAAAGCTTATAAAGAGCATAGAATGGCTGTAAAGGTGAGATACTTCTAAGGCCGGGTTCACACAGAGTATGATACCGGCCATTCTGTGACCCTGCCATGTCAGTGAAGATCATCTCAGCTGGTACTGCAGTACCGGCTGGATGAACTTTATTTATAATGAATATGCCCGCACCCCAATTCAGGACTGACAGGTTTGTGCGACTGCTATTCAATGAATAGTGGCTGCAAAAAAAACTGACATGTCCAACCGGCCGGAGTTTATACTATGGGGGAGATTTATCAAAGGGTGTAAAATTTAGACTGGTGCAAACTACCCACAGCAACCAATCACAGCTCAGCTTTAGGCAGTGCTGAAAGGAAAGCTGAGCTGTGATTGGTTGCTGTGGGCACTTTGCACCAGTCTACATTTTACACCCTTTAATAAATTTCCGTATGTGTATACACTTCCCTCTGACTTCTATGCAATGTATCTTTTGCATTAATCATTGCCGTTATTGCAATTTCTGTGAACTTAGCCTTCTAAAGTAATATGAATAATGCAGATGAATGATTATATATAATTTAATATTACAGGTAAATTATGACATACCATATCAAATTCTCATAGGATATGGATAGCACTATAAAATGAAGTGCCTAGCCTTCTCTCCTTTTATAAGTTTTTGCCACCCTCTTTTTTAAGCCCATGTTCACACAACGTTAAAAGTAGAAAAAAGGCGGCTGATTTTGCTATTTAAAATAACATCAGTTTTTAACTGACTGCAATGGCAATGCATTGAAGTCAATGGAAAGATGAATGTCCAATGCACACAATGGGGGGATTTATGAAGACTGGCGTACAAGTAGGCCGGTCTTATGTTAGGCCCGCCCCCTTTTCCCCTGCAGGATATACTAAGAAGCACACACGTCTTAGTGTATCTGGCCGGCCGGGCACTCAAACCTGCTCCCGGCGTACTAAATCTTTCAGCAGGTGTAGATTTAGATCATGATTAATGCCTCCTTCCCGTCTCGTCACCCCCCCAAGCTCCCCCAGCCCACCCATCAGGCGAGCGGGGCATAAAGCAGGCGTATGCCAGGGAGAAGGGACGAACCTGCACCTTCTCCCTGGCGTACACCTCAGGCGGACGCTTGATAAATGTCCCCCAATATGTTAAATAACAGATGTTATTACCGCGGATGTTAAAATAATGTTCATGTTCTTTATTTTCAGATGTCTTTTGCAAACAGCGGACATTTTTTATTAGTTGTTCACACACAATTTTTGTGACCGTCTTTCTCAGTTTTTTTTTTTTCTATCAAATTCAAAGCACTTTTTAATTATGCCACACCCAAAGGCCAATTAGTAACCCCAAACTAGAATAATGTACCAACAGCCGTCATTGCACTTAGGGGAGGCAAGAGAGATAAATGATGTCTGTTATTTTAGACTTAAAATGACGGACGTCATTTTAAATGAAGTTGAAAAAACGTTGTGTGAACATAACCTAACTGTCACATGGATCATGGATAAATGTGTTTTCATAATCTTATCATAATATGATTCCAAATCTACTACTAAGGGTACATTGCATGATTTCACAGCCACATTTTTGTATGATAAGCATGTCTTTTTCCTTACCACAATTTGCCTAAGGTAAAACTTTTTATGTAAAACCTCTTTATTTGCATAAATTTCCATCTTTCTATCTAGTTTCCCAGGTTTTTCCTACTGCACATAAACTGTAGTCACAGTTTACATCAACAAGTAGTTGCATTTATCTCTAGTCATGCTCTACCAGTCAGCAGGAAAATTGCCTACTCTCTCTCAGGCTCTAATAATAACTATCTAGCAAATTAGATTAATTCTCTCAAGACTTCAAACTGACCAGTGAATTTATTAAATATGAGAATGTACATAGAAAATACATAGTTATTTAAAACTATTTAAGTTTTAACTTAGCTAAGAAACATATACAGGATGCATTGTTACGAGAAATGTAGGGACTGGTTTTGTTTTACAATAATATATAAAAATTTTAAAATTGTAACGTTTCTCATTTATTTGAACAATATTTCCAAGAGAAATGCCCCTCTCCATTCATAAATAGTGCAAAATAATAGTTTTACAGAGACATACATTAAAGCGACTCTGTACCCACAATTTTTTACCCCCAAACTGCTTGTACCTTGGGATAGTGGCTTTTAATCCATAATCTGTCCTGGAGTCCGTTCAGCAGGTGATGCAGTCATTGTTGTGAAAAACAACTTTATAACATGCAGCCCTGTGTCAAACTGGCGTGGCCTAGAGTGTGTGTGCATTAGGCTGGCACAACCTCTCTGTCCCTCCTCCCCGCCCTCTTCATCATTAGGAATGCCCCAGCCAGCTATTCTCCTATTCCTCACTTGTCTGAACACTGCACAGGTGCCTTAATGATCCAGCCCATATGGTGTGCTCACACAGGTGATGAATATTAGAAAATCTGCCTGGGGCATTCCTAATGGTGAAGAGGGCAGGATGGAGGGATGGAGAGGTTGTGCCAGCCTAATGCACAGACACTCTAGGCCACACCAGTTTTACACAGGGCTGCAAGTTTAAAAGTGTTTTTTCAGGACAATACCTGCATCACCTGCCGAACGGACCCCAGGACAGATCTTGGAGCTATGCGAAGGTACAAGCGATTTGGGGCGGGAAGATTGTGGGTACAGAGTCACTTTAAGGTTATGCTCACAGGAAATTTTCTGAGGTGAAAATATGGCTTAATCTTGTTTATTATTTCCGGCTGTAATTATCAAAATATTTTGTTGTATTTTTTCTTTTGAAAATGTGTGAACATACCCTAATAGACATGAAGCTGCATGTTATGCTATGAACCAATAAAGTTTCTACCAAATTAACAAGGTTATGTATAAGATGGGGGATGGGGAGAAGCACATAAATCATCAAGCTATTTCTACTCATAATAATTGGGTCAGTGTTTTGGGCAATATTTTGGTGTGTTTTTTTTTTATCAAAACCTGGAGTGGGTCAAAAACTTAGAAAAGTTGCAATTTTTTCCATTATAGTCTCTCTCTATCAGTTTCACTCCTGGTTTTGGCCAAAATACTGACCAAAATACATAGCCTGAAGGAGATGAGCAAAGGCCTCAACACATGTTAGTCAAAAGTCAGCCAAATCCACTGTTTTTGTTGGGACTGGTTAGCCAGTTAATGTGTATAGAGGAGAACAGGATCTTGCATGTCGGATTTCATTTGCCCAATCATTTTGTTTTTAGGGAGCCAAACTGAGTCATGTGTACGGGGACGATGAACATGCAATGAACATTTAGCCAAATGGATATATGTGCAGCTAAAACTATGTTTACACACAGTTAGGAGCACCGCCCCCTTCCCCCAGGGTGCCGATCTTGCTCGTGGGATAGGGTCAATGCTCCTAACAGTGCTCTGGACTGAGGATTACACTTCTAACAGCATGGAATGGCTGGTGTGTGAACATAGCCTAATAATGCACTCCATTAAAGTCATTGGGAAATTGAACATTAGTGCACACACAGTGTAGAGCAATGTAGTTGATTATGGCCGTAGATAATAATTAACATGCTCATTTTTTACAATTTGCTTATGCAAAAAAAACTATTTTTTTCTACCTGTTAACACAGTTTTATGTTCACTCAATATTATGGCCTTATTTTTTTTTTTTTTTTTTTACTGTGTGTGGACATAGCCTAATATTTTTATAATTTAAGAACTTGTAGTACCAAAAGTATGTGTTCTTAATGCACAGTAATCCGTCTCAGCTTGCATTAAATGAGAATGTGGTTCTCTGCTTTTGTATATAACTAATGCCTTATAAAATGACTCCATGATGCCAAATTTCATTTAGATCCAAAATTGAATTAGGCCAAAAAGTGGTTTCTGATTATATTTTTTTGACACACCACACTTATACATATGCGTAGAGAACCATACCAGTTTATTCAAAACATCAGTCCAGGTCTTATTTCAACGAGCCACAACAATATGCTCTTATGGTTACTGAGGAGGAAGTTATGTGTGTTACCTTCCTCCTCGGCGTCAGTCCTGTGCTATTAATTATAGTTATCTTCAATCCGGTGCATAGTTAGGAGCACTGCGGCTCATTCTAATGATAATCAATGGAGTGGGCAGGTGGGATGATACAGCAGTGCTCCTTACTGTACATCAAAGCAAAGATTACTCCCACTTACAGCTTGAGACTATGTTCACACTACGTAAGTTCCGCAGAAATTCTGCGGAACTTACGTAGTGCTGCAGGCTGAGGGAATCCCAACCGGGGTGTATACATATAGTATAAACTCCGGCCGCTATCCCTAGCGTTGCCCTAGAAAACTGACATTTCAGGTTTTTTCGCCCGCTATTCAGTAAATAGCGGCCACAGAAAACCCTGTCAGTTCCCACAATGGAGCATGCGGCTCAGGCCGCAGGCAACATTGTGTGCTGTGGTGAGTTCTGATGCGCTTGACTCAGAACTCACTGGCACTAAAGATCATCTGGCCCTTAATGCGGTACCGGCCGGGATGATCTTTTCTGAAACCCGGCTGGGTCTCGGAACAGCCGGTCTCATACTATGTGTGACCATAGCCTGAGACCGGAGGAAGATAACACACAAACCTTCTTCCTCAGCGTCCCGGGTGCTGTAAGGGACTATCAGCAGGTTAGATTCATCTGACCTGCTGATAGTTCCCCTTTAATATATTATAATACAAAACCATACAGAATTTAAGAGGAATCACAAGACAGTTCAGCCTGTTACATTTTGGCAAGGGAGTCTAAGATGACAGAATACTCATCCCAGCTTACACCTTCCCAAGCAATCATCTGGCATAATTGTAATTACTGTAGTTCATAACACTTATTGGATATCTTCCAGTTATTAGCTTGCACGGAGAAACAAAAGCCTTTTTGGAATCATTAAACGCTTATTTATTTACAAAAAAATCTCATTAATATTTATGTCATTATCCTTGAAACTCACACAACGAGAACATTGAGATGTTGCATTAAAATAAACTAACAATAACAAAACAGAATTTTGGAAGCCATTCAAGATTAGCCTTTTCTGATAATAAAATTAGAGTTTGTGAATATTATGTCCTGAGTTTTCAGACTAATGTTATGAAAGCATAAATATCCAAAGGGAAAATTTCTGTTGTGGTGTTTATTATACTCACTATTTTTGACATTTTATCAATTGTTATCGAATACTTGAGTAGGAAAATAAAGCCATGCCGCAACAATATATCATGTCCCAAAGACTATAAATTGAAGATCTGCTCTCCAGTCAAGGATATGGACGATAAAGTTCTGTTTATTATTCAGAACTAATTTCCCAAAGGTAGCGGGATGCACAGTAAAGGGTGTAGACAAGGGGTTTGTCTTCTTCTCATTAAACACATTGGCCTGAAAATTTCATCCCAGTGGCAACATATTTAGCTCCCATTTCTCATTGGAACTTTAAAAACTTCCCTGACAAATAGTTAGTTTGCATGGTGTTCTTGTCCTTTTATCTTCATTGGTTTTATTACTACCTTCCCACAATATAAATTTATAGCTTTTTGTTGAAATGTCTGATGTTAAATTAACGCTTGGATCTGAAATTGCAACATTTTTATATAGATAGATTTATAGAGAATTTAATGAATGATAATACGTATAGGAGGAACTGAGTTACTGTAGGCTTGCACCAAAAAGATGAAAACATTGACGGATCTCCAACACAGCCCAAACGTGATTCAGGTCATATTAATTTGTATTTTAACCCCTTGCCTCCACCGCCTGTTTTGGCCTTAAAAGAGAAGTCAGGTGAAAGTATTGTATTGCTCCCCAAAAGTTATACAATTTACCAATATACACTTATTATGGGAAATGCTTATAAGAGTTTTTCCCTGCACTTACTACTGCATCAAGGCTTCACTTCCTGGATAACATGGTGATGTCACGACCCGACACCCAGAGCTGTGCGGGCTGTGGCTGCTGGAGAGGATGATGGCAGAGGGATGTGTCCCTCCAGTGCCCTGTGTCCCTCAGTGTCCCCTGCTATCATCCTCTCCAGCAGCCACAGCCCGCACAGCTCTGGGTGTCGGGTCGTGACATCACCATGTTATCCAGGAAGTGAAGCCTTGATGCAGTAGTAAGTGCAGGGAAAAAACACTTTATAAGCATTTCCCGTAGTAAGTGTATATTGGGGATTTGTATAACTTTTAGGGGGCAATACAATACTTTAATAAATAATTTTGCCGGACTTCTCCTTTAATGCCCAGGGCCTATTTTTTAAAATCCAACCTGTCTCTCCTTACGTATTAATATGGCTATGTTCACACAACGTTTTCTATGTTTCGTTTAAAATGACGTCCTTCATTTTGAGTCTAAAATAACGGACGTCATTTAGCTGACTAGCCTACCCATAGTGCAATGACGGCTGCTGATACATTATTCTAGTTTGGTGAACTACTAATCTAGTGTGTGAACTACTAATAAAAAACGTCCGCTGTTTGCAAAAGACATCCGAAAATAATGATCATGTTCATTATTTTGACGTCCACTTCAAAAACATCCGTTATTTAATATGTTGTGTGCATTGGACGTCCTTCTTTCCATTGACTTCAATGTATTACTATTGCAATCAGTTAAATCATGGCAATAACAGACATTTTTAAATAGCAAAATCGGCCGTCCTTTTCTCTTTTTTAGATGTGTGAACTCTGCAATGCTTTTAACTATGGCGGCTATTCTGAGATAGTTTTTTTTTTCCAGGACATATTCCTCTAATTATTAATGCAACATGTCGACTTTATGTTGACATTAGGGATGAGCAAACCGAACCGTAACGAACCAGATTCGTTACGAACTTTGAGAAAGTTCGTAACGAATCAGGAATATTCGATATGCGTACGCATATCTCCTACAATTTGAATATTTGATTGAATATTCAATCCCATTAAAGTCTATGGGAACAAGTATTCGATTATTGAAAAACATCTATTTGACCACTTGGAGGTCTCCAAGTCCACAATGACACCTCAGGAAATGATGCCAACACCACTGGAAAGCAACTGGGACAGCAGGGAAAGCATCTGACACCCCAAAATCGCTGGTAATAAAGTCACAAGTCGATGTTATACAGGTGAATTACCTGGTTATTAAAGGGTGTATGAATATTTTATAGGTACAGCTGGTCGGCTGTATTATGTAGCAGGTAGCACTTGGTAAACAGAGTGCCTTATAGTAGCACAGCAGCCTGCTTGTACCACCCTGTGTATTTATGTATGACGTAGCAGCATGTAGCACTGGATGAACACACATGCTAATCTTTTTTTATAGATCTAGCAGTCTAGCACGTATCAGCAGCACAAAGCATTTGGTCAGCAGAGTGCTTGCACTACCCTTTGTAGATTTGCTACTACATATTTAAATGGAAACACCCAGTAACCTTGTTTGCTGTCAATGAATGAAAACACCCAGTACTCTTGTTTGCTGTCAATGAATGGAAACACCCAGTAGCCTTGTTTGCTGTCATTTAATGGAAACACCCAGTGTCCTTGTTTGCTGTCACTGAATGCAAACACTCAGTAACATTGTTTGCTGTCACTGAGTGGAAACACCCAGCGACCTTGTTTGCTGTCATTGAATGGAAACAGCCAGTAACCTTGTTTGCTGTCAATGAATGGAAACATCTAGTACTCTCGATTGGTGTCAATGAATGGAAACACCCAGTGTCCTTGTTTGCTGAAATGAATGGAAACACCCAGTACTCTTGTTTACTGTCTATGAATGGAAACACCCAGTAGCCTTGTTTGCTGTCACTGAATGGAAACACACAGTAACCTTGCTTGCTGTCACCAATTTTGGGATGGTTTATATGCTACCTCTGTTTTAATGGTTCACTGTGTGATCACTGCCATGCTGTTGCCCAGAATTTGGCGTAATGGTGCAATTAGGCATGCATACATGCTTCCCCTCCTGTCCCATATGCATCCAGGGGTGTTAGCATAATTTCCTGAGGTTTCATTGTGCACTTGGTGACCTCCAATTCGTTGAATATTGATTTCCAGGTCCCAAGGATTTTTCTCCCACAGACTATAATGGGATTCGATATTCGTTCGAATAGTCGAATATCGGGAGCTATGTGAATCTAATCCAATCAAATCGAATATTTCACTATTCGCTCATCTCTAGTAACCAGGTAATTCACCTGTATAACATCGACTTGTGACTTTATTACCAGCGATTTGGGCGTCTCAGATGCTTTCCCTGCTGTCCCAGTTGCATTCCAGTGGTGTTGGCATAATTTCCTGAGGTGTCACTGTGGACTTGGAGTAGTGATGAGCGAATAGTGAGATATTCGAATATTCGATTTTTGTATGAATATCCCGCGAATATTCGGATATTCGATCCCATTAAAGTCTATGGGAACAAGGATTCGATTAGTGAAAAACATCTATTTGACCATTTGGAGGGTAAAACCGGAAGCTGGGGGATTTGAACGCATATCGAATATTTATTGAATATTTGCGGGATATTCGTACGAATATCGAATATTCGAATATCTTACTATTCGCTCATCACAATTAGCAAGGTTCGTTTTAGGTTCGGTTCGTACGAATCCGAACTTCACGAAAGTTCGCCGGATCTAACCAAACCGAACTTGTCAAAAGTTTGCTCATCCCTAGTTGACATCATTTGGTGTACGTCCTTTTACTTTTTAGAATGTTAGAGTGGATTTGTGGGGC
The DNA here is from genome assembly GCF_027789765.1 of Dendropsophus ebraccatus. Lineage (NCBI taxonomy): Eukaryota > Metazoa > Chordata > Amphibia > Anura > Hylidae > Dendropsophus > Dendropsophus ebraccatus. Next base: position 123,128,052 of record NC_091460.1, on the reverse strand, counting down.
CTGTATTTTAGTTACCCTCACAAATTCCTCCACTGTAAAAACTGCACCCCTCAAAGTATTCAAAGTAACATTTTATAAGCTTATTAACCCTTTAGGTGTTTCACAGAAACTCAAAGTGACTCTGTACCCACAATCTGACCCCCCCCCCAAACCTCCTGAACCTTCGGATAGCTGCTTTTAATCCAAGATCTGTACTGAGGTCCGTTCGGCAGGTGATGCAGTTATTGTCCTAAAAAACAACAGCATTAGGCTGGCACAACCTCTCTTTCCCTCCTTCCCACCCTCTTCATCATTAGGAATGCTCCAGACAGATTGTCTCCTATTCATCAGCTGAGTCAATACTGAACATGGGCTGTATCGTTAGGGCACCTGTGCAATGTTCAGACACGAGAAAATGTTCCAGTGGCATTCCTAATGATGAAGAGGGTGGGGAGGAGGGACGGAGGAGTGGTGCAAAGTTAGGGCACAGATACTCCCGTTGGGCACGGGGATGCAAGTTTAAAAGTAGTTTTTTAGAAAAATAACTGCATCACCTGCTGAACGGACCCCAGGGTAGATCTTGGGTTAAAAACTGCTATAAGAAGGTACAAGTGGTTTGAGGGGGGTTTAAGATTGTGGGTACAGAGTCGCTTTAAGCAAGTTGGAGGGGAAATTTATCATTTACATTTTTTTGGCAGATTTTCTATTTTAAATAATTTTTTTTCCCTCTAGCACAGCAAATACTGACTGACAAATACAACTTACTTATGATTCCTCTTATTCCAATTTTTTCAGAAATCCCCCATATGTGGCCGCAGTGCGTCACCTGACTCAACCACTGGCCTCAGATATAACAGAGGCCTGATGAATTTTGGGGCCTTTCTTTATTTCAGGTTTGTTTTTTTTAAATAGCCTTTTATCATGTCACAAAAACCTTGCGGTGACAAAATATTTTAGCAAGACAAATTGACGTTTCCTATACATGACATATGACATGTTACCTTTACTTGTCATGTTGGTACGATTACAGTGATATCCATTTTATATTATAAAAACTGTTTGTTTCTTGCATATTTTAACATATATATGGTAATATATATATTTTTTTGCCTCTGGAGTAATGTGAGGGGCTTTTAGTGGTATGCCTTTTGGGTACATGTGACATTTGATAGCTTTTTTCTATATTTTTTTAGGGGGCCAGTCAACTAAAAGTTGCAGAGTTTAAGGCTGTAATCCTCATCTTTTCCATAGATATGTCTCTCCGAATTATATATTTCGGATGTAAGGTCTGTAAATCCAAGCTGTAAATTCACTGGCTCTCATATAGTAGCACAACTCCATTACTGTATTGCCTTAGTGGTAGTAGTAAAAAAAACAGCTAAGGTGAACACAGTTTTGCTACCTGTAAAATTCTCTACTCATGCTGGATACTGAAAAGATGTGTCTTATTATTCAATTGCTTCATTCTGTCTAGACATACATCTGGCTTATGATTATTTTTTAATATGTAGTGTTTTTTTTAGCAATGAAATGTGATTGGACGCTAGTATGAAAGGGGGATCGATGGGAAATCCAAAGGTGGCCCCTGTTTTGTCAATCCCATTCTAGGAAAAACATTTTTTATAAATAAGCTTAGCCTTCTCAGACTCCATAATACACCAATATTTGTAACCATCCACATACAGCTGTTTCTGGGTGTTGCCTAGGTCTGGAGTAGGACTAGGCTACACAGTGCTCTTTGCTGCCACCTCTGACCATGTCATAAACTGTCCAGAGAGATAACAGAGCACTAGTTGATTTTATTTATTTATTTATTTTTTTTGTGAGCAACCCCTTTAACCCCTTAACGACATCGGGCGTAAACTTACGCCCTCGCAGCCTGGTACTTAACGCACCAGGGCGTAAATTTACGCCCGATGTTTACCCGACCGCTGCGTGTAAACACGCGGCGATCGGGTAATGATGGCTGCTGTTACTAACAGCAGACCACCGTAGCTTGCCGGCACGGGGGGGTGATTAACCCCTCCGTGCCGACGATCGCTGTAATTGGCTGATTTATCCAAATCAGCCAACTACAGTGATTTTCCGGTTCCCGGGTCATCGGTGACCCGGGGACCCGGAATTTAATGATGATTGGTGCTGTCCGAGACAGCACCAATCATCATTAGTGTGTATACTAGAGGGGGCCATGGTGCCACCCCCCAGATCGCTGCTATTGGCCGGCCAAGCCCGGCCGGCCAATAGCGGCGATCAAAGTAAAAATAAATATTTTTACTTTGATCTGCACGCCTCAGTCGGTTACCTGAGGTGAGCAGAGCAGGTGTGTGTGGTGTGTAGTGCACCATACTCACCTGATCGTAGCGTCCGGTGCGGCGAATCGGCGATTCCGTGGCGTCCGCGTTCGTTCGGCGTCGGCTTCTTTCCACGTCATCGTTCGGCTTCTTCGTTCGGGTCTTGTCGCGTTTTTTCCGGAGATCTTCGGCTATTTCCGTCAGGTACGTAGTACTGCCCCCTAGCGGCTGGTTAGTGTATATCATACACTAATCAGTGGCTTTGGGGTGAAGAAATAGCATTTTTTTTTTTTTTTTCCCCTCCATTTTTTTTTTTTTTTTTTTTTTTTTTGCGTCCTTTCGCCGCTGAGTGCCGATCAGCTTTGCACGTAAGTGCGCCGCTGATCAGCAACTCCGCTTTTTTGGCGTAGGGGGTTTTTTTCCCCCCTTTTCACCCTTTTTTTTCTATATCCTACTGCCACTGTTTGCTGAAAAGTACCGCACATAAGTGCGACATTTATCAGCAACTCTTTTTTTGGCGTAAGTTCCCCCCCCCCCCTTACTGTGAAAAACACGTAAAACACAAAACACTACACTACACTACCACACATTACATTACAATACATCTAATAAAGCTTTACACTACACCACTACACCACATTACATTTACATACCCCCCTACCCCAATCCCCGTATAAAAATGTCACAGAAACGATTTTCGGTGGAAGAGGCGTACGCACTTATCGCCTCTGACACCGAAACAGCCAGTGAGGATGAATGGGGGGATCCTTCATTCCTCCATTCATCCTCATCATCATCATCCAGTGATGATGATTATCCACCACGGCGTCCAAGGAGAACGCCTCGGGCTGCCCCCCGTCAATCCATCCCATCCCCTGCCCCCCAGACAAGTCATCCCATCCCGCCCCCTGCCCCCCAGACACGTCATCCTATCCCACCCCCTGTCCCCCAGACAGGTGACCCAATCCCGCCCACTGTCCCCCAGACAGGTGACCCCATCTGGACCCCAGACCCCCAAAATCATCAGCCCTGGATTCCTGGCTTTACGGCAACGGCGGGAATCCAGGTTAACCCCACAGGTCTCAGAGAAATAGACTTTTTCAAACTCTATTTCTCTGGTGACCTTGTAAATTTGATGGTGGCGCAAACAAACCTGTACGCGCACCAATTCCTGGCCCAGAACCCCTCCTCTTCTTTTGCTAGGCCCATGGCGTGGACCCCTACTGATGCAGCCGAAATGACTAAATTTTGGGGGCTCCTGCTGCACATGGGCCTAGTAAAAAAACCCACAATGCGGCAATACTGGAGTGGGGATATTATATATAATACCCCACTTTACAGAATGGCCATGGGACGGGTACGATTCGAAACCCTCCTAAAATTCTTGCATTACAATGACAATGCAAGGTGCCCCCCACGAGATGACCCCTCATATGACCGACTGTACAAAGTACGGCCGGTCATAGAGCACTTCTCAGCCAAATTTACTGAGATGTATATCCCAGAGAAATACATCTCAGTAGATGAGTCCCTCCTGAGCTTCAAAGGAAGACTCCATTTCCGCCAGTACCTTCCCAATAAAAGATCGCGGTATGGCGTGAAATTCTACAAACTCTGTGAGAGTACCTCAGGGTACACTTACAGATTTAGAGTGTATGAGGGTAGGGACACCCAAATCCAGCCCCCAGAATGCCCCCCCATCCTCGGAGTTAGTGGGAAGATCGTTTGGGAGCTGATCTTCCCACTGCTGGATAAAGGTTATCACCTGTTTGTTGATAACTTTTATACCAGCATCCCCCTGTTTCGGTCACTCGCTGCCCGAGCTACAGTAGCTTGCGGCACGATCCGAAAAAACCAAAGAGGCCTCCCAAGTCACCCTGTTAGAGAAACGATGAGAAGGGGTGCGTGCAAGGCCTATTCCTGTGAAAACATGTTGTTGGTCAGATATAAGGACAAGCGCGATGTCCTTATTCTGACCACAATTCACAGGAATAGCACCACCCCTGTCACTGTACGTGGTACCACGAACGTGGTGAACAAACCTGATTGTATTCTAGAGTACAATCAGTATATGGGAGGAGTTGATCTCTCAGATCAAGTCCTCAAGCCATATAACGCCACGCGAAAAACCAGAACGTGGTACAAAAAGGTGGCCGTACATCTGGTACAAACAGCGATGTACAACGCTTTTGTGTTGTACCGATGTGCCGGCCACCAGGGGAAATTCCTTGATTTCCAGGAAGCAGTAATCAAAGCCCTGATATTCTGCAGCCACGGAGCGGGCCCCAGCGCTTCTGGATATGAAGGACCCCGTATCGTAGAGGGACAACATTTTCCAGGTGAAGTCCCCCACACTGGAAAAAAGGGGAGATCCCAAAAGAAGTGCAGAGTGTGCCACAAAAGGGGGATCAGGAAGGACACCATTTACCAGTGTGACACCTGTCCTGATCACCCCGGCCTCTGCATAAAGGATTGCTTCAAGGCGTACCACACGTCATTGGAGTTCTAAATTTTCAATATTCTGTCCCTTATTCTTATTTCAGGGGTCACGTTGATCCAGGGATTAGTCTGATTGCCATTATGGAGTCGGGAAGGAATTTTTCCCCTGTGATGAGGCTACTGTTTTCTGCCTCACGAGGGTTTTTTGCCTTCCTCTGGATCAACACAGGTTGAATTTGATGGACTCCTGTCCTTTTCAACCTTATAAACTTCTAATTGGCCCAATACCCCCAAATTAATTAAAATTGTTCCTTTTCCCCAACTAAATAGGCATGGCCCCCATTCCCATTAGAGGATGCCATGGTGCAATTAGAAAGCCCCTGTGCGGCCAGGACAGTACAAACCCCCCACAAGTGACCCCATTCTGGAAACTACACCCCATAAGGAATCTAACAAGGGGGGCAGCGGGGATATGCCCCCCTGGTGACGGGCACATTTGTGCTGTGAAAGTGAAAAAAATAGTATTTTTCATCTTCACAGCACATGTTCTACATATGTGCTCGTCACCAGTGGGGTCCATATGCCCACTGCACCCCTTGTTAGATTCCTTATGGGGTGTAGTTTCCAGAATGGGGTCACTTGTGGGGGGTTTCTACTGTCTTGGCAGCACAGGAGCTTTGTAAATGCAACATGGCCTCCGTCCTCCATTCCAGCCTCTAAATGGCGCTCTGTCCCTTTGGTGGCTTGCCCTGTGCCCATATGGCATATTATGTCCACATGTGGGGTATTTTCGTACTCAGGGGAAATTACCCTACACATTTTGCATTTATTTTCTCTTTTAACCCCTTTTGGAAATGAAAAATATCAAGGCTGGACCAACATTTAGTGTAAAAAAAATATATATTTTTACACTAAATCATTGATCTAGTCTTTATTTTTTCATTTTCACAAAGGGTTAAAAGATAAAATAAACACTAAATGTGTAGCGCAATTTACCCCAAGTATGGAAATACCCCACATGTGGACATAAAGCATCATGCGGGTGCAGGGTAAGCCTCCAAAGGGAAGGAGCGCCATTTGGCTAGAATGGATGGTGAATGCCATCTCGCATTTACAAAGGCCCTGTGTTGCCAAGATAGTGGAAAACCCCCAAAATTGACCCCATTCTGGAAACTACACCCCTCAAGGAATCTAACAAGGGGTGCAGTGAGGATATTGACCCCTTGATGACGGGCACATTTGAGCCGTGAAAGTGAAAAAATGAAATTTTTTACTTTCACGTCACATTGTTCCACATTTGTGCCCGTCACCAGTGGGGTCCATATGCTCACTACACCCCTTGTTAGATTCCTTGAGGGGTGTAGTTTGCAGAATGGGGTCACTTGTGGGGGTTTACCACTGTCTTGGCAGCATAGGGTCTTTGTAAATGAAACATGGCCCTTGAAATCCATTCCAGCCAAATCCAGCCTCCAAAAGCCAAATGGCGCTCCTTCCCTTTGGAGGCCCGTCTTGCGGCCGCAATGCGCTTTATGTCCACATGTTGGGTGTTTCCGTACTCGAAACAAACTGCTCTACACGCTTTGAGCTTTTTTTCTCTTTTAAACCCTTGTGAAAAGGGAAAAAATCAAGTATAGACCAACATGTAGTGTAAAAATGTTTTCATTTTTACACTAAATCATTGACCTAGACTTGATTTTTTCATTTTCACAAGGGGTTAAAAGAGAAGAAACAAAACAAAACGCGTAGAGAAATTTCCCCCGTGTACGGAAATACCCCACATGTGGACTTAAGGCACTATGCAGCCGCAAGACGGGCCTCCAAAGGGAAGGAGCGCCATTTAGCTTTTTGGGGCTGGATTTCGGTAGAATGGATTTCAAAGGCCATGTTGCATTTAAAAAGTCCCTGTTCTGCCAAGCCAGTGAAAACCCCCCACAAGTGACCCCATTATGGAAACTACACCCCTCAGGGAATGTAACAAGGGGTGTAGTGAGCATATGGACCCCACTGGTGACGGGTACAAATGTGGAACAATGTGGCTTGAAAATGAAATATTACATTTTTTACACTATAATGTTGGTCTAGCCTTGAATTTTTCATTTTCACAAGGGGTTAAAAGAGAAAAAAAGCCACAAAATGTGTAGAGCAATTTCCCCTGAGTCCGTAAATACCCCACATGTGGACATAAAGCGCCATGTGGGCGTAGGGCAAGCCTCCGAAGGGAAGGAGCGCCATTTGGATTTTGGAGGTTGGATTTGGCTAGAACAGATGATGAATGCCATGTCGCATTTATAGAGCCCTTGTGCTGCCAAAACACTGGAAACCCCCCACAAGTGACCCCATTCTGGAAACTACACCCCTCAAGGAATCTAACAAGGGGTGCAGTGAGGATATGTACCGCTGGATGACGGGCACATATGTGCCGTGAAAGTGAAAAAATGAAAATTTTCAATTTCACGTCACATTTTTCTACATTTGTGCCCGTCACCAGTGGGGTCCATATGCTCACTGCCCCCCTTGTTAGATTCCTTGAGGGGTGTAGTTTCCAGAATGGGGTCACTTGTGGGGGGTTTCCAGTGTTTTGGCAGCACGAGGGCTCTGTAAATGCGACATGGCCCTTGAAATCCATTCCAGTGAAATCTAGCTTCCAAAAGCCAATTGGCGCTCCTTCCCTTTGGAGGCTCGTGCTGCGCCCGCTTGGCACTTTATCGCCACATGTGGGGTATTTCCGTACTCGGGAGAAACTGCACTACATGTTTTGTGTCTTTTTTTTCCTCTTATCCCTTTGTGAAAATGAAAAATTGAAGGCTAGAACAACATTTTAGTGTAAAAAATAAATTTTTCTTTTTTCACGCCATATTGTTCGGAAAATCTGTGAAGCACCTGTGGGGTCCAAATGCTCACCGCACCCCTTGTTACATTCCTTGAGGGGTGCAGTTTTCTAAATGGTGTCCCTTTAGGGGTGTTTTTTAGGTTTTGGCACCCCAGAGCCTCTGCCAACCTGAAGTGGTACAGTCAGAAATGACCAAATATAACGGAGCCATTGAAATGCACTAGGCGCTCCCTTATATCTGAGGCTTGTGGTTGCGTCAAATAGCGCAATAGGGCCACATATGGGGTATTTCTATAAACTGCAGAAACGGGGCAATCAATATTGGGGTGCATTTCTCTGGTAATAGGTTTATAAATATGAAAAATATTGGATTACAATAAAATCTCTGCACGGAAAATTAAAATTTTCAAATTTCTTACACACTTAGCTTTTATTTCTGTGACTCCCCTAAAGGGTTAAAACACTTTCTAGATATGCTTTTGCAGAGTGTGGGGGGTGCAGTTTCTGAAATGGGGTGCTTTGTGGGGCTTTCTAACATACAGGCCCCTCAAATACACTTTAAACCTGAACAGGTCCCTAAAAATATCTGATTTTGAAATTTTACTGAAAATTTGGAAATTTGCTGCTTATGTTTTAAGCTTTCTATTGTCTAAAAAAAATGAAAGATCGTTTAATAAATGCTGCCAACATAAAGTAGACATGTTGCTAATGCTATTTAATATATAATTTATGTGGTATAACCACTTTCTGTATACGCAAAAAAGTTTCAAAGTTGGAAAAATGAATTTTTTTACAATTTTTCACGTTATTTGGGGTTTTTTCATAAAGATTTGTTATGATTATCGACTCCAATTTACCAGAAATGTAAAGTACAATATGTCACGAGAAAACAATCTCAGAATCAGCCGGATAGGTAAAAGCATCCCGAAGTTATTAATGAATAAAGTGACACTGGTCATATTCATAAAATTTGTCTCTGTCATTAAGGCCATTTCAGGCTCTGTCCTTAAGGGGTTAAGTTATTAGTATGTTTAGAAAGATTATAGGATATATTACTGAATAAAAGTACTGAATAGAATCATATTAACTGCATAGACTTGGTTTTAGTCAAAGACTACTTACTTTTAGAGACACTGAAGAAAACAAAATGTAGACTTGCTTATGTTTTTAAAGTGAATGCACATTTCTTAATTCCTTTTATTTTTCTTTGTTTCTTTCTGTAAATTTAAAGAGAAAATAATGTTATGCAAAAAATAATGCAGAAAACACAGTCAATATAGAGGCAAGAGTAGTAGCAAAGTATATACAGAGACAAGGTAATGCCCAGGGGCCAATAATACGAAGAGCATATTGTCTGATTCAAAATAATTTGCTAACTTTTTGACAGAAGTTAAAGTTATCCTTAGTAATATAGAAAACATCAGCTCTCCTTTTTACATTTCCACTAGATTGAAACAAAAATATCCAGCAGTGCTTGTACTTTTCAAACTTGTATCCTTTATTGATATTCTTTAAAATCAATACGTCCAACTTGTAGCTGATAAACCAAAAAACAACTCACACGTTTCAGGTAGAATCACCCTTAGGCTAGGTTCACACAACGTTTTACAGCGTCCGTTTCATAGCAATGGACGCTGTTAAACAGCCAGTCGTCGCACTCAGCCCATTCCTGCAGCCGATACCTCTGTATCGGCTGCAGGCACGTTCTTTTTTTTTCCAATCAATTTGCGGGCACCAGTGCCCGTGAATTAATTAGCCATTCACTCCAATGCAATGTGCGGCCACACTGCACATTGCGTTGTGTGAACAGCTGATGTTTCCGGACAATGTTTAGTGAACAGCGTCTGAAAATAATTGACAGGCACATTATTCTAACGCCCGTTCTAAAGATCGGACGTTAGAATAACGATGTGAGAACACAGCGGCCGGCATTTTATTGACTTATATGCAATGCCGCCCCTGCAGTAACGAACAGACGCTGAGGCAATTGCAATCAGCATCCGTTCTTTACTTAAAAAGAACATTGTGTGAACATAGCCAACGTCAACTTTAAGCATTTTTTTATTGGCTACAAGTGAAACTGCATTGATTGCAAAGAATACTTTAGAGAAAATAACACAATATAATCTGAATGACAAAATTTTTTTCTATCTATTTATATCTATCTATCTATCTATCTATCTATCTATCTATCGCAAGACATCACAAATGTTTTATTGACCTAAAAGGGTATTCTGTATTTATTTTATGTAACTGTGCTCAGGGTGCAGGTAAATTGGAAAAAAAAATATTAAATTTCATCTAGCCCTTTCCCACTTTATTGCTATGTTCACACACAGTATTTCTGTCAGTCTTTTGCTCAGTCTTTTTTTCAACCAAACCCAGGAAAAAACAGAAACTGTGCAAACCTTTCTATTATAATTTTTCCCTGTCAGTTCTACTCCTGATTTTGGTTGAAAAAAAGACTGACCAAAACACTGACAAAAATACTTAATGTGAACATAGCCTAAAGCCCTTGTGTTGGTACAATAGAAGAGTAGAATAAAATATAGTAGTTACATCAATTGAGGACTGTGAAGGCCCATGAAACAGATTTTTTTCTCCCCTTCGCTTTTGTACTGTTTTTGACCTTTATATTGGCTCCGTGACCGTGGCCTCCACTTAATGTACATTTCTATTGTTTTTAGTGGGGTAAAATACATTTTTCTAATAAAGTTTATTATTTGATTTTTTGTGTGTGATGTGTCATGATGTTATGTGGGGATATGTTTGTAGCACTGACGTAGCTACCATAAAGGTAGACCATGCCCATGCGGCAGGGGGCCCTGGGCAAGCCCCTGCAAAATGTGGTCTATCTTTATGGGACTGCTCACACCAGCATCCCGCCCGCACTAGTACCCGACCCTGCACAGCCACCGGCACAAGCTCCCCTCCCGACCCCGGACAGCTGCTAGCCGCACAAGCCCCCCAGACAGCAGTTGGCTCGCACAGGTCCCCACCTCTCCACCCAGGACAGCCACCGGCATGAAAAAGCCTCCTGCCCACACTCAGCCAACAGCCCACCCCCCCTGGGGTTGGTGGAGTTTGCAGACTTCATGGGGCCCCATACAGTTTTTTTTTCTTTTTTTGTTATGGAACTCCATGAATCCTAGCTTTGCCCCTGGTTTGTAGGTGTTGGTGTGGAATGGACTAAGAAATATCAGCTTCTAAAACCTATGTGTCTCCTAATATATAGCAGATGTATAGATGAACATCTAACCTGCAATCACATTGTCCCCTCTTTTCTGTTCTTGCTTATTTACCTACAGTAAGAACGTGTGCGAGTGGAAGGGAGCAATGCATATGAATTATAGACATAGGGTTTGTTAGCAGTGTCTAGCCTGGCATAGTAGCTGTATACTCAAACAGTAGGATACTAGAATCTTGGCTTGCTTAAATTGAATCTTAGATGAATTGGAGCATTAGTAAATGTTTGCAAAAGTGCAGATAGTGTAACCTATCATGACTAGAGGATTAATTTCTACAGTTCCCACAGGTTAAGTTCACTTGTAAATAGCTGTATTGTGTTTTCTCTTATTAGATTGCTTTCATGTATAGTGCACGTCAAATAGAGATAACACTTGAAACTAATTTCAAATTAATATCTCTCATGTAGAAACAGATGAGGATTAATCCTTTTATCTTGTGATTCACTTCATTGTATTAGCTCTTAAAATGTATGATGTATGTAGCCAGAATATATATATATATATATATATATATATATATATATAATGCAACTTATGTCTCACTTTCATCACAAAAGTAATATATTTTTTAATGCAGATATATATAAATAGAAATATGCTGCAGCAAACTGCAAGTGTCAGGACTCGCTGAATATACTCTCTCCAGCGTACATACAATAAACACCTGCTCTAAAATTCTTTCATTTTTTTTTTTTTTTTTAGTTTTTTTAAATAAAACTTTAGGCTCTTAGCAAACCATTTGATCAAATAGAATGTACCAACTCACCACGTTAAGGTGACCCCAGGGAGTTGGACCCTAGCCTCTCTCGGACTATGGGGAGATTTATCAAACATGGTATAAAATGAAATTGGCTCGGTTGCTAGGCTAGCAACCAATCAGATTCCACCTTTCATTCCTCACAGACTCTTTGGAAAATGAAAGGTGGAATCTGATTGGTTGCTAGGGGCCTGTCTCACTTTACACCATGTTTGATAAATCTATCCCTATAAATCTTTACAAAATGGGCATACATGATCAACTAAACTCTGCGCAAAACACCCACAGGAGCTGGTTAGCCTTAGTTGTGGCACATAATCAAAACTTAGGATGAAATAAAGATTTGTTAAAGAAAAAAATAAAAAAAACTTAGGATGAACACACTATGTAACCAGTCAGTGACAAATGATAAAATAAGTGACATTTACAGAAGTCAAAAAGGTAATGTCAGCACTACAAAAATGGGGGAATTTACTGAGTTTATTTTCTACAATAGAAGATTTTATGTTATATGCATTATTGTCTAGTGTCTGAGTAGTAACAAAAGCTACCAACAAAACACAGTAATCACTGAACTCAAGGAGATCAGTGAAAAAATTCCAGTTAATGAACATAACTAAGTGAAACATAAATATTGTTTACACACAGAGAGCAACTTGTACTGCAATAGGTCCCGCTTCTCATAGGTATGCTCTTCCCAGGTATATGACTGAATTTCTGTAAGTTATGCTCAATAGGAGATTAAAAGTGGCAGGTAAATCCAAAGTCCATACAAGAGATAACAGAAATCCACAGAACTCACTGATCGAAGAATGTAAAAATTATTAAAAGCCATATACAGTAGGAACGACAGCAGCAAAAATTGTTCCGCTATAAGGCTATGTTCACACGACAGGATTTTGTGTCCGTTATTGCTGACAGCGGTCAGAAAGACGTCTGTTATTTGCCGATGACAGCTGTCTATAATGATCATGATCAGTGACAAATAACAGACGTCTTTTTGACGGCCATCAGCAATGAACATAGCCAGTCAAGTGAACATAGCCTATTAGCTTCATCATGGCCTAACAACATCACTGATCCCCATCCACTAAATACCCATTAAACCATTTAACTAATTTCCCAAATCCACATGTGTGAAATAAAAACAAATAAAAGCTGAAAAATATTAAAGGTGTTTCCAGCCAACTTACTTTTAGAAGAATGTCACGTCTTCCAGTACTTATCAGCTGCTGTATGTCCTGCAAGAAGTGGTGTATTCTTTCCAGTCTGACAAAAGTGCTCTCCACTGCCACCTCTGTCCATGTAAGGAACTGTCTAGACCAGGAGAGGTTTCATTCATATATATATATATATATATATATATATATATATATATATATATATATACAGGGGCGTAGCTAAAGGCTGATGGGCCCTGGTGCAAAATGTTAGCTTGGGGCCCCCCCATCTCACCCGATCAGGCAAAGTCCTATCTAACGTTATATCCAATTACTCTAATGTGCTACCATGTTCTAATGCACTGCCACTGCCTCCACCTCATGTACTGCACTACTGCCCCCTATAATTAATGGACTGTATTGTGTCATTGTCTAATCATTGTATTCCAATCTTTGACTCTCCAGCTGAAAAACTACAACTCTCATCATAAACTGCCAGTTGGAAATGATTGGGGTCGTAGTGCTGCAACTTGAAGAGCCACATGCTGCAAAACTACAACTCCCATAATAAACTGTCAGCAGGGCACGATGAAGTTTGAACTTCTGCAAACTGGAGAAGTCACCTGATATCACCTGCAGTCCTATGTAACACCACAGATAACAGTGATATCCCTCTGAGTACAGATAATGTAGTAGTCACCTGCAGTCCTATGTAACACCACAGATAACACAGTGATATCCCTCTGAGTACAGATAATGTAGTAGATGTCACCTGCAGCCCTATGTAACAGCACAGATAACACAGTGATATCCCTCTGAGTACAGATAATGTAGTAGTCACCTGCAGTCCTATGTAACACCACAGATAACACAGTGATATCTCTAAGTACAGATAATGTAGTAGCTGTCACCTCGGGGCACCCCTATTAAATGATGTTCTACAAAATAAGAAAACTGTCATACAGTGACTCACAGGTGACGTCTTCTTTGATCTGAGGTGTCACTTTCCCTTTTCCTCTCCATCCGGCCCAGACCTCCACGATGATTCCTTCCAGATATGTTTCATCTTTTCAGAACCTGCGAGACAAACAATTTAGGCTCCGCACATTTCTAGCAACTTCCTTTCCTTTCTCCCTCCTGTAGGTTCCCATAGTAACTGCGCTGTGTGGGATGCCCCCTGTATGTAGGATCCCCTGCTGTGCCCCATGTATGTAGGATCCCCTGCTGTGCCCCCTGTATGTAGGATTCCCTGCTGTGCCCCCATGAGCTAATAATGCCCCCAAAGATGCCCCCATATACTAATAATGCCCCCAGAGGTGCCCCCATGAACTAACAATGCCCCCAGAGGTCCCCCATATACTAATAATGCCCCCAGAGGTGCCCCCATGAACTAATAATGCCCCCAGAGGTGCCCCCATGAGCTAATGGTGCCCCCATATACTAATAATGCCCCCAGAGAAGCCCCCATATACTAATAAGGCACCCAGAGGTGCCCCCATGAACTAATAATGCCCCCAGAGGTGCCCCATATACTAATAATGTCCCCAGAGGTGCCCCCATGGACTAATAATGGCCCCAGAGGTGCCCCCATGAGCTAATAATGCCCCCAGAGGTGCCCACATATACTAATAATGCCCCTAGAGGTGCCCCCATATACTAATAATGCCCCCAGAGGTGCCCCCATGAACTAATAATGCCCCCAGAGGTGCCCCCATATACTAATAATGCCCCCAGAGGTGCCCCCATGAACTAATAATGCCCCCAGAGGTGCCCCCATGAACTAATAATGCCCCCAGAGGTGCCCCCATGAACTAATAATGCCCCCAGTGGTGCCCCCCATGAACTAATAATGCCCCCAGAGGTGCCCCTAAAAAACAAACATCCTACTCACCTAATTCGCACTGTGTGGCTGCAGGCAGCAGCTTTTCCTCCTCTTCGGGCTCCATCTTGCGAGCCACAGGGACGTGACCTCTCCAGCAGGCGTGATGATGTGACGTCATCACGCCTGCCGGAAGTCCCGTCCCTGTGGCTCGCAAGATGGAGTCAGAATCACCCCCCTTTTCCCATTTTATAAATAAAAATAAATAAATAAACATGTTTCGTATCTCCGTGTGCGTAATCGCCCAAAATATTAATTCATCACATCCCTGATCTTGTATGGTAAATGGCGTAAGCGCAAGAAAATCCCAAAGTGCAAAATTGTGCATTTTTGGTCGCATCTAATCCAGAAAAATTGTAATAAAAAGCAATCAAAAAGTCACATATGCACAAGCAAGGTACTGATAGAAAGAACACATCATGATGCAAAAAATGACACCTCACACAGCCCCATAGACCAAAGGATAAAAGCGCTTTAAGCCTGGGAATGGAGCAATTTTAAGGAACATACTGTATATTTGTTGACAATGGTTTGAATTTTTTACAAGCTATCAGATACAATAAAAGTTATACATGTTACATATCGTTGTAATCGTAACGACTTGAGGAACATATATAACATGTTCTTTTTTCCATAGGACACATAGCGTAAAAACTAAGCCCCCCAAAGAAAAAGAATTGTGTTTCTGAATTTTTTTCTGGTTTCGCAGCATATTTTATGCAAAAATTCAGCCCGTCATTGCAAAGTACAATTAGTGACGCAAAAAATAAGGGCTCATGTGGGTCTGTAGGTGTAAAAATGCAACTGCTATAGCCTGCTATGGCACAAGGAGGAAAAAACAAAAACGCAAAAACGAAAATTAGCCTGGTCCAGAAGGGTTTAAGGAACCTGATAAGCCTGTATAAAGATTAGAAAAGGACCATCATACAGTAAATGTGGGAATTGCAGATTCTGCACTTCCCTGTTATTTACACAGACAGTTCAACAAGGGACGTGTTAATTTCATGTGAAAGATCTCATTATTTGCTGCACCAAATAGGTATCGTAAGCTATTATCTGTGATTGTGGAAGATTTTATATTGGAAAGACAATTAGATCGCTGTATATTCTTTTACTGAACATGTTTGCTCTATTGTTAGTGGAAAAGGTGCGTCTCAGTTAATTACCATGACGGAATTGTTGAGGCATGAGATTCTCTAACTCCCCAAGTCAGAGGGTTTAGGACCATTTGGACTGAATGAGTGGGTTGACACAAGTGTGTTTTGTTTATATGTAAAGGGACACAGAATTGAACTAACATATTGTTCCTTGTTTTGTATATTAAAGGGGTACCCCAGCAAACAAATAAATATATATATATATATATGTATATATATATATATATATATATATATATACAGTGGCGTAGCTATAGGGGTCGCAGCGGTCGCCATGGCGACCGGGCCCCTACGCTAGGGGGGCCTACACGGCCCCCTTGCCACTTGTCTCTGAGCATCCCGAGAAGCTGCGGCCGCGCAGCTTCTCGGGATGCAGAGATCGCTTTGATGTTCCGCCCGCACAGTGAGCGGGCGGAACATTAAAGCGATCAGAATACAGGAGCAGGACCTGTCAGCGTCCTCCTCCTGTATTCCCTCCCATAGGCTGCCGGCACTTCATACCAGCAGCCTATGGGACGCCGGGACGTGACCTCTCCGGCAGGCGTGATGATGTGACAAACTAATAATGCCCCCAGAGGTGCCCCCCATGAACGCCTGCATCTGAAGACTTAATTAGTGGGCACGGCGATCAAACCGTGCCTGATAATAGCCGCGGCCCTGGGCTATATGCGGCACCCAGGACCGCGGCGGTCCTGACAATTTGTCCATGGAGTTAAATGTGCACATTCTTTGTCTCCTACTGTAATGAAATGTCAAAGAGGAGTTGTGGCTCAGCATTTGTGCCACACTCTGGAATGCCCTACCATTCCTTCCTCCTCCATCTTTCTGCTCTCTCAGCTGTCAGCCAGTGTCTCTGATTGCAGATCAGTCCTCTGTAGGCAGTTTATGTCTAAAAGAAACACAGATGTAGTATATCACCAAACCTAAATGTATTGGAGCTGTGGTCTAGGGAAAAAAATCACCTGTGTAGTGACCAACAACAGTTTCTTCCACCCCTTGGTTCAATTCCTCTGATGGAAATGAAATATAACTATGTCTTAATTATGGTTATGTCCTAATTAGTTTAAAAAAATGTTTATACAATGATGAGGGGAAAAAAAAGTGTTGTTGGTCTCTACAAAGGTAATTTACCCCTAGACCCTAGAACGCAGGTCTAACACATTTGGGCTTGGAGATATACTACATTTGAGTGTTACTTTCAGACATAAACTGCCTACAGAGGACTGATCTGTAATCAGAGACAGGTGCTGACTGCTGAGAGAGCAGGAGGCCAGGCACCATTGATTATTTCTGAAGGAGAGGGAGGAGGAAGCAGTGGTGAGGTGTGCCAAAGTGTGGAATAAATGGTGGGCCACCAACTCCTCTTTGACTCTAGGTTACCCGAGATTGCCCACAATCCTCTCCACAAATTACCAGAAGGTAACATGCTCACTAGAGGACAGATCTCCACAGCACACTGTCAGCACCTCAGTTAAAGTTAAGTAAGGTGATGGGTCAAGATTGCGTCCACCCAGAAAAGAAATCTGGTCTGTGATGGTTGTCCCCCTGATGTATCAGTGTAATCCTCTCCATAGAGATGGGGAGAGGGTTGGGCAGTGGGTACAGGCACATGCAGAGGGGAGAAAAGGTGTGGCTTGAACATGTGCTGCAGGCTCACTAGAGTAAATTGTTGGTGAAATCTATGCCAGCTCTTACCTGGCACAGATTTCAGTGACTGTGCACAGGGGCTATGGTTTATAGTTTTTGGATTTAGGTAGAGGAGTGTGTTTCTACATAAATCCTACTTGCCGGCGCACTGATGGGGGGATTTTTAAGACTTCCAGTCTTGATAAAATTTACCCTTTACTGTTGCATCAGCGAAACTGCTTTTCAGTCCTTGCCTTTTCCTACAAATAAATAATAAATTTACAAACATAAGAAGGACTTTTTTTTTTCTCAGAAATAATTTTTAACCACTTAGCTTTAAAGGGGTTATCCAAGGTTAGAAAAACATGGCCACTTTCTTCCAGATACAGCACTATATTCCAGTTCAGGTGTGATTTGCCATTAACCCCTAGACGACCCAGGGCGTATAGTTACGCCATGGAAGTCTGTCCCCAGACGACCTAGGGCGTAACTGTACGCCCTGGGTGTTTCTCCCGCTATGAAGCGTGCTCCGGAGCGGAGCGCGCTTCATAGCAGGTGGGGGCCGGCTGCAGTGAGCAGCAGGGACCTCACTGGTAATGACACGCTGCAGCGATTGCGCTGCTGCGTGTCATTAACTCCTTAAACGCCGCGACCGCGGCGCGACCGCAGCATTTAAGTGTAAGTGACAGGGGGAGTCCCCTGTCACTTACCGATCGTGACCCCCGCAGTGTGTCTGCGGGGGTCCCGATCGGTAAAACGGACCGCCGGAGGTCTCTTACCTGCCTCCGTGCGGTCCGATCGGCGATTTGCTACACTGAGCCTGCACAGGCAGGCTCAATGAGCAGATCGCCGATAACACTGATCAATGCTATGCCTATGGCATAGCATTCATCAGTGTAGAAATCAAACTAATCTATGTAAAAGTCCCCCAAAGGGACTTCAAATGTGTAAAAAAAAAAAAGTTAAAAACACTTAACACACTACCCCAAAACCCCTCCCCCAATAAAAGTTGAAATCACCCCCCTTTCCCATTATATAAATAAAACATATAAAAATAAATAAATAGATAAACATATAATATACCGTAGCGTGCGTAATTGTCCGATCTATTAAAATGTAACAAGCGTCATTGCGAACGGTGAACGGTGTACACGGAAAGAGGGAAAAAGTGCGCAGATTACCGATTTTATGTTACATTATATAGAAAAAAAATTAATAAAAAGTGATCAAAACGTCCGATCTTCACAAATATGGTATTACTAAAAACTAGAGATCATGGCGGAAAAAATGACACCCCATACAGCCCCGTAGGTGAAAAAATAAAACCGTTATAAGCGTCACAATAGTCCCATTTTATTTATAATTAATTGCCAAAAAAAAGGATTTCATTTAAAAAAAATATATAACATTATAGAATCTGTGTAACCTGCATATGGTTGTGTTCGGACCGACCTATAGAATAATTGTATAATGTCGCTTTTACCATATAGTGCATTACGTAGACACAGGAACCCCCCAAACGTTACCATATTGCATTCTTTTTTGCGATTTCACCAATTTATATCTTCATAAATAATATATTTGGAATTCCATCATACGTGTTATGGTAAAATGAAAGAAACCATTAAAAAGTACAACTATTCCTGTAACAAATAAGCCCT
Organism: Dendropsophus ebraccatus; assembly: GCF_027789765.1. Classification (NCBI taxonomy): domain Eukaryota; kingdom Metazoa; phylum Chordata; class Amphibia; order Anura; family Hylidae; genus Dendropsophus; species Dendropsophus ebraccatus. The sequence continues at coordinate 123,109,025 of NC_091460.1, read as the reverse complement.
TACATGGCTTGTAGATAAAAAACTGAGAGTGCTGGAGCTCTTAGAAGGGGAGGAGGGAAAAACGGAAACACTAAGATCAAAATTTGCGCGGTCCACTGGGTCATTTTGGGCCTGGTCCTCAAAGGGTTAAAGGGGTTGCCCAGCTAAAATCTTTTTCTTTTAAATCAACAAATTTCAGAAAGTTATATAGATTTGTAATTAACTTCTATTTAAAAATCTCATGTCTTCCCATACTTACCATCTGCTGTATGTCCTTCAGGTTTTTTAGTCTGACACAGTGCTCTCTGCTGACATCTCTGTCTGAGACAGGAATTTTCCACAGCAGCAGTAAATTCCTATAAAAAACCTTTCCTGCTCTGGACAGTTCTTGTCTCGGACAGAGATGTCAGACTGAAAAGAAAACAACATTTCCTGTAGGACATACAGCAGCTCATAAGTATGGGAAGACCTGAGATTTACACATAGAAGTAAGCTACAAATCTATATAACTTTCTAAAACCAGTTTGAAAAGAAGATTTTAGCTGGAGTACCCCTCTTAGTTCCATACACTTTAATAGAACTGAGTTGCAAAAACTTACCCAAACTGGAGACAAGAGTGATGCTGTCTCTGGAAGAAAGTGGCCATGTTTTTCTAACCCTGCATAACCCCTTTAATGATTAAAAGAATTATACAAACAGTAGAAATTATAACCTATAATCTCTGAAATAAGAAATGAAAAATGAAATGGAAACATTAACATTTTTATAGAGGGTAGCTAATGCAGAAAAATGAAAATGGAAAGAATTGTATAAGAAAAACAAATCAGCAGCTTCAACTGGTGATTCATTATCCTATCAATCTGTAACTAATTTGAGCTGCTTAACTTAATTTAGGTTAAATAATAGCTCTGCTAATCATTTCAGTAACACCATGTGAGCTGCATTCACATTTGCCATAGGAACTAATTGATACGAAATTATGAACGGCACACTACCGGAATTAGATTTGAATCGAATGACTGTAAATTATGGAGATTCTTTATAAATCCCATAGCCACAAGGTCACATGGCTTGTAAAAAAAAAGCAATAATCACTAATTTATGTGTTATAATTAGTGCTTATAATTAGAGATGAGCGAACCGGGTTCGGGTTCGAGTCGTCCCAAACCCGAACGTTCGGTATTTGATTAGCGGGGGCTGCTGAGCTTGGATAAAGCTCTAAGGTTGTCTGAAAAACATGGATACAGCCAATGACTATATCCATGTTTTCCACATAGCCTTAGGGCTTTATCCAAGTTCAGCAGCCACCGCTAATCAAATGCCGAAAGTTCGGGTTCGGATGGACTCGAGCATGCTCTAAGTTCGCTCATCTCTACTTATAATCTACACTGTTAGGGTATGTACATGCATAAGATGTGTCCGTGTGACGTGTTTCTGTATGGCTCTCACTAAGCTATTGTTTCGACATGTTTTACGCTTTCTCCTTCACCAATAAGGAGAATGAGCCAGAAGAGGAGCAAGGTAGCATATTTTAGTCTCCAGTTTGCAGCAATCACCATCAAGACGGCTGTATTATAAGTCTACGGGGCAACATGACAGTGTAAGTCTCCTCTTTCGTTCTTCTAAGTGAGATCCTGACCAATCAAAACTTTGTCCCTAGGACATCACAAGTGAAGGACTCCAGCAGCATCCAGGAAGGTGCAAATCTTTAAAGTGACCCTGTCCCCCCCCTTTTTGCATTCTGATTTCTCTACACAGGTGTAATGGGTACATTTCGCAGTTTTCATACATTATTTTATATCATACGTCATGGTGCTTGTTCAAGTAAAAAGTGATCTTTTATCAACTGCAGATTATGCTTAGTGGGCGGGGCTTCACTGCAACAGCGCCACTTAGCCCCTCCACAGCATGACCATTAGCCCCGCCCCTGCGTGATGTCATCGGCACATAGGCCCCGTCCCCTCAACGCCCATTGGTATGAGCCGACCTAGAGGGGATGGGGCCTAGACCTTTAAGCCAGCCTGTTCCAATAGTCGATGAGGGGGCGGGGCCTTTGTGCCTATGATGTCATGGAGGGATGGGGCCAACTGTGGTGCTGTGGGAGGGGCTAAGCAGTTCTGTTTCCGTGAAGCCCCTCCCACTTATTTATTAGGTATTCAAACACATGTGAGATACTTTTTGACCCTCGGCTTGTGCTGTGCGGTCGAGATGGCGCTGATATTCAGTGTTGTTGTATGTCTTATGTAGTAACCTGAACGCTGTGTGAACACTGGCCTGTTTCTATCAGGATGTTCAGGTCAAAGGTGATTTTGTTTGGAACCAGGAGCCTTGTCCAATAGGGGCGGGGATGGTCTCCTGGTTCCCTATAAGTGTTAGGCTGAGGCTCATTCTAGTGCCGGTTATTGAGCTTGTCTCAGTCTGCTTCTGAATCTGCAATTCTCTGTGTTTATTCTGACACTTCTGTCTTGTATTTATGACTATTCCTGTTTGCTGCCTGCCCTGACCATTTAGCCTGTTTTTTGAACTTGCTTTTTGGATCTTGCTTTGTACTGTGCTGCCCGATTGTTGTGACCCAGACTGTCGACTTTTCTTTATTGTATTTAACTTGTTTTGTTTTGTTTTTCCACCTAGTCAGTGCAGGGGCTGCCGCCCAGTTGCTCGCTGTCACCTAGGGAAGATTGTGGCAAGTAGGCAGGGACAGTGGGCAGGATTTAGCATAGGGTCCACTCTCCATGTCTGCCATTTTGTCTGTCTGAGCGACTAGTCCCTAACAACATCCCTTTAACAACAATCCACTGGTCTCTATCCTTTAGGCAACCTCAAATCTATTGAATTATCCAGGGATTAAGTTCAATTTCACAAAGTCTATCACAGTTTATGTGAAACTGAGTTTAAACTAGGTTTAATAGATGTGTAGAGAGAGGCAAAAATTGTAACAGAAACGACTTCAAGATCTACAATTGTCCACAAAAAATTAGATGTGTCCAGTATATATGACCTGCTTCTTCTTAGTTTTTTAGCTGTGTACACATACTTTCTCCCTCTGTCAGGCCAAAGGTCCCCCATCCCTGTCCTACAACATGTAGAGTATGTGTCTTTGTGCAACATATGGTTTGTTGTACTATTATCACAATGTACTGGATTTTCATTTCCACTACTTCTATCCCACATGTACGTTCACTGCTCACACCCATAGGCTACATTCACTTGACAGCTGTCTATAATGATCATGATTAGAGATGAGTGAAGCAAATCTGGCAAATCACATATTGCTGCTAATTGTGGTGTCAATTAGCTTCGTTCTGTGAACTGAATTCCCGTTGATTTGTTAAAGAAATTCCCCCCCAAAAAACAAAATGGCTGCACATGCTGTCTGGAACATCATTGGGCAGGAGAATGGGATTAACCATCCCTAGCGCCCGTCCAATCAGCTGCAGGATCCCTCTGTGATGTCAGCACCTCCCCCTCTATATAAGGCGGTTCGTTAACAGAGGTGGCCATTCGGCTGTGTGTGGAGGAGAGAGCACGATGGCAGCAGGCAGTTATAGCAGAGCAGGGAGAGACTAACAGAGGGATATAGGGAGATATAGGGAGAGAGAGGAGAGGAATGGAAGAAATTGGATGACTGACTGGCTGATTGACATTTTTTTTAAATTGTGATTTTCCGACACTTTTACAACAAAATGCTTTAACCAATTTGCCCTTCAGTATTCGTATTCAGTATTCGCACAAATCTGCCCATTTAGTATTGTAGCTACTATAGTTTTGTCTGTTTTAATGAAATTCGTTAATATTCGATTTGCGAACCTTAACAAGTTTGACCAAAAATTTGCGAAACAAATCTCTAGTCATGATCATTATAGATGGCCATCATCAGCAAATAACAGACATCTTTTTGACGGCCCTTGTCATTGGCGGCCGCAAAATCACATTGTGTGAACACAGCCATATGAAGACATCACCATTACTGTACTGGTTGCTGAATGCACATATAATGTATGCTTCATTAAGACCCTTGTGGAGTTGAAATGTAGCTCACGTGTGTGGGTTGAAATGGCTTGAAGTTTTGTACCTTCCTGGATGTTATTGGAGTTTGTCACCTGTGAGGCCATGTTTACACATCGTAAGTAAATTATTAATCACGGCCGTTGTTGCCGATTTACAACACAGCCGTGATTAATCCTTTACCTACATTGTGCTGCAGCTGAGGGAATCCTGGTTGGAGTGTGCACACATAGTATACACTCCGGCCGGGAACCCTATGTTCATGTCAGTTTTCTGCCGCCGCAATTCACTGAATAGCTGCTGCAGAAAACCTGCCAGTGCACACAATGGAGCAAGTGGCTCTGGTCACACGCTCCATTGTGTGCAGCGGCGAATTGAGATGTGAGCGCACATGCATGCGCCCACATCCCAATTCATCAGAAGTGAAGATCACCTGGCCAGTACTGCAGTACCGGCTGGGATGATCTTCTCTGCCACCGGCCGTTCCGTGCCCCGGCCAAGTCACGGAACGGCCGCTGTCTTACGCCATGTGTACATGGCCTGATACTGTTTGTCCTTCAATCTGAGGTTTTTAGCCTTCTGGCATTTTCCCTCCTTCTACTTCACCATATGGATTCTATTTTTGTGCTGTTGGATCCCTTCCATTGATTATGTCTCTATGACATGTCAAAAGTGTTTACTAATGATGGGTGTGCTTTTTTTTTTTTACATTTTATTTTATTAAGAAGAAACATAAGATGCTGAAATATAAAATGCAACTCTTTCGAGAGTTTGAGAAAATATTTGCATTTTTGACAGCAAAAAAACAACTTTTGATGTATTGCTTCACTTTAAAACCAAAATCTTCTATATGTATTTGCCTTATTTCAGTTTTATCGAACATATAAAGTAGTGTATCCATGAGCAATCATGTGTCTAATATGTATATTAAACTCCAAGTATTTTACATGATTGTGCCGCTTAGCTTCAGTTATGCATTTTAAAAATGTTAAAAGTAATAAATAAAGCTGCTTTTATCCAGCTTAGTGACTGTCGTCGAGTATAATCCTGACATTAAGATCCAGCCTTTCATCAACTTGGGTGCATTATGATTGAAGGTATAAATGAAATGATCCTGGAAGTATCGGATGGGTAAAATAAATAAATGTAATACAAGGTATTCTTGTCAAAATAAGTCACTTCTGATAAATTGCATGGTTTACCCTGCAAAATCAATTACAGTCTAGTGTTCTAAGCAGCAAATGCAAGAAATGAAACATGCAAATTACACACACTTTATAGAAAATTGTTGGGATAAGGTGAAGCGCATTGCGCAGGCAGCAGATGATTCCTTTATTACTCATACTAAGAATTCAACATTATGGAGAATTTATCATTCAGTCTAATATATATATATATATTTTTTTTTTTCTGTGTGAACTCTTATTTGCATTTCTTGTGTGAAATATATCTATTATGTGCAAAAAAACTTTGTACAATTTTTTAACTTTTTTCACTTTGCGGATTTGCTGAAGTACCGTATGCGCAGTGTGAAATTCTCTACTAACTTGTTACATGTAAATGGATTTGATGTGACCAAAAATGCACAATTTTGCACTTTGGAATTTTTTTGCTTTGACGCCGTTTACTGTGCGAGATCAGTAATGTGATTAATAGTTCGGGCGATTATGCACGCGGCGAAAGTAAACATGTTTGTTTATTTGTTTATTTATTTATTTATATTTTTAAAATGGGAAAAGGGGGGTGATTTGGACTTTGGACTAATAGGGGAGGGGATTTTTTATTAATAAATTTTTATTTTACTTTTATTTTTACTTTAACTAAAAGTCATCTGGGGGACTTGTATATAAACAGCAATGATCTCTCATAGAGATCAATGCTGTGTATATACACAGCAAAGATCGATGAGATCGGTCATAGATTGCTATGGCCTGCTGCCGGGACCAGCGTCATGAGGCCCGGCACGGGCAGAAGAACGGATCTCCCCCCCACGATTGCATCGCGGGGGGTAGATCCGTCCCACTAGACACCAGGGACAGGGAGAGCACAGCATCTAAGTGCAGCTGTCAGGTTTGACAGCTGCACTTAGAGGCTTAATTAGCCGGCACGGCAACGGGACCCACGCCGGCTAATAGAGGCACTGCCCGGCTGCACATGTCAGCCGGGATCAGCGCCGTACAGAGCGGGGTTCCGGCGGGACCCCGCTCTGAACCCCCCCCCCCCCCCCCCCCGCACGGCACCATGACGTATCAGATACGTCATGGGTCGCTAAGGGGTTAAAGCCCGTTCTAAAAAACAGACATTAAAATAATGGTGTCGGAATACAGCGACACCATTGAATTCAATGCAATGCTGCAGCTGCAGAAAAGAACAGATGCTGATTTAATTGCAATCAGCGTCTGTTCTTTTCTGGAGAAAAAAAAATGTAGTAAGAACATAGCCTAAGGCTATGTTCACATAGTATTTGCTCAGTATTTTGGTCAGTATTTTTTCAACCAAAACCAGAAGTTGATTACAAACACAGAAACTGTGCAAATCTTTCCATTGTAGTTATTATATATAAACATGCAGGTTTTTCCAAGTGCACTTACATATTCCTGTACATATTCCTCGACTAAAATCTCTGATAACAGCACGATGATTTGCACAATTGGGCCATGTCCAAATACTTTTTTTTTAAATAAAATAACGGCCATTAGTTGATGCCGTTGAAATAATTGTGTAATAGCCTTGTCCTTCTTTTTTCTAGTTTTCTGCATTGCAGAGTCCAAGAGAATGCAGGTCATCACACTTTATACTATATACAGGCACCTGGACTTCACTGATATGTTTCCCAAGGTTGTGTCTATTGATTGGATGCTGATTGGTACAGCGACAGACAAGAGCGAAACAACCTAGCCAGTGGTCAATACTAGGAAGTCACAAGATACAACAAAGGTAAAACAAAATCCAATATCTGAAACAAGGAAACCAGAGTAAAATCAAGAGGCCACAACAAGTCAAAGGCAAAGGAGTGTCAAACAATCGAAGGTCAAAGGCAAGTAAGGGTATATCCAGAAGTACAATTAACCTGAAGCTAGGCTAGTATGCAAAGTAAATAACCCACAAGTGTATTAGGTAGTGTAAAAATAATAACTGGCAGATAGGTGAAGGCAGAGCAGGTTTAACCATTTAAGGACTGAGACTTTTTTTGTTAAGGGGTTGAAGAGCCTTCTTCTGACAAAGAATTGAAAAGAAAATACTAATGAAAAGCAATGTAAGTCAATGTGATCTAACTGTTCAAGAAAAAGTCCAAGAAGTACAGATTTACTTTGTAGTTCCTGGGTCCACAGTGCAAGATCATATATAAAAGCCCATGCCTTAGCCATTACATGCCATTGTGTCTAAACATTGTGTAGGAAATATACAGCTATGTAAATTGTTATACATGAAACCTTACCGATATTCTGCATGGCTATGTTTGTCATTCTCATGTGTAGTAGAGGAGCACTCATGTCTGATAAGTCCCACATGCAACTGAGGCCTTGCAATCCTGATATAATTAAACCTGGAGTGTCCTCCATTGTTTATTAATGTAGTTATTATTATTTATTTTTTACAGGCATCTTACTTTCTTTATGCACTGTATAATAATAATAATAATAATAATAATAATAATAATAATAAATATATTATTATTATCTAATAAAGCAGAGGTTTAAGAGGTATTCCACTTTAACATAACTTTTCACATGTTGCTGCCCATGGTGAAACTAAAGTCCTTCAATAGTTGTTATAATCTATTCAGTTTCCTTCCCCCAGTTCTGGACTGCTACATTTTCTCTCAATCAGCCCCTGCTCCCCCCTTCTTTCCCAGATGGCTGATGTAAACAAGTCCCTGGCAGGCTTTATCTGCAACTTTTTAGCTTATTTGCAATGCTTGGATGGTTAATCTGAGGTCAGGTTGCTGATGAACTCACTGTGATTAATCCTTACAGCATTAGAAATTTGCTACTAAGTTGTAGATAGGGACTGGTTTACATAAGCCTTCTCAGAAGGGAAGGGGGAGGAGGGGGAGAAGGAGAGGAAACTCACACATTTTTTTGTGTCTTCAGCAGAAAGCAGCAGCTCAGAACTGAGGAGAGGGAGACTGATCAGATAATAACAAGTATGGAAGGAATTGTTAGTCTCACCATGGGCAGCAACATATGAAAAGTAATGTTTGAGTGGAATACACCTTTAAGCCACTTACATACAAACTACATATAAGGAGCTGGCTGTCACACCCAGCTCCTGGCCCTTCCGCAATGTGCGGCCGGTTCCCTGAAAACACCAAAGGAGTCCTTGGCAACCGGCCCGGCCACTGACTGATAGTTACCGACCCAGCTTGTTCACCTAGCGAGTATTGTGTTTGTTTCTCCTGTTTTAATTTTCGTATCTAACACATCCAGGTTAGGGACTGTCGCCCAGTTACCCACTGCCGCCTAGGGCAGATTGTGGTAAGTAGGTAGGGACAGTGGGACGGGTGCCAGTGCAGGGCCTCATTTGTCCTGTGTCTTAGTCTCGTAACCTGACAGTATATCTATCTAAAAGGGAAAGGAAAAAAAAAGTACTCAGTTCAATGATCCAATTTCTTAACTTTTCTAACCTTTAATATCTTTATCTGGTATACAGCCGTGATGTTGCAAAGATGTAAAATGTAAGATCATGAAATTAATTGTGGGCTCCACTTTATGCTTTTTATTATATCTGCCAAAATAATTTGTAAATATTGTATGGGAAACTGTCAGACAATAATTCTAAGATTTCAAAAGCTAATTGTTTTTTTTCTATGACAATTCTTTTTGTTTTTTTAAGACAAAATGATTTCCAGTTTTATGCTTTTAAAATTAGAATTCCTTTCCGTAAAGACTCGTCAAACCTTCATGTTTGCAGCAGAATTGTCGGAACTAAAGGCTCTGATATCGAAAAGTGAGACATAAACTTGTTTTGTTAAGTCTAAATTGTACTCAGAATGCACAAGTTTAATATTTGTAATTTATATTCATGGGAAGGATTCCTAAATAGTCACAAAGGGAGACAGGATTGATAGCTTTAATATAAATACACAAAATAGACAGATGAACTAGTGAAGCCATTCACTTGATAAATTATATAACTTATCATTGAGGCATCAAAGAATATAGACTACAAGAAACAGTAATTGTTTGGAGAAATTTGAATTGTTACTTTTTTCTTAAAATATAAAAAATGCTTATTTTATTGTTTGTGTTATTGCTCTTTTTGCTAGATATTACATTCCATAAATTATATGTTATGTTTTCTTTTTCCTGAGAAGACAAATCTTATGAGTTATGACAAAACGTCAACTCTGGGATGTACCTTATAACAACATAATGTGTAGTTTTCTCATATTTATATTCATACTTTTATTTTGATATCACCATAGGTCACTCAGCTAGAGGCAGAGTCCATGTATCTCTGTAGGATTTTCTTGAATAACTCAGGGCACAGGGTCTATACAATGCTTAAGTTCTTCATTCATTAAGGGTACATGCACACTGCGGAATGGCGACGTATAACCTGTCACGCATTCCTCAGCTCGCACCCGCCGGCGAACTGTGGTGCATGCGCCCGTCTCAGCCCGTGTAATAGACTCCATTCTATGCACGGGTGGATTCCATCGTCCATCCAAAGACTGAACCTGTTCATCTGTCGCCATTCCGCAGTGTGCACGTACCCTAACACAGAAAGACATTATAAGCTCTACTATTTAGTATTGTATTTATGCACTACAATCTCTATTGGGAAACATCAGCAGAATGGGAATGATTACCCCACTACAGCCACTGACTGGCTGAGTGGACCTTACACGTTGCAACCTGAGTCCCTGCTTAGACCAGGAAGTGGCCAGGGACAGAAACGGCGTTATGTGGCCACCAGAACTGAACGGTGAAGGTAAGAGCATGTTATTTATTTTATCCGGACTTCTCCTTTAGGGTACGTTCACACGTACTGGATCTGCTGCGGATCCCTGCCTCTGGCTTGCTTCTGGGCTCCCGGTTTCTTTACGTCCCACTCAGCCAATCAGTGCACTGCAACGGGGCAGCGTGCTGATTGGAAGAGCAGGACGTGCCGAGAACCCCCGAAGCAAGCCAGAGAGGGGACCAGGTGAAGTATACGCTCCGGCGGCGGGGGGTTAATGGGGCGGGCTGTGGACAAATTAACAGTGGCATGTGCATCCTGCTGTGAGTTTGTCTGCCCATAGGGCTTTCTGGGCAGGGATCCGCAGCTGGACGGTTACGTGTGAACGTACCCTTAATAAATGTCCCCTATGGCTCACATGACTTTTTTCACTTTTCTCAAAATGATATCGGTCATTTTGAGTATTAAATGATGTCCGTGATTTTGCATTTTTGACGCCTGCCATTACAATGACTGATATTGGTAGATTATTCTATTTTAGGCCATTTTAGGTATGGTTCTTTTTTGAATTTCCGGTTAAAGGACAGTGAAAAAAAATGTGTGTGAACAACTAAAAATAACAGGAAAATTCCTTAAAAATAAGGAATCTGTCACCCCCTTTTCGCATTCTGACTTCTCTACACAGGTATAAAAGGTAAATTTAGCAGTTTCATACCTTATTTTTATATCATATGTCATGGTGCTTGTCCAAGTAAAAAGTGATCTTTTATCATCTGCAGATTGTTCTAAGGGGAGCGGGGCTTCACTGCAACAGCGCCGCTTAGCCCCGCCCACAGCACCACCATTGGCCTCGCCCCCTCATGACGCACATAGGTCCCGACCCCTCCCTGACCATTGGAACAGGCTGGCCTAAAGGTCTAGGCCCCATGGCGATCGGCTGCATCCGCTAATAGCCGCGGTTACGGCTGCAGAAAGAAGCCGAGATCACAGCGGCTCTAAGCAGGGGTGCGGACCCTCTCTGAACTCCCCTAACAGTGCCATGAAGTACAAGGGATGTCATGGGTCATTAAGGGGTTAAACAAGGAGAATCAAACATAGTTACAAAATAATTTCAAAATAAGATATATTCAGCAGTGAATGCACTAAACGAGTTCTAACTGTGCATATCAAATCTTACTATTTTCACGCAGGTTATTATGAAAAAAAAAAAAAAAAAAGAAGAAGAAGAAGAGGAATGCAGGTTTCCTAAATGAGAAGTGTTAATTTTCATGCAATGATTTAATGGGCACTTGTGAGACTTTTTCCCCCTGGGTGTATGATTACTTCCATTTATAAAGCAGGGTTAATAAAAAAAAAAATGTCCAAAGTAAAAATACATTTTTAATAATACTACTTAATGTCATAGCAGGAACAATAATTTTCTATAATTTTTGAAACCACTATATTTGCAATTTAATTAAGAGGCTCCATGGAGAATCATTTCTATGGTTTAGACAAAAAGTCAACATTAAAAATTTTTTTTAAAAAACTTAATGATTATGACCTTTACATTTCAGCCAGGATTTCACTGAGACTTCAATAAGCAATTTCTCTACTCCGCATCTAGTCAACACATCTAGTTACAAAGAAAAAGCACAGCGCTAATTCAATTTGAATAGTTATGAGCATTTACAATTTTGTCACATCAATAGAAGTACTAGGTCCGTGATTCATTTTATTGTACCCTACCTGTGCTTTCCATTTCTAATTAGCTGAAATTGTGTTTTAAAAGTGTGTTGCATGGCCTCTACTAATCTTATTATTATAATTGAAAGGCTATTTGGGTGTGGGCATAATTCACTTCCATAGCGAATTATGTATTATTTGACAACAGAAAATTACAATAGCCAAACAGGCATGCATGGAAATGAACAACTATACATATACACAGATATTCTTGGCTGGAGGCAAACTTCAGACTGATGTATCTACACTGCTCAAAGAAATAAAGGGAACACTCAGATAACACATCCTAGATCTGAATGAATGAAATCTTCTCATTGAATACTTTGTTCTGTACAAAGTTGAATGTGCTGACAACAAAATCACACAAAAATCATCAATGCATACCAAATTTATTAACCAATGGAGGCACACACAACATTAGTCTATGTATATGTTCGGCCATAGTTCGTACGATGCCTGACATGTGCGGCTGAAACTACGGCCGTGGGAAAAATAGACATGCGGCTGGATTGCGAACATGCGGCCGGATTGCGAACATACGCCCGTAGTACAGTTATGCTTCCTAGCTTGTTTCGAAGCATTCTGAAACAGGTCATTTACTTGGAAATCTTCGCCCAGCCCAATAAAACACACATAACTTTTTGGATCTAAAAATCAAGTTCAATTTGCCTGAAATAAGTACTCTGTACGGGACCGCATTGGAATCCACGTCTGTGAGTTGGAACAGTTCCGGCCGCAAACAATGGTCTTGTTCATTTTTCACTGCGCCGTATACGATCCGGCCGTAGGCTCATACGTAGTGTGCATTGTGCGGCCGGATATCGTATACTTTCAAGCGTACGCATCAACCTCAAAACCAGTATGGCCGGAAATATACGTAGTGTGAACATAGCCTTAAAGTGTAAAAACACACTCCAGGCTAATCCAACTTTGATATAATGTCCTTGCAATAAGTCAAAATGAGGCTCAGTATTGTGTGTGGCCTCAATGTGCCTGTACGACCTCCCTACAATGCTTGGGCATGTTCCTGATGAGGTGGTGGATGGTCTACTAAGGGATCTCCTCCCAGACCTGGACTAAAGCATACGCCAACTCCAGGACAGTCTGTGGTGTAACGTAATAGTGGATGGAGTCAGCGTCGGACTGGGGTATCTGTGGTCCACCAGAGGAAATGATCCTGGGGGCCAACCAATGAAGAACCAGTGAGAATAATCATGTCATTCAGTGTTAGCGCAGGTTTTTTAAGCTGAGGGCCCACCGGAGGACCCTCTGGTACTCTGGTGGGCCAGTCCGACACTGGATGGAGTGAGACATGTCCCAGATGTGCTCGTTGGGATTCAGGTCTGTGAAACAGGCGGGCAAGTCCATAGTTTCAATGCCTTCATCTTGCAGGAACTGCTCACACACTCCAGCCGCATGAGGTCTAGCATTGTCCTGCATTAGGAGGAACTCAGGGCTAACCGCACCAGGATATGGTCTTACAAGGGGTCTGAGGATCTCATCTAGGTACCTAATGGCAGTCAGGCTATCTGCCATTTGCCAATTCTGGTGTTCTGACAAATGGAAAACGTCCTGCACGATGTTGGGCTTTGAGCACAACCTCCATCTGTGTATGTTGGGCCCTCATACCTTCTTCATGGCGTCGGTCTCTAACCATTTGTGTAGACACCTGCACATTTGTGGCCTGCTGGAGGTCATTTTGCAGAGCTCTGGCAGTGCTCCTCCTGTTCCTCCTTGCACAAAGGTGGAGGTAGCAGTCCTGCTGCTGGATTGTTGCCCTCCTATGGCCTCCTCCACATCTCCTGATGTACTGGCCTGTCTCCTGGTAGCACTTCCAGCCTCTGGACACTACGCTTACAGATGCAGCAAATCTTCTTGCCACAGCTCGCATTGATGTGCCATCCTGGATGAGCTGCACTAACTGAGCCACTTGTGTGGGTTGTAGAGCTCACAAGTGTGAAAACTCCACCAACATTCAAAAGTCACCAAAACAAAACATCAGCAAGAAAGCATAGTTACTGAGAATTGGTCTGTGGTCTCCACCTGCAGAACCACATTTCACAGAAGTTTGATTTATTTGGAGTTATATTGTGTTGTTTAAGTGTTCCCGTTATTTTTTTGAGCAGTGTAGTTGTCATTACTATGATCAACCAATAGTGATGATAGATAGGTAGATGCCCACCTGGATAGATGCAATGGTTGCAGATGACTATGGCATCCTGAGGGTTAAAGTACCAGGACTGCAGCAACAACAGGGAGAAGGGTACAAGGGGACGGGTGTTTTACTTCCTAGCTCCTAGCAACGATTTTAAGAATGCATGTTATATACCAACAAGATCTTCATAATAAAAATGTAATTTGTGGAGCAGGAACACAGGTACTGCTGTATACTTTTGTTAAATGGGTTAAGTATTATGATACATTTGTGCATCCAAACATATAAAAATATATTTATATTTTATATATTGTAAAAAAAGAAAAAAGGAAAGCCCGAAAAATGGAACCAAATTTTAACCTCTTAGGGAGATAGGACGTACCCGTACCTCATATGTCCCCACGAGGTGTTCAGAGCAGCGGCGACCCCGCTCTGAACCGCCGCGGTCCCGGGTGCCGCGTGTAGCCCAGGACCGAGGCTATCAGTGGGCACGGTCCAATCGCCGTGCCCGCTAATAAGGTATTTGGAGGCAGCTGTGAAAGTTGACAGCTGCATCCGATTACCTTATGCAGCCGTTCTCTGGTGTCTAGTGGCGGAGATCGCTCCTCCGGAGGAGCGATCTCTGTATCTATTACCTGCCGGGGTCCACTCCAAGATTGCGCTGACCCCGGCTCGGAACTCGTTTGTTTTCGGCTGCAGCAGCCAAAAGCAAACCAGTGCCGATCTCATTGAACTTTGCTGTATAAGTATACAGCAAAGATCTCAATGAGAGATCAGAGTGTATATACTAGAAGTCCCCCAGGGGGGCTTCTAGTATATGTGTAAAAAAAATAAATAAAGTGTTGTTGTCAATAAAAAGCCCCCTCCCCTAATAAAAGTCTGAATCACCCCCCTTTTCCCAGGTTATAAATTAAAATAAATAAATAAACAAACATGTTTGCTATCGCCGCGTGCGTAATCGCCCGAACTATTAATTAATCACATTCCTGATCTTGCATGGTAAACGTCCCAAAGTGCAAAATTGCGCATTTTTGGTTGCATCAAATTCTGAAAAAATTTAATAAAAAGTGATCAAAAAGTCGTATATGCGCAATCAAGGTATCGATAGAAAGTAAACATCATGGCGCAAAAAATGTCACCTCACACAGCCCCATAGACCAAAGGATAAAAGCGCTATAAGCCTGGGAATGGAGCATTTTTAAGGAACATATATTTGTTAACAATGGTTTGAATTTTATACAGGCCATCAGATAAAAGAAAAGTTATACATGTTATATATCGTTGTAATTGTAACGACTTGAGGAACATGCATAACAAGTCAGTTTTACCCCAGGGTGAATGGCATAATAACAAATACCCCCCAAATAAAAGGAATGCGTTTTTTTTTTTGTTCAATTTCACCACGCATTGAATTTTTTTCTGGTTTTGCAGTGTACTTTATGCAAAAATTCAGCCTATCATTGCAAAGTACAATTAGTGACGCCAAAAATAAGGGCTCATATGGGTTTCTAGGTGGAAAAATGCAAGCGCTATGGCCTTTTAACCCCTTAACGACCGCGGGCGTATATTTACGCCCTGCGGTCGGTAAGGACGTTCAGAGCGGGGCCGCGCGGCGGCCGCGCTCTGAACCGCGGCGATCCCGGGTGCCGCTTGTAGCCCGGGACCTCAGGTATTAGCGGGCACGGTCTGATCGCCGTGCCCGCTAATACAGTAATCGGATGGAGCTGTCAAAGTTGACAGCTGCATCCGATTACCGGACGCAGCATCATCCCTGGTGTCTAGTGGGGAGATCGCTCCTCCGGGATGTTATCCCGGAGGAGCGATCTCCGTAACTGAAGCCGGCCGGGGACCGCTCCGAGATGGCGCCGTCCCCGACTCGGCACTCGTTTACTTCCGGCTGCAGCAGCCGGAAGTAAACGAGTGCCTATCTCATGGATCTCTGCAGCATATCTATGCTGCAGAGATCTCTATGAGAGATCAAAGCACTTATATTAGAAGTCCCCCAGGGGGGCTTCTAGTATAAGTGTAAAAGTAAAAAAAAAAGTGTTGCTATTAATAAAAAGCCCCCTCCCCTAATAAAAGTCAGAATCACCCCCCTTTTCCCAGGTTATTAATAAAAGTAAATAAATAAATAAATAAATAAATGTTTGGTATCACCGCGTGCGTAATCACCCAAACTATTAATTAATCACATTCCTGATCTCGTACGGTAAACTGCGTAAGCGCTAAAAAATCCCAAAGTGCAAAATTGCGCATTTTTGGTCACATCAAATCCAGAAAAATGTTAATAAAAAGCGATCAAAAAGTCGTATATGCGCAATCAAGGTACCAATAGAAAGAACATGTCATGGCGCAAAAAATGACACCTGACAGAGCCCCATAGACCAAAGGATAAAAGCACTATAAGCCTGGGAATGGAGCGATTTTAAGGAACGTATATTTGTAAACAATGGTTTTAATTTTTTACAGGCCATCAGATACAAGAAAAGTTATACATGTTACATATCGTTTTAATCGTAACGACTTGTGGAACATATATAACAAGTCAGTTTTACCCCAGGGCGAACGGTGTAAAAACACACATCCACTAAAAACACAAAATGTGTTTTTTTTTTTTCAATTTCACCACACATTGAATTTTTT
The DNA here is from genome assembly GCF_027789765.1 of Dendropsophus ebraccatus. Lineage (NCBI taxonomy): Eukaryota > Metazoa > Chordata > Amphibia > Anura > Hylidae > Dendropsophus > Dendropsophus ebraccatus. The sequence goes on along the minus strand of NC_091460.1, from coordinate 123,092,614 downwards.
CCTGCTTTTGCAGTGTACTTAATGCAAAAATTCAGCCTGTCATTGCAAAGTACAATTAGTGGCGCAAAAAATAAGGGCTTATGTGGGTTTCTAGGTGAAAAAATGCAACTGCTATGGCCTTTTATGCACAAGGAGGAAAAAACAAAATCGCAAAAATAAAAATTGCCCCGGTCCTTAAAGGGTTAAACACAAGGAGGAAAAAACGAAAATGCAAAAACAAAAATTGGCCCCGTCCTTAAGGGGTACCTATCATGGTGCTTAGGTAGGATTGGGTAGCTGTGGAAACGTCCCATGCCGCAGAAATTTCCATGCACAAGCCCTAGAGGCACTGTCATATTATTATTATTATTATTATTATTATTATTATTGTTATTAGTTTATTTATGTAAAATTTATGTAATATAGATTTTTTTTTCCATTTTCTATGACTAAATCAGCCTTAAACATGTAACCAATAGGTGCCTCACTTTTTCTCCCAGTTCATTCTCCTTCCTTGTCTTTTCTCTTGAAGAAAAAAAAAAGACTAAACACAGGAAGTGACCTCATCCCAGTACTTTGCATGGTAATAGGATGTGTGTGTGCCATGTGTGCTACTATCAGCGGTATGGACGCTCAGTGGTTAGCACTGTAATCTTGCAACACTGAGTCCTAGATTCACATCCCAGGTACCCCAGTTTTGACAGAGACATAGTTTTGACAAGTTGGCATAGTTTCTATTTTATTACATTTTATTTTTATAAAAAAAAAAAAATAATAATAATAAATATAATGCCACTGCAGTTGTAGTTATTTCTATTTTGTATCTCCATATGAACCCATTTAATCTACAATTACTGTATGTGCACATAGCTGTACATAGCTGCTGTTAAATTACCTTTCTCCTATCAGAATTCTATGGCCTCCATGCTTTACACTTGCTGTAAGGTAAAAATGTCTGCTACAATAATATAAAATTCCAATCTTTCCAATATTCAATAAAATAAATATTATTAGAAAACTTTAGCAACTTCTTCAACTTTTAATTTACTGCTACATGTCAATCTTTACAGTTTGAGGGTAAATTTTCTATAGATATACTTTCTTCACGTAAGAACACTATAATAGCATTCTTATTACTGGAAGCAAGACTGAGAATGAAAATCAAATAACTCACATTCATGTAGCTCAAAGTTTCAACAAAACCCTGCTAAATGTTATCTACAAGCCCCATTAGCTCAACTAAATAGGTGTGAGTTTTATTCTCAATAAATATTGGAGAAGTTTAATGACTTGGTTTACTCACCATTATTCACACAAGAAATTCTTCTCTGCATCATTTGCATCTGTGCCCAAATTACCTTTCTGTTATGGAACTATGCATCATATGTCTGTATCAGAGTACAAACTCATTAAGTTATATGCTCCAAATCAAAGATATTAGGGAGGTTTCTCATTACTGGCTCAAAGGAAAAGTGGAACAGTTACAGACACATTCCAATTGTAAAGTAGTAGAGAAAACTACAGCATAGTTGTCCTGATGATGTCCTGAGCACTGTGCTGGAGGAGGTGGGGGTGTATTTGAGCTGTAACCTGATTGGTTTCGATAAGAAAATTATTGTGCCACTTATCTTTGGTCCCAGTTTTAATGACTCTCTTCCACTGTTTGGCCATGTTTACACACTATCTTTTTTTTAAAAGTAATAAAAGGGCCGTTGTTTTCAGTTTGCAATTATTTATATTGAAGTCTATTGGAACAACAGCCGTTGGTTCTCCGATGATCGGAATGTTTTTAGCACTTATTTTCGAACATGCGAATGTACGCAACTGCATATGCAGATGCATTAGTTTCCTCCCACCAATTAAAGAGCCAATGAACAAGTGGGGGAGGAAGGGCAAATCCGGTAATGTAGTAGACATGTTCACTACTGGCATTACTGTAATTGGCTGTTCGATTAGCGGCATTACATACATGCGATAAAACATGACATTGAGGTGAATTTTCTCACAGTCTTTCCTGATTCTTGTGCCGTTCAGTAGGGAGAGTGACACGAGCAGGGACAGCACCTGTATTTAGTTTGGCAGCAATATTCACAGTGGTAGTCAGTCAGTGTAGGTAGGGAGAGCTGACCGAGTAGGGCTTAGAACATTGTGAAATTGTCAATGTAGGGAAGGTGACAGGATCCAGCGTTTTAGCACTATAAGGATTCATTTCTTAACCCTGTAGTGACCAGGCATTCTCTGGGAAAAAAAACTGAAGAACCCAACAGTCCTTTTTATATATATTATATATAGATAATTTTTTCCTATTCATCTTTTTGTCTGGCTCTGCTGTGTGCTACTGATTGCCGAGTGTTATCAATATACACAGTAGTATATACGTCATTTTATATAAATACACACACAGGCGAATTTAATTGCTTCACTATTCCGTATTTTACAGGCGAATGTAATTGCTTCATTATTACGTATTTTACAATTTGCACCTGATAATCTGTACGCATGTGCGTAATGTTTGTGAATGTTCGGCGAACACAAACCGATCCCGATCAATTTTTATGTTGTTGTTCGGGATCTTTTTAACGAAATTCAGTGGACCTTTAAAAATAGCCACACCCAAAATTGGCCATCATTCAACCTAGACTTAAATAATGCACCAACAGTTGTCACTAACGGCAGCCAAAGTATGATAAAGGTTTTGTTTTGTGTATTAAATAGCGGCCGTTGAAAATTGTTGTGTAAATATAGCCTTTCAGTAAATGTTGAATGAATCCAGCTTAATACCAGAGAGTGCAGTAATAGGACATAGCCACATAGGTCTAGCAGACATCAACACAATGTAAAATGTTCCATTTGGTATAGTCCATTTTTGTCTGCTCTTAAGAAAATGCTGCAGGCCGCCCATGTAAAACAGTTTTTTAATTCATTAACAGTATGGTGGTATTACATGTGGTGCTAATTTGTGATCAATTTCTATAGCTTTGTTTTCTTAGCATTAAAACAGTGTATAAATTATCATACCTATCTGCATAACCACACCATTTATTGCCTAACGGTGCCTTTCCACACAGAGCTTTATCTTACAGATTTTTTTTAAGCCAAAGCCAGGAATAGCTTTAAAAAGAGAATTCTCAGTCTTAACTTTATGACCTGTTCTCTGTTCATAGTCTGTTCCTGACTTTGGCTTAAAAAATTGCTATTACACGCACCAACAGCGAGCAGGGAGAAGTAGGAGGGCTGTGTGAAGTTGTGAGGGTGGAGGACTGTGGCTGCCCTGATGATCGTCTGGGTGGCCCATAGGAGAGAGCAGTGGTCTACTTCCACTCCTATTACATGGAGTGAGGGGCAGAAGATCGTTGCTATCATTATAGTTTTTTTCAACAGGTTGAAAGACAAAGATCAGACGGAATTGTGCATGTTGGCTGATTGTTGCCTTTTAACAGGAGCTATTATTATTGAGGTACCAAACGTGTCAGTAACGAAGTTAAGTGCAATGGCCGAGTATACTACTGCAACTTACTAGCATGTTACTTGACGGTCTCCTGGACAACTAGCTCTTCCACTAGATGGGCCTGAACTTTCTGATCGTGTGTCAATCTGCACCCACATGATTGTGATGTGTTTTCCTGTGGATTCAAGACTTTTCTCTAACAGCCCAAGCTGAACCACTGCATCTGAATAGGCCCCTAATCTGTAGCTGCAGTACCCAAACTTACCCTCACTTTAAAATTAAAAGTCTATTTCAACTAACTACAGGCTTCAAAAGTGTATCTCAACTCAACTACAATATTTTCTCTGTGTATCTCAAACAACCAGTATATCTTAAAGAAGATGTACCACCAGCTACATCCTCCTTAAGCTGAACTGACTGATCGAACTCCTTCCTCACGGGGAAGCCGGTGCCATGGTCTGTTTTTCGGACCGCGGCCCGGTTCCTGTGCATGGCGCCGTTCTACGCACCGGAACCGGCCGGTGCTCAAGCACTTGAGGCCGGCCGGGCAGCCCCCAGTGGGAGGGAATTCCCTTAGAATGAATGGAGCCGCGTCATACAGGGGAGGGAATTCCCTCCCATTTGGGGGCGTCTCGGCCGGCCTCCAGTGCTTGAGCACCTGCCGGTTCCGGTGCATAGAACGGCGCCGTGCACGGGAACCGGGTCATGGGAACCGGGACCGCGGCACCGGCTTCCCCGTGATTGCGCCATTCGATCCGTCGGTTCAGCTTAAAGAGGATGTACCTGGTGGTACATCCTCTTTAAGTGTATTGCAGTATTACAAACAGCTATTGTCTTCTAAAGATTGTCAAGTTCTTATCATTTTTTGGATTCTGTATTTGCCTAACCACATGAGAACACTATCAGTATTACCTTCTATGAGAGTGATTACAGTTTTAAACAAGAGCCTATTGTAGTCCAGAGACTGCTACATTTTGTACTGTCCTTCAGAGCGATACAGTAAACTATTTTTGGTTAGGCTTATCTAGAAACATCGAAGATTTTTGGCAGAAAAAGACCATTGGGTCCATCAAGTCTGTCCTTTTAGTATTTCCCTTCTTATTATCTTAGGATAGATATATTTTTATCCCAGGCAGGTGTACATTCTGTTAATGAAGATTTAACAACCCCATATCTGTACCTCTGTGATCTTACCTGCACAATACCTGTGACTGTAAAGCATGCACTGTACTCCTTACTCTAGACAACTGCAGCAACTGCTACTCTCCAGTGTGTGGTGGTCCCGAGCCAGTGTATCCGGGGATGGCCAGCTGATCTCACTGCTGGCTACCATCACAAGTGCTCGCATGGTGCTCCATCTTCTCCAACATCTGCCTTCCAGGGTTGCTGTACCCCTCGGGTCGCCATACTTATGACACATTTTAAATTAATAAAATCCGAACCTACCATGGGAGGTTCTTCTTCAAGACCCCCTCTTACCCGTTAGGATATTTCTAGAAAAGCTTAGAAATAATACCAATAATAAAGTTAAAGATGTGCTAATTACAATTTTTTCTCAAATTATGTTTAAAATTAGCCTAAAAAATGACAATGTGAAGGTTTTCATAAAAACACATTGCATGCTAGTTACATAATTATTTATCAAAAATTTTATTTTACGCAAAAGTACATTACACACACACACACACACACTCATATATTGGAATCTAAGCTGTATAACAATACTCATACTTGATACATATTGCTCAGTAAAGTGCTTTGCTAACCACATCTGTGTTTCGGAAATAACATTCCTCATAATTATGAACCAAGGTTGACGTTTTAAAAAAATATATATCTTATTGAAAAGTCTAACCAGCATTTTTAATATAAAGATTTTTCATATAACCAACACAGCTAAACAAAAGTATTAAACCTACAAGAATAATGTTGCTTGGCAACAATGTTTCTAATTTATCTTCATCTGTGTAATATTCTTCTCAATAGCAGATTATCCAGGCAATGTGTTATAAACATTGTCAATATATACAGTGTGTTATTAAGACAGTATTTTACTGGCTTACCCATAAACTTATCAAGCTGTGCAAGTAATATGACAAGTTATATTTTCTTTGAAATTAAAAATCACAAAGATTTTTGTACTATATTTCATAATCTTGGGGAATTACTTTAGTTTGCAAAGAACTGTAAAAGTAAAAACTAAAAGAAGTAAGTTTAAAACGACTTTTAGACATACAGCAAGAGAAAAACATTGATAACAGTAGCAGAAAACCTCTAGGCTATGCTTACAAACAGAAAAAAAAGGAAAAAGCGTGCAACCTGCTGTGTGAACAGAGGCAAAGAGGTGCGGTCAATTTTTACTTTTTTTTTGTTGTATGTGGGGAGTGTGGCTACCTCCTGTTGGCTTATTGGATTATTTGGATCCTATCTGCCTAGTTGTAGGCTTACTGTTAGCCCAGGAGAGGCTATTGTCAGTGTGTAAATACTAGAGTAGGGACCATGGGGAAGATTTATCAAACATTGTGTAAACAAGTGAAACTGGCTCAGAATCCCCTAGCAACCAATCAGATTCCATCTTTCATTTTCCAAAGAGTCTGTGAGGAATGATGTCTATCATTGATGTCTATGATAACAGAAAAGTCGTGTCTCCTCCATCTGGGACCCCACAAGAAATGACAACGATCAAGGGACCAGGTTTATCATTACTATATTAAATTATTTTGCTTTTGATGTATGCATAGGCAGGGGATGATTGAGAAAAATTCATTTTGCTATTAATATGTTAAGTATTACAAATGAAGATGTACAAATATAACATATTTTCCGGCGTATAAAACGACTTTTTAACCCCGAAAAATCTTCTTAGAAGTCGGGGGTCGTCTTATACGCCGTATTGGTTGGGAGCTCAAAAATGGCCCCAACCCCACTGTATGGGGCGACCACTACAAAAAAACAAACAGTTTACTCACCTGGGGCCAGTTCCCGGCCTCAGGGCCCCTCCTGTCCCGCTCCCGGCGCAGGCAGTGTGACGTACACTGACTGCACCGAGGATAACTGAAGCTCTCCCAAGCTTCCTAGCATCTCATCAGTGAAGCTCGGAGACACTTGGCTTCCGGGAGAGCTTCGGAAGAATGACAGAGGCTCCGGAAGTACCCAAAACCTCTGTCATTCTTCTCAAGCTCTCCCAGTAGCCAAGCGTCTCCGAGCTTCTTCGATGAGATGCTCGGCTGCTCGGGAGAGCTTCAGGGTTCCCCGGTGCAGTCAGGGTACGTCACACTGCCTGTGCCGGGAATGGGACAGGAGGCGAACGGAGGCCAGTGCTTTCACCGCTTTTACTATTAAATTCAATGGACTCAAAATAAAATAATGTACTGTCATTGCACTGACGGGCGGCCAGACAGCTAAATGACGTCCGTCATTTTAGACTCAAAATGATGGACATCATTTTAAACGGAGCTGAAAAAACGTTGTGTGAACATGGCCTTACACTGCTGCTTTTTTCTAAAATGTCTTACTTTCGCCAATGTTAATGTTTTGACACAGGATATTATTTAGACCAGTGCTTCTCAAACTGTGAGGTGGGCCTCACCAGTGAGGCGCCTCCTAGTTGTTGGTGAGGCCCAGCTGGGGAGCCAGTTTTCACAAAAGTAACTATGATCTGCACAGTCCTTTTGCTGTTTGCAAAAATCTCCATTTTAGCAACATTATTAATTTATTTTGTACTTGCTTTATTAGTATATAGAGGTTGGGATACAGGTGAAAGGCAGCCCTAGAATTATTTTCAGCTTTTAAATGGACTTTCACCACAGATAGTGAGGCCCAGACACCCTCTTGGTCAGTCTGGTGAGGCCCAGGCATTGCCTTGGTCTGTTGGGTGAGGCTCCAGTCGAAAAAGTTTGAGAAGCACTGATTTAGACTGTTAAAGAAAGCAATTTCTCATGAAACCAATTCAACACAATATGCCATCAAACATGCAGAATATAGACCGTTGAAAATGTTTTACTTATATTCACTGGATGTTCATATGTACGGTAGATAGCATAGACTCATGAGAGAGAGTCACAAATCATGTTGTTCTTAAAAATCTGGTAACTTCCCACAATACATCTGGGGATATGTTGAGTTTATAGATAAGTAAGGACTCATGTGTAACTCCATGTGATCAGCTGTTATTGTGTCTAAGACATGTCTTACCTTATATTTCCCTATAGCGTTGGCTGAAGTATATCTGACATTGAAATGATTTGTTGACCATGTATTCACCAGAGCAGCTATCTGTTCTGGATCATAAAACACTCTTATTCTCTTATCTTTCTCTATCGTTGTCCAAAGAAAAATGGTAGAACATGTTCAATATAGCTATTAATAAATTCAAAATACTGTTTGCAAAAATGTAAAACTTCTAATCAAAGTTCTACCGTAGCCCTGACTTTCCACCTAATTAGTGAAAGATGTTTTTCCTAAGTTACACGTTTTAGTCGTTAAATTATAATTAAATTTGAGTTACTATAATACTTTCCTCAACTTAGTTTATATAGAAATAATGATTATTCTTGCTAGAAAAAAACTTCTGACCTCTTCACTAATTGATCCGTCAGCTTCTTGGATTATTGTTGCAATTTATCGTTGTTAATTTACAGTGTGATCTTTTTAAAAGAACGTGTTTTGTAAACTAAAGGAAATTTGCCATATGATGTTAAACTCAGTGTTATGAATGTACCTGTCGGGACCTTGGCACAGTCCTTGATTTGTAAGGTACGATGAAAACTGCACTTTTGGCCATGATTTTGCACTTGTTTTGCGTTTTATTTGCATTTTGTCTGAATCTTGTCTGAACAATGTCTGATACCAGCACTTGTGTGGTGATTGACAGGTTCAACCACACCCATCTCCACTCTGTCAGTTTTATAGTTACTTTGTTTTGCCTTGGTTTTTATGTTGCTGACAGATCTTCCTGACAGTCATTTTGTCTTGTTACCAGGTTTTCAGGCAGGATAAGGGGTCCCAGTCCAATCAGATCAGGAACGAATCCCTGGTCACCACTGTGGGGCTGGTTATTGAGTTCTGCTCCTACTAGCATTTTTATCTCTATTTGCATTGTGTCTTTGACCCTCTGCTTTGAATTCTGACTATACTTGTTATTCTCCTGCCCTGACTGTTTTGCCTGACCTCTGACTACATTTTGTTTGTTGATTTTTTACTTATTTTGCCCAGCTGTTGTGACTTTGGACTGTTTACTTTTTAAAATTAATTTATTGTGCTTGTTTGTCTTTCTGTGTTTTGAGTTTTACCTACATAGGTCAGGGACTGTCACCCAATTACCCGCTTTCATAGGCCTCTTTTTTTTTTTTTTTTTTAATCTCCCGACAGTTCCTAAAATTTTGATTCCATGTCAGTTTTGCATGACATGTTAAGCTATCATAAAATAAAAGTTATTTATAATAACAGGTACTCTTTAAACTGTTTTGTGCAGCTGATTCAGAGATATCCTCCTTGAAAACGAGGATTCTGAGCGATGCATACTAGTCCTCTCCATTGTTTGTGTGTGCTTAGTAGTCCTGGATACTCATGAGCACCAGCACCCTCTGCCTACCAGCTACTGATTGACAGTAGTCTGCCCATACTATGTAAACATATTGTGTATAGGCAGATAGCTGTCAATCAGCAGCTTGAGAGCAGAGGGAATGGTGCTGCACAAAGCCCATTCTCCAGGCTATGATGCTCGAAATTTGAACCTGAAAAAAGAAAAAAATTTGCTTGGTCCCTGAGGTTCAAAAACTGTGTTATTAACCCCTTAATGACCAAAGGTCATTGATGCATGGGTTTACAGGTCACACTGAAGCAGTGCTCTCCTCCTTACTCTTTGAAAGCCAAAATTTATCTTTTTCCCTACAGGGCTGCTTAGAGCCTCATTAATCTAGCCTACGCCAATTTAACCCTCATTAATCTAGCCTAGGCCAATGTAACCCCTTATTAATCTAGCCTGGACTAGTGTGGATTGACGGCATACTCTGGTCTGTTATGCCAGCAGGATTCCCCATAGAACCCTATGGGAGCATCCAGAATTCTGCACTGCTCCAGATGTGCATGACATCCCAGATTGTCAACCAGGATCCGCAGGAGACCTGTAAATAAGGTATAATTACCGGGTAAGATGACCCAAAAATAAACACATGAGGGGGTAAAAGAGCAGAGATAAGATAGCAGCAACGTAAGTCACAGTATGTCCTTCCTATTGGTAAGTGCCATCTAATGCCAAAACTCCAATACACACACCAGGCAACCGACGACATATTACATGATAAGTCAGGTTATATGCAGGTATAATCTGTTTGTTTATATGTACTGATATTATGCAGTATCTCCTATAGGTGAATCCCTACAGATAAGGTACATATGTTTCTTGCACCAACAATGGTCATGATAACTTATCACAGATAGTATCCCTGTGGCAACAGAATAAATATGTGCCTAGATAGCAGGGTAACCAATGAAGGCAGCAGTACTAGCAATGCATATAAATCAAATCACATACTACAGAGTTACAGATTGTCTCTGCATCATTATGACATATTTAGACCAATGACGCTAGCCAGTATAAACAGATAAGAAGAACAGAAAAAACATCCCTCACTGGATGACTCACCGCCCCCCCCCCTCCTCCATGTGCCAATGATGATGACTCTGGTTTCCCACTGGCTGGTGTGGACTGGGTCCTAATTTTTCTAAATACTCTTATTGACCAGAGTATACTTACCTTAGTGTGCCTATTTATTTGCAATAGAAGTTTTTAATTGTATTTAATTAAAAGCTCTTTATGGGAAACTGTATCAAAAGCTTTGCCTATCTGGACTTCAGCAAAGCCTTTGATACAGTTCCCCATAAAAAGCTGATAGAGAAGTAGGAGAAAATATGACTTAATCCTTGGAGAGTTCAGTGGATTTGTGGTTGGCTGAAGGAGAGATATCAGAGGGTTGTTGTTAATGGTGTATATTCCGAGCAGAGCCTGGTTACAAGTGGTGTGCCACAAGGGTCTTTTCTGGGTCCTATTCTTTTTAATATGTTTGTAAGTGACATAGGAGAAGGTTTGGTAGGTAAAGTTTGTTTGTCTGTTTGCTGACGACACAAAAGTGTGCAATAGGGTTGATATTCCTGGAGGTGTCAGTAATATGGAAAATGATTTAGCTTTGCTAGATAAGTGGTCCAAACAGTGGAAATTGAAGTTCAACATTTCCAAATGTAAAAAAATGCACTTGGGGAGGAGGAATCCTCTATCCGAGTATAACATCGGCAGTACTGTGTTGGAAAAGACTTCAGAAGAGAAGGATTTAGGGGTAGTGATTTCTGACAACCTTAAAATGAGTCACCAGTGCAACCAGGCGGTGGGGAAAGAAAATCATATGCTAGGGTGTATAGCTAGAGGTATAACCAGTAGGAAGAGGGAGATTGTGATCCCGCTGTATAGAGCTCTGGTGAGGCCACATCTGGAATACTGTGTCCAGTTCTGGAGACCTCATCTAAAAAAGGACATTGATAAAATAGAACGGGGCCAAAGACGGGCTACAAAAATGGTGGAGGGTCTGAGGCACAAACCATATCAGGAAAGACTTAAAGAGGACCAATCACCTAAAAATCACTATCCCTATTATCAAAGGAAATCTCTCCCTAAGTCTATCTAAGAAGATACAGACTGCCTGTGCAGTCTGTATCTTATCCCTTTACCCAATTCTCTTGCTTGCTGAACGAAGGCCGGGCGCCGCCATCTTGATGACGTCACTTTGCGTTTCACCGCTGGAACGCAAGTGACGTATTCAAGATGGCGTCGCCCGGCCTTCCAGCACCGAACAAGAGGATCAGGTAAAGTATAAGCTACAGACTGTAAAGGCAGTCTATTTATGAAGATACAGACTGCCTTTGCAGTCTGTATCTTATACTTTACCTGTTCCTCTTGTTTGCTGCAGCAAGGCCGGCGTCGCCATCTTGATTACGTCGCTTGCGTTCCACCGCTGGAACGCAAGTGACGTATTCAAGATGGCGTCGCCCGGCCTTCCAGCACCGAACAAGAGGATCAGGTAAAGTATAAGATACAGACTGCAAAGGCAGTCTGTATCTTCATAAATAGACAAAATGAAGATACAGACTGCTGTTGCAGTCTGTATCTTATACTATACCTGTTCCTCTTGTTCGGCCCGGCCGCCGCCATCTTGATTACGCTACTTGCGTTCCACCACTGGAACGCAAATGACGTAATCAAGATGGCGGCGGCCGGCATTGCTGCCGCTGTGGATGACGGGAGCTTCCTGTCTCGAGCCGGCTCTTTTGAAAAGAGCCGGCGTGAGACAGTGAATTAAAAAGTGAATAAAACAAAAACGCGGCCGAAAAAATAAATAAAAGTATTTACAAATGTTAATTAAATAAATAATTACATTGAATTAGAAAATAAAAATTTTTTAAATTTCTTCCGTGATTGGTTCTCTTTAACCCTTTGAGGACCAGGCCCAAAATGACCCAGTGGACCGCGCAAATTTTGATCTTAGTGTTTCCGTTTTTCCCTCCTCCCCTTCTAAGAGCTCCAGCACTCTCAGTTTTCTATCTACATGCCATGTAAAGGCTTATTTGTTACAGGAATAGTTGTACTTTGTAATGGCGTCTTTCATTTTACCATAACATGTATGATGGAATTCCAAATATATTATTTATGAAGATATAAATTGGTGAAATCGCAAAAAAGAATGCAATATGGTAACGTTTGGGGGGTTCCTGTGTCTACGTAATGCACTATATGGTAATAGCGACATGATACCATTACTCTATAGGTCAGTCCGAACACAACCATATGCAGGTTACACAGATTCTCTAATGTTATATATTTTTTTTTAAATGAAATCCTTTTTTTTGGCAATTAATTATAAATAAAATGGGCCTATTGTGACGCTTATAACGGTTTTATTTTTTCACCTACGGGGCTGTATGGGGTGTCATTTTTTCCGCCATGATCTCTAGTTTTTATTAATACCATATTTGTGAAGATCGGACGTTTTGATCACTTTTTATTAATTATTTTATATATATAATGTAACATAAAATCGGTAATCCGCGCACTTTTTTCCCTCTTTTCGTGTACGCCGTTTACCGTTCGCAATGACGCTTGTTATATTTTAATAGATCGGACAATTACGCACGCTACGGTATATTATATGTTTATCTATTTATTTATTTTTATATGTTTTATTTATATAATGGGAAAGGGGGGTGATTTCAACTTTTATTGGGGGAGGGGTTTTGGGGTAGTGTGTTAGTGTTTTTAACTTTTTTTTTTTTACACATTTGAAGTCCCTTTGGGGGACTTCTACATCCACTACTTGGATTTTTACACTGATGAATGCTATGCCATAGGCATAGCATTGATCAGTGTTATCGGCGATCTGCTCATTGAGCCTGCCTGTGCAGGCTCAGTGTAGCAGATCGCCGATCGGACCGCACGGAGGCAGGTGAGAGAGCTCCGGCGGCCCGTTTTACCGATCGGGACCCCCGCAGTCACACTGCGGGGGTCCCGATCGGTAAGTGACAGGGGACTCCCCCTGTCACTTACACTTAAACGCCGCGGTCGCGCCGTGATCGCGGCGTTTAAGGGGTTAATGACACGCGGCAGCGCGATCGCTGCAGCGTGTCATTACCGGTGAGGTCCCGGCTGCTGATTGCAGCCGGCCCCCACCTGCTATGAAGCGCGCTCCGCTCCGGAGCACGCTTCATAGCGGGAGAAACACCCAGGGCGTACAGTTATGCCCTAGGTCGTCTGGGGACAGACTTCCATGGCGTAACTATACGCCCTGGGTCGTCTAAGGGTTAAGGATTTGAATCTGTATAGTCTAGAGGAAAGAAGGAAAAGGGGGGACATGATTGAAACCTTTAAGTATGTTAAAGGACTAAATAAGGTTCAGGAGGGAAGTGTTTTTAGTATAAAAAAAAACTGAGCTCAAGAACAAGAGGACACAGTGAGAGGTTAGTTGGGGGAAAGATCAGAAGCAATGTGAGAAAATATTATTTTACTGACAGAGTAGTATATACCTGGAACAAACTTCCAGCAGAGGTGGTTGGTAAATCTACAATAACAGAATTTAAACAAGCCTGGGATAAACATACATCTATCCTAGGATAATAAGAAGGGAAATACTAAAAGGGCAGACTAGATGGACCCAGTGGTCTTTTTCTGCTGACAATCTTCTATGTTTCTATTAGATTTTAATATGTGACTCTGTGAACACTATTACTATACTTTAATGACACGTTAATGACAATTTTTATGGGCACAGGAATTGAGTGTCACATCTGTGATTACCAGCCCAGTTCAGTGCCAGCACCCAGGCAATTTCCAACAGGCGCTAGCACTGGCCCTTTAACAGTACTCATTCCTAATCAGGAGTGTGAACAGTCAAATGGGGCTCTGTGTTTGACAGGACAGGAAACCACTGGCTTCCACGGCCC